>NC_084482.1:29645370-29945370 GCF_030035675.1 Rhineura floridana
CTTCCCAAACGTGGTTTCCTCCAGATGTTTTGGACTGCCACTACCATCAACCTTGGCCAGCGTTGTCAGTCATGAAGGATGATGAGAATTGCAGTCCAAAACATCTGAAGGGCATAAAGCTGGGGAAGTCTGAAATGAAGTCCTGGAATGCAGTCCAGATCTCTGCACATGTATCTCTTCCTCTCTCCTCCACCCCTTATGCATATTAAGAAAGAAGCGGGGGCTTATAACAGATGTTGTTGATCATGGCTGAATATGAGCCAACAGTGCAATGCAGCTGCAAAAAAAGCAAATGCTATTTTAGGCTGCATTAACAAGTATAGTTTCCAAATTGCGTGAAGTGTTAGTTTCCCTCTATCTGGCAATGTTTAGGTCTCATCTTGAGTACTGTGTCTAGTTCTGGACACCACACTTTAAGAAGAATGCAGACAATCTGGAACGCGTTCAGAGGAGGGCAACAAAGGTGATCAGGGGGCTGGAAACAAGGACCTATGAGGAGAAACTGAAAGAACTGGGCATGTTTAGCCTGGAGAATGGAAGACTGAGAGGAGATGTGACAGCACTCTTCAAGTACTTGAAAGGTTGACACAGGAGGGCTGGGATCTCTCCTCAATCATCCCAAAGTGCAGGACACAGAATAACGGGCTCAAGTTGTAGGAAGCCAGATTTTGACTGAATATCAAGGAAAACTTCCTATTAGAGTGGTACAACAATGGAACCAGCTACCTGGGGAGGTGGTGGGCTCCCCAACACCAGATGCATTCAGGAGGCAGCTGGACAGCCACCTGTTGGGTATGTTTTAATTGGAATTTCTGCATTGTGCAGGGGGTTGGAAACAATGGCCTTATAGGCCCCTTCCAACTCTATGATTCTATATGCTTTTCTTCTGGCTTAAAACTGAAAAATCATTTAAAAGGCTCTAATCTAGCATGGTCCATATGGCATCGAGACCTCATAAAGGTCCAGAAGCCCACCCAGATATTCTCAAATTTATTCAACTTTCCCTGCCTTTATACATGTCATTCTTAATGTTCTGTTTGAGATCCTGGCAACAGTTGCAGTCAATGGGCACAATCCTGGTGAATAGTAATTCCAACAAATTTGCAGCTGAACACTTCTAACTTTCCTGGCTATTCCATCATTGCTCTCAAAACACTGGTCCAGGTGGGCAGATGGAGTGTAAGCTGGCAGGATGAGATCCTGTTTAAGGTGTTAATTGTGTTAATGCATGGTCTCAACAGGGGCTATGGGTTCCTCTCATAATTACACAACTCAGTGGAAGAAATCAAGTGAATTGCTTTTAAGGTGAAGGTGCTTCTGATTTTCCAAAAACTACTTTTTGTACAGTCTCTTTCAGCATCTGACAAAGTGTACTGTAGGCTATGGAAGCTCATGTTCCTATAATACAATAAACTTGTTGGTACAAAGACCTCCCTGCAGAAACTCTTTGGCCTTTAGCAATTCTCTGAAATGTCTTGGACATTCTTGGCTGCTTTTGTCTGTCTTTGCAGATCTTGTTTCCTTTTTAAGGTTCCAGTATCTTCAGCTCTGTGCCCTGGAGAAACTAAATCCTTCTTGGAGAGGGGAAAAATAGGCTTTGTCCTAAATATCAGATAATCTAGCTGCCTGGTCTAGTAGGCAGGTTGATATCTAAGCTCCTGAGAAGAAGGGTGTGTGGAGGGAAGAACTCTTCATGCTAGTAGCTTTTCCCTTTCTCCCACCCCCCAAAAATTTAATTCCTGCTTGTGGTGTTAGAAAAGGGCAAGGTGTTTTCTGCTTTTTTGCCACAATCACAAAAATAACTACAGGTATACCCCGCTTTAACGTTCACAATGGGACCGGAGAGTATAAGCGAAAATAAACTAGGCCTTAGGTGGACACCCAGTGGGCAATAAGCTTCTCTTTTTTTAAAAAAAGCCTTTTTTTAAAGAACAATATTGCCCAGTGAGCTTCATGACCAAGTGGGAATTTAATCCTAGATTTCCCCAGTCCTAATGTCGATGCTCTCTAACCACTATGCAACAGTGACTCATGTTAAGAGATCCTGAGCATGCACTCCTGCTTCTATACATTTACAGCACCAATCAAATACATGATTGTTTGGAAAGCAGTCTCATTGTGTTCAGTGGCACTCACTCCTAGGGTAGTATGCATAGTGTTGTAGCATTAAAATATGCTGTCAAATTATATTAGTGCATTGTTTTTTTTAAAAAAAGAGTCCATGCTGGACTGGGCCTGTGCTCTACGAAACAGGGAAATACATTCCATAAGGTCTTTGGAAAGGGAATGAAAGAAATATGTGAGTCAGTGTCTTGTTTTTTTCCTCCTGTTACTTTGCGTCTTACGTCTTTGCCTGCTATAACTCCTTGCAGAGTTCAAGGAGGCTTTCCAGCTCTTTGACAGAACTGGAGATGGCAAGATCCTCTACAGCCAGTGTGGCGATGTGATGAGAGCCCTGGGCCAGAACCCTACCAATGCTGAAGTCATGAAAGTTCTGGGGAACCCCAAGAGTGATGGTGAGTGTCCCCTGCACAGGAGCAGTTGCAGTGGGGATAAAGGTGCTAAACATTTCTTCTGAGTGAGAAGGCTCCTGACCACTATGCAACAAAGAAGAGCAGTTTTAATCAGGGCTTTTTGGAATTTATAGTAAAACCATGCACATTTGGCTGCCAAACTTGACAAACCCCAGCTTCCATTTTAAAAAGATTCCCCATCTGTTAGGCTTGCAAGTGTGTAGGCAAAAACTTGCCTTTCTCCACAAAGCCAGTGGAAGTGCTGAGCACGTCTTTCAGTGCTCAAGGAGTGAGGCATTGGTGCCCTCCGCTCTTGGCTTTTGCCCGTCACTAACAAAATGAGAGAACTTCATGAGCTTCTACAGGGTGCAAAACGGAGCTTTTCTTTGTCCATAGTGTAATTACTTTGGTGCAGGGTCTCAAATAAAGTAAGAATACAAAAAGAGCCCTTCTGGATCGGGGCAAAAGGCCACCTAGTCCAGCATCTTGTTGCATTGACCAACCATATATGCCCCCAAGCAGACCCTGGATGCAACAGTGCTCCCGCCGAACCAGACACTTGTGATTCCCAGCAACTGGTATACATAAATATACCAGCTCTAACATTGCCCACTGCCTCTTGTGGCAGCAAATTCTAGAGTTTAACTATGGGCTGTGTGAAGAAGTACTTTGTTTATCCAGAACCTTTCAGTATTAAGCTTCATTTGGATGGCCCCAAGTTTTAGTATTATGAGAGAGAGAAAGAGAAAAGAAGTCTCCTTATCCACTTTCTGCACACCATGCATAATCTCATACAATTAATCTGAACCTCGGAACGTGTTCTGAATGCCAGAGGCCAGCCCAGAAGCGGGAATTGTTGAGAGAGGGAAGCTGCTTAAATCCTGGTTTTCTGGGACGATCATCAGTCTGTATGTAATGCCTTGTCTCCTCACACACATGCGTCCTTGTGCCCTTTTCACAGAAATGAATATGAAGACGCTGAGCTTTGAGCAGTTCTTACCCATGATGCAAACCATTGCTAAGAACAAGGATCAGGGCTGCTTCGAGGATTACGTAGAGGGACTGAGGGTCTTTGACAAGGAGGGGAATGGCACTGTCATGGGAGCAGAGATACGTCATGTGCTTGTCACCCTAGGTATGGTTGGATAATGTTTGCTGACGTTCAGGAGACTTCCTGACTGTTTCTAAGCTTGGCAACTGATGTAATTAATTTTTTGCTTGTTTTGGTCCCCGGGTGTTTTTTAAAAGGGTACTGTGATGCAAAATGGGGGGGGGTTTTCCAACTCTTAACAGTGACAGAACCTTAAAAAAGGCCTGCCTCTCTAATTGCTAGATGTCACTCTCTTTGCGGAACATAGGATAGAGTAACTGGAATTCTTAACAGGGCAATCCTATGTATGCCTACTTGGAAGTAGGTCCCATCTGAGTTCCAAATAAGTGTGTATCAGATTGCAGTCAACTCTTCCCCCTTTTTTCTGTGTGTACACATCCAGTGAGCGGTCTGGGAGAATATGATGCTACAGCATTGCTGTGGCAAAGCATATATGGAGGTGGTCAGACCCTTGGATGGGAAATGTTGGGATCCTCATGTGAGAGCAGGATACAAGATTTTGTTTTTTAAATTAATCTTCCTCCCATTTTAATTGCCGTATCCTTTGGTTTCGGAATGGAAACTCTTAGCATATTAGTAACAGAACATCATCATGTGGGCCTCTCTTGCTTGTTTAGGCCAGGGTATTGAGATGCATCAGTCCCTGAGTGTACTTGCTTGGCCCATGAATGTTCTGTCTGGTCAGAATTGATCATAAGCTTATCACTTAATGTCAGCTCTCTTAGTGGGATTGGTGAACAAAGAGGTCTGCCTGTCTCATAGATTAATTTCTTATCCCACTCCAGAGGTAGCTGTCATCCTGGAGCTTCCATGAACATGTGTTGTGCATTGAACATTGCCCATTCATTGCAATATCTTGTGCTCATGATCCACTTTGTAAGCGTGTTGCTGCTTCTGCCATGTATTTGCAGTATGGCCCGGATCTTTACTCTTGTTCAAAGCCACCTTAAATCTGTCTGTTTCTTGCAGGGGAGAAGATGACGGAGGAAGAAGTAGAGATGCTTGTGGCTGGCCACGAAGACAGCAATGGCTGCATTAACTATGAAGGTGAGGGCCAGGGATGTTGGTATCTTCTTGTTTGCTGGGCTTTAAATACAATGTTCTTGCAGTGAAGGCTCTGCCATCCTTCTTTGTGCTACATAGAGGAGGCAAAGCTCTAGTGTTGGAATAGCTAGATAGCCTCAGGACTGGAGGTGCTTTTGTATTTCTTTACAGAGGAGTTATATGCATTTCACTCTTGTGTCTAAATGAAGAGAGCCTCGCTACAGAACTCCTGGCTATAAGCAACGTCATGTTCTGTGCCAAACTGCCCTCTCTAGCAGTATGTGGATTTGTGGTTGAAGAGGCCAGTTGGCTTGGGTGTGCTGAGCTGAAGATCTGACATCCTGTGCAGGCACTGCTGTCTGTCCTTTCATTCTTCTAGTGATCCATTCTTGTCACTCATTTCTCTATAAGCCTATACAGGGATACACATATGCACCAGCGCTGTAGTTTGGGAGGATTCACTTCTGCCATGCCTGCATTCCATTTCTTTGTGTTGTCATGGGGAGTCCACAGATAACTTGCCAAGTCTGAAAGAGCATTGTGTGGCATTTAACTTCTTGGGGGCGGGAGGGGGTGGTTTTCCTATTTTGTAGCAAAGGCTCCCTGAGCAAGTGTGGTAGCACAGCTGACTCAGGCAGGTTGTGCAGCTAAAGTGTTACAAAGACTGCAAGATATCCTAATGTAACATGTACATGAGACTCATGTGGGCTGGTGTGCTGTCTTATGTTCCAAGTGTCTGGTTTTGTTTTGTCCATTTGTTTGATCAATTTTGATGTTTCTTCCTTTTTGCAGCATTTGTGAGACACATCTTATCAGGGTGAATTCGAATGGGGTACGCCTCCTCCAAACCTACCTTATTTTTTTAACAGCCTCCTTTTTTTTTTCTTGATCTAAAAAAAAAAAAAGGAAGATTTTTGTTGGCACTCTGTATTATTATTTTTCCATCCTCCTTGTTCAGCATCTTCTTCCATATCTCCCCATCTTCCAGCATGTCTCTGCATGTCGCTGACTTCTATATGTAATCCAAGCAAGGGTGGCTGGGGAAATGAGGCAGCTCTGACTGGTTAAAGCAAGACTGTGCCTTTTGCAACCTCGCAGTGGTTCAGGGAGGGATGATGGTGGCCACGTGACGAGGGGAGGGTGGGAAGCAGCTTGATAGCTGAAGTGGTGAGGGCTAAGAACCTGGATCTCTGTGTTTTTCAGTTGTGTACTGGGGCATACCTTTCCATTGGGTGTGGAGAACTAGATTCAGCCGGTGGGCCAGATCTTCATCTCCCTTGCCCACCGTGGGGCCGCCCACCCTCTGTTGCCTGATGTCACAATGGCATCAGGCAACCAGTTTTCCCTCAGGCAGGTCAAAATCAAACCACACAAGTGAAGGCAACATGCTTTCCAAGTCCTGTCAATCAACTGGCGGAGTTTCTCAAGGGCTTTTCAGGTGCCAGCCACCACTTCCTGGGCCAGCCACGTTTTCACCTGCCCCACAACCAATAAGGTATAGGGCAGGTGAGCGTGGCCAACTGGGGAGACCTGGTGGACCAGAGCTTTCCCACCATTGCTTTATATGCTGCTGAAGATGAGAAGGGAGACTCTTAGTACCACCTGCCTCATTTAGTGAATGCAACAGCCCCTACTTGCACTTTCCTGTCAGCTGTTCTCCATGCAGTCACTCCCAAGGCCTCCTCAGCCCAAAATTGCATTAAGAAATGGAAAGGTGTACTAGATTGGCATCTGTTGGAGAAAAAAACATTACCACTTTCTCCATCATCTCCACAGTTCAAATACTTATTGGAAGTACAAGGACTTCCAGGTTTCAACTCAAAATGTGGAGCACAAAAGAGTTGGTGGGGCCTCGTAAACCACATTCTTGTCCAGGTATGGGGAACCTTTGGCCCTCCAGATGTTATTGAACTACAACTCCCATCATCCCTGGTCAGTGACCATGCTTGCCTAGGCTGATGGGAGTTGTACTTCAGCAACATCTGGAGGGCCAAAGGTTCCCCACACCTGGTTTATCCAGCACCCTTGCTTGATGTGGGAGATCTAGAATCGGGGTGGAGAGGCTGCTGCGTCACGGACATCAGTAGATGCCTGTGTTTCTAAAACAAAGCAAATTATTAATAGAACTGCAGCCTTAAGTGTGTATTCTTGACGTTGGACAAACCACAGAAAAAAACTGGGCCAATCTCATGACTGCATTGGCATTGTAGATCCAGTTGCTAGAACCACAGCTGCATTGTATTGATGCAGGGTTCCCCTCTCCCCCCGTGTATGTGGGATCCCAGGAAGAACTGCCTATGCATAGACGCAGAATATAATATGAACATGTCTAGGACTTCTAGAGATCAAATTTGTGTTGGTTTGCCACTAGGTAAGTCTGGGATGGTTCTTTGACTGCAGTTCTCTGTGTGGGCACTGACCTGTAGTCTCAATTGCAGAAGCGTTTTGCTAGAGTTGGCTATATTCACTGCTACAGATAGTAGAGACTGTGATACTTTTCTCTCCCTCCCAATTTAATCTGGTGTTTGTTTACAGTATGTTTGTAAGAGAAGGTGGTGGTTGGAGTTGCCTTTCTGAGATAGCAGAGCTATACAAGACTGAATGAAGGTTTATTTCTAAATCTTTAGGACCCCACCAAATGGCATACAGCATAAAAAAGCAACAAAAATGATTTATAAAACTCTAAATTCCTCTATTAAAAACTCAAATGGGGCAAGGATATTTGCTTGATATCAATCCAGTGGTATAGCTCTTTCCTCAGCATGTGCATTTAAAGTACTTGGCAATATATCTGCAAGGATTGAGATTCCAGAGGGGGAGAAGGAGAGGGACTGGAGGAAGGGAGATAATTACAGGTGAGCAGCAGAGGGGGTGGATAAGATGCTGTTGTGCACCTCATTTTAAAAAAATACCTTTCATATGCCACCTTCCCCCCACCCCTTTTTTGCAACAGCAAAATCTAATTTTGCTTTTTTAAAAAATGTACAAACTCCAGGGATTTTCAGGATGCTGAGTCTGTACGGAATGCACACAACCTTGAATGAGAAGAAGTGCGCTCTTATTCTGTGTTAAATGTGAACGTAGAATTGGTTCTCTGGCATGTCACAAATAGTTGCAGTGAAATTTTAATTGAAGGGGAGGATCTAGTAGTTCCTCTGCAAAATCTTTCACATAGCTGCTCTCGCGGCACCCCCTCTGGCTCTTGTAGCCCTCATACTGCCATCCACTGGAAGAATTTCCACCTGAACTGAAGGTTAATAGGACAGTCTTCCTTTAAGGGCCTGTGCTGTGGCTGCTGCCTGCCTACCTCCCCTCCCTTTTCTCTGCCTAGGTAGGCTCAGTCGGAGAGCTGAATCCCTTCTCTGCTGTAGCTGAGTCTCTCTCTCTCCATCTACATTTTTCCTCTCTGCAGAAAGCAGAGCATCTTTATAGGTTCAGCTCCAGAATTCTGATGCCTGGCAAATAGTTGTAGAAATAGCCGTAATCCCTTCTGACCTTATTGCCTTCTCGTTTCCTTGTCTTTTTAGTTTTTTAAATTTAATTCTTTGCTTAGAAGGGTTTTTTGTTTGTTAATAGATATGGGTGGGGCTGTGGTGGGTAATAGGCAAGAGCCCCAGTACACTAGGGCAGGAGGGAGGGGACTTCTTAGGTGATCCTGTAGCACTGGCGGGACATGGCTTTAACCAGAACTCTGTTGGGAGGGAATAGGGAGGAAATGAAGCTGTGCCTGTTAGGGTTTTTTTTGCTGCCCTTTTCATTATGTGACCAAAGGCCATCTCCGCATTCAAAGAAGCTACACAGCAAGAGCTTGTATAGTGTTTGTCAGCTGACATTAGCTTTTGTGCTATTCCTCCATAACACCCATGTACTGTGTAGTGTATAACCGTAGATCAGCCTTTGTCAACATGGTGCCCTCCTAATGTGCTGGACTACAACTCCCATCAGCCCCCACCATCATATAGCAGGGCTGCTAGGAGTGGTAGACCTCAAACGGATGGGGGGCACCAGGTTGGCAAAGGTGGCTATGTAGAGACTCTTTACACAGGGAAGCTGCTTCTGGGTAATAGTCTTAACCCAGTGGAAAAATGTTGCCAGCTATTCAGACAAAAGTTTTCATTGCTAACCATGAATCCCCATGTTCTGACACATCCCATTTTCCCCCAGTAGGATTAGCCTGGCCCTAAGTGTTTTGTTCCTGAATGTGGCTGTTTCACACACGCTTTTATTTTCTTTCCACAGAGTTGGTGCGGATGGTTCTGAGCGGCTGAAGATCATCTCTAGCTTCTCCTGTGAACCTCCTTCTCCAATTTATCCTTAAAATGTTTGTGCCTTTTTTATCTGTGTCTGAAACTACTTTTGGTTTCCTCTTCTCCGACCTCTTGATTTAGTCCTTGGGGTAGGGACTAAGGAAGGAAAAAAACTATTGTCTAAAGAGGGGTGCTCCTGAAATGCAAGGAAGTTAATGTGTTGCTGGCTTGTCTTGCATCACTTTATGTCCAGAAGCTTTCAGCTTATTCTTCCTCTCGATTGCTTTAATAAACTGTTCCCAAACGTTTTTTACTAGCAGCACATAGTTTTATTTCTGAAATTGCTGGCGTTCAGATAGCTGCAAGCAGGCTCTTTATTGTGATCCCAGTACCAGTAATCAGCTGGTCCATTTTGAATTGTGTTCCCAGAAGACTCGCTTTTACAGGCACTGAAGTAAGGTTTAGCTATAGCTCTGATTACAGTATTTTCATAACCTCCTAGAAGACTATGAGAATCCACACTTGGTGAGATCAAAACGAGTCCTCTGATGTGGGAAAATTATGTAGGTGAGAGTTAAGTAGGAATGGATTTTGGTGTGGGAGGGGAATGTAAACAAATGACCTCTAGGTAAATCCTGATCTAACACTAACTGTTCAGTGATGGAATCTTGGTGTTTTTACATTAATGTGCCAAGATTAATAGGGCTCATTTGGGAGGAATAGAAGCATACCTTAGTGGGATCACTTGAATAGAATAACTAGCTATAAAGTGAAGGGAATCTGAGATTAATGGCTGTGGGTTTTTTCTTGAAGTGTCAAAATAAGTGAGAAATAGTTGTCTTAGGAAAATGCCCATGGTCTTTTCTTATATCCTGTGGTCTCTAAGTTAGAGAAACTATATAATTGTTGTCAAGTTTGCTGTTCCCGGTTCTTTGAAAGCAGCCATACCATATTTGAACTTGCATTAACATCTTGGTATTGCTAAAGAAAGCCCAATAATCTTTGAAAATAGCTTCAGTTCTACCAGTGCTTATCCCATTTGGGGACCATGCCCTGCCATGGAGTGGTCCAAGAGCCGTCCCTCCTTCACCATGCTTTGAAAGAGTGCCATTGTCTGTCTTCAAGATTTTTTTTAAAAAAATGGGAAAATCTAAGCCATTTCAATGTTCATGGCTCTTTTCTCAATTAGGCCTTGCTGTCAATGTTTGACTGCTCTGCTTTCCCCAATAAAAGGGAACATTTCATATGTTCATAGGCATCTGTAAGCAGCCTAATATGGGAAGGTGCCTGTAACAGCACCAAATAAAGGCAACTGTGCAATGCATGTGTGCCTCACAGCAGCAGCTGGAAGTGGGAAGGAATGGAAGAGTGTGACAAAGGAAGGATAGCAGATGTTACTGCCCAGTAACTACAACTGTAGCTCCTCAGTGAGATAGGAATGGCAGAGAGTTCCCTGAAAGAAGAGCCTTGTCAGTGTATGCAATAGGCCTGGGCAGCACCATGCCTGGATGATGAAATGTCTCACAGAGAGGACAACAAGAAGGCCATACTGGCTGCTTTAAAAACACACACACACACTTCAGTGGGTTCAATGTAACCCCCCTAAACCCTAGAAATATCTACATGAAACTGTTGCATGGTAAAATGAGTCTGTCCCATATCACAGCTGCAATTTCAATTGTGAATCCTCTAACTTTGGCACCTACAAGATTACAACCCACTGTACCTCAGCAAAGCAACGAGTGGAATGTCAAGCCTGTATATATATTGCCATGCTGTAAAGTGAAATGGACGATTGGTTCCTCTCCCACTTTGAACAGCTTAAGATTTAGTAACAGACAAATAAGAATTGTTTCAAATCAAGTTTGAGAAGTATAATTGGTTTGTATACCTCTTAGGTAGAGACACAGGGTATAGGTTAAATTTACATTAAAATTTGACGTGGGAGTATCGCCAACTGCCAACAATTTCCAGAGAGGTAGCTGTGTAAGTTTGTGTCAATAAACACAACAGTGTTATACTACTTTAAAGACTAACAAATTGACTACAGGATAACCATAAGTGTTGATGATCCAGAGGTACATGAAGCGTTAGCAGGTAATGCATATTGCATTTCCCTTCCTCTACCTATCTATAGGAGATGGAGCTAAATGACAAGAAATACAGGAAGTAGTGCAAAAAGTTGGTTAATTCAAATTTGAGCTCCAAAATAAGCAGTGACTATTCACCACAGCATTGATGGCACTAATTTGTATTCTCACAATTTTACATCTATTTAAGCTCTAATTCAGGGGCTGCTGAAGTGGTACATGCAAGAACCCCCCCCCCAATTAAGCTTGAAAGAGCTTACAATTGTAGTCGATCCACAATAGGGTGTGGTGAATGTGGGTGATGCCCATGAGTTTGTTGCAGAGGTTGGCAAGTCATGTTTTAATTGAAATCATCCAATGCTGTGCATTTTGCACTTGTCTTCTCCCCCCCCTTACATCCATATGCACTCTAGGTTATCATTTCATGCACATGATAATGTGGACTCTGGTCTGGAAAAAGCTTATGCCATTACAAATGTTCATTTTTAACCAGATGTTAAACTTCTCTCCTGCCAAAATGGATTCCACTTCTACAGGAAGCATCTCCCAGCCTCTGTGAGCCCTCTATGTAGATTATCAACATCATACAAGTGGAGGATCCTGCTAACTTTTATTAGGAAAGGTGTCAGAAAGCATGTGGTAGGATCTTGGGGGAAATGCTGTAACGCCTCCCAAATTATATGCACTCAGCCGTACACAGCCTCCCTTCTTTGCTATCTAATTGCAGTCTGTCTGTGTACTATGCTTTTTATAGTATAAACAAAATTACAAATTTTTTAGATTGGCACTATTGGTTTCAACACAAATTTTTAGATATAAGCCCATCTGGTAGAAAGGCAGGGTAAAAAATATTTTTAAAAGATTTCTTCAAAACCTCTTCCTTGCAAATCCTATTAACATTTTAGGATCTACATCTTTCTTATTGTGTTGTATCTTCTAACTCAGGAATGGGGAACCTACTTCCACGTATTGTTGAACTACAATTCCCATCATCCCTGGCCACTGACCATGCTTGCTCAGGCCAATGACATTTGTAGTTCAGCAACATGTGGAGGGCCAAAGGATCCCTACAACTGCTATCATTTACTTGGGTCTCCTGTTGTGAACTTGCTTGTATGAAAATGTATGATCTTTAGCCTATTTTAAAAGCTTTTTTTGTGTGCATCTCATTTTTTAGGACAGCAGCAAAATTAGCTTGATTTGTCCATTCTGAAATGGGGACATAGGAGCTGTTACATCCAACAGCCCCTGCCTGTAGGGGGTGAAGGTGGAAGGAGGGAAATTCAAGTCACAAGTATTCTCATATTTATACATGAATGTACCTATATCTGACTCCTAGCTGGAATATTACTACCAGAATGCCCCATCATCCACTCTTTGATGGATTGTTTAATTTTAAGGCCAAAAGGCTTGGTTTATATGGTTCAAAACACTGTAAAACACAGATGGGGCCTTCCAACTACCTACTATAGGGCAGCATGATCAAAGCAGAAACATTAATTGCTCTTCTGAAGTTGCACAGAGAAGCCAGATAAAGTAGCAAAGGTATAGAAACAAATGGTTAACTTACCCTGAATATTCATGCATCAGATGAAGGTTATGCAGAAGTGCATTACTTTGCCCACTAGGCATCATAAGCAGAGCCATGCAAATGATACTGTGGTTTACCCCTTGGCAGGGTGAGCTCACTTTGAAGCAACAGAGCTCTGAAAGAGTTCCAACTCTACACTTTTTTTGGTCATAGTTGGCATGAGTGGCTAAACCAGCCTTTCCCAACCAGTGTGCCTCCAGATGTTGTTGGACCACAATTCCCATCTTTCCTGACCGTTGGCAATGCTGGCTGAGGCTGATGGGAGTTGTGGTACAACAACATCTGGAGGCGCAGTGGTTGGGAAAGGCTGGGCTAAACTGTCAGGTTTGACTCCTGCCCATTCTCTATGTGAGAGAAGGATAAAAAAGAGCAATATTGCACTACTGAAGGGGAACATCAATGTCCTCTTTTAAAGAGGCAGACCTGCTTTGTGGCGTAATTCAATCTAAGACAAAATCACAAGAATCCCAAAAACAATTAAAATGGCATGAAAGTAATTTATAGTTTAACAAAACAAGACTACATGTAAAATGAATATATATACACAATTGTAAGCGGTGGCCACTCTTTTGTAACAATTGTAGCCATTGCAACAATTTCTCTAGACACCTCAAATGACTGTGTCAAGATCTCTTGGATTGATCCTGTTTCACAAATACAGAGTTTCTCACAAGTGGCAGCTGCAGATGCCATAGACTAGTCTCGTTTGTCTTTTCAAAACTATGTTCTTTGACTTTTTCAGTCTTTTTCAAAACAATTTTCATTGTTTTTGGGGTTACTTGATTTTGTCTTTTTCATGTTAGGAGACTGCTTCAGTTGTAATTCAAACTAAGCCATCCCAACAAATATTTATTCAGCTTTAAAAGAAAAAAACTTCAGATGACTAACAACTTTTCGTTTTCAAAACCAAATACTGCTGCCCTATTGAAAACCAATGTAGTTTTAGCATGTAGCTGTGAGAGTTAATAGCTTTCTTTTATGCACGAACTACACATAAGTATGCTTTTCCTGCATAAGCATCAGTGTATTTAAACATAGCTCAGGTACAACACTGAGTCCCCTCAGGCCACCATACTGTCTTCCCTGTAACATGCGCTCTCCCAACAAGATTACTTTCCCAATGTAGGAGGTTGTAAACCACCCAGAGAGCTTCGGCTATGGAGCAGTATACAAATGTAATAAATAATAATAATGTAATTTTTCTTTATTGTTAAAAAAAAAGCGAGACAAACACATACAAGGGGGAGTTAAACTCCCTTTTGAACCATGTTTAAAATCAAAGCCCTCTATAAATAGCAGTGGCTGTTAGGAGACAGATTCTTCTCCACCCCCCCCCCACCAATTAGAAACACCTTTAAATAAAAAGTCTTGGTACAACTGGATACAAAAAAAGCACTGGGAGCATGAGATGGAGCAGAGACACACACGGGAAGGGAGACAATAGAGCCAAATCTTCTTTCTCCTTGGATACTATTGTGAAGCCTTTTTTAAAACCCATCCAAATAGAATCCATGTTTAACACGATTTGGGGTTTCCTGTCCTTCCAAGTGGTCAGGGCTCATCAAGGAGGCATCAAGAAAGAGTACTTGTAGCTTCTCACTGTGTGGGTGGGACTGGTGTGGCCGTGTTTGGGCTGGGAGTGATGGGATCCGGCTGAAGTGAAGGTCCTTGATCTGGGTTAAAAGGGGGGAAAGAGATACAAGTCATCTTACTGAAGGTTTTCATGAGATCAAAAGGGCAATAGTGCTGCAAATACAAGGGCCTTGCTGTAATTTTTATTTGTGCAATACATAAATATGGGCATGCCAATAGTTACGCAACTTTGGTCTCATTTACTGCAGACACTTAATGGAGGGAATTTGAGCATTAGTATCCATTGTGTGAACAAACTTGAAAGCAGGATCAACCTCCCTATTCCTTTTACTGCCAGGCAGTCTCTTTAGCCTGTTGCCCTGTCTGATCCCAGCATCATGATAGTTTCAGTAGCCCAAGAGGAAGACAGTGGGCATTAAATGCTTCATCTCGAATCCCTATAAAATCAATTTCAGAAGAGTTTAAATCCCTTGTAAATTTGGAAGCATTTTCTTCCAACACTGAAGAGCATCATCACAGCACAAATCCTTAAAAATACCTTCATTAAACTCTGAAACAGAGAACAGGTGAAGAAGTAGCAAAGGCAGAGCTTGTTGCACTGTCAGCTTCCTTTGTGACATGTTCTGAGAAGGAAGGGGCTAGCTGTTTCATATGTGCAATAACACATCACATTCTACAGCAGATGTGATAAGGTTATGGCTTGGTCATTAAAGGATAGTTAACCTACTGCTGCTCTGAGGGAGAACCCAATTCTCATTCCTGATTCAGTCAAACTCTTTATAATAGAACGCAACTGGAAGGTAAGAAAAAGCAAGGCTCACAGCATAGATATCTGTGGCTCTAGTGAAAGTAATTCAAGATGGCTCAAGCAAGCCATGCCAACCAACGCATATGAGATACATTTCCAAACAGTAGCGCATTGCATGCCATTCCAGCTGCTATCATTTCTGATGCTTGGAAGGAGGAAAATAGTGGAAGGATCCTGGACAGAAAAGCCATCTTCCTAACTCAAACAAGACAATATGAGATGCTGCATTTTTTGAGAGAGAAAGTTTCTAGCCCCAAAGGTTACGGAGAAAATATTTATTCAGAGCTATCCATATACATGACACTTTACAGAGTTTCATTGGCAACTCTTACAAAATACAGGCTGCTTTCATTAAAGCTTAGGCGGACCCTTCCAGTAGTCAGAAGGTAAAAAAGCTTCCCTCCACTCCCTATGGGCCCCAGCCCTTGCTATTATCTCTCTTTATCCTCCTAAAGCCAACTGCAAGAGTTCTTTCCTTCACATGTCCTTGGCCAGTGGAGGAACACAAAATTCCAATTTCAGAAAAAAGGCTTCCAACTGTCACTAGTAAAACAAGATGTCCAGTTAAGTAAATATATAACAATCTGGCTAATTGTTATTTATCCCAGATGCAGAAAGCAGTAGGAGTGGGAGGAGGAACCAATGCCTGTATACTAATGAAGGGTAAGAGAAGATTCTGTCTCTAGGCAACCATGTGCTTTTAAAAGCAAAAAGGTATCTAAATATGGTCACATGTAGAATGTTATGCATACATAGGAACTCCTCCTCTAAGGGACAGTCTTTTTTTCTCTCCCTGTGTGAGACGGGAGAATGGTGAGGCTGATCTGGGGTGGTGTATATATGTACCGTCTTTGGGCTGGTTTATGCAACTCAAAGCTAATCCTACTACATAACTGCACAGCTTATGCGTGATTTCATACTGAGATACATCAGACACATGGCCACTTCACAAATGGGCTCCTTCTGGGAGGAAGGGCAATATATAAATTTAATTTTAAAAAATTAACAAAAATGACATTTTCCCAACATGGGCATAATTTCTCCGTAGGGCAGAGAGAAGAGAAAAAAAGAACTTATCCAGGAATAATACAGCCCTTAATAGGCTTAAGCTCAACACATCTAAGAGAGAAAGACAACTTCCTCCTTGATAGGATCTTAACTTAAGAAGAGATTCAAGAATATCCAGTTCCCTGGCTGTATTAAGTAAGGCAGGGATGGGAAAGCTGTGGCCCTCAAGATGCTCCTGAACTACCATCATTCCTAACCAGTGACCATACTGGCTAGGGCTGATGGGAGTTTGGAGTACAACAACACCTGTAGGGCTAAAGCTACCCCACCCCTGGTGTAGAGGGAACAAACAAACATGTTCACCATTCACGAGTGACGTGTGATGAATTTATTTTGCCACAGGAACATAGATGGGGAAGCTTCGGCAATGTCAAATAAAGCAGCCCTGAGCCCAATGATCTTACACAGCATCTTGGAAGTCCTTACGTGAAATCATCTCTCCCTCTACCATCCCACCATAATCTCCAGGTCAATTCTCACCTGATGCGACACCAGCATTTGAAAGGAGGCTGCCCTGCATTGCTGCCACAATAGCCGGGCTCTGGGCAGCTGCGGAACCGTGAGGCAGTGGGGTGGCAGGAGGGTGCAGGGTGCTAGAGACGTTGACGATGGGCGGATTAGCCATGCTGCACGCAAGGTTACCATGCACTGGATGGATGGGCGTGTTAGCAGGGAAGTTAATGCCGATGGAGTCTGTTACGTTACTAGCCATGCTAAATGGGATGGAGGCAGGCATTCCAAAAGGCAGAGCCAAGGGGATATTACCAGCCATGGCAGGGTGAACGGTTGCTGGGACTGCCCCGGGGAGAATCTGGGACGATGGCTGCTGGCTGGGGAACGGAGGCTGGGCTTTAGAGAGAGAGACAGAGAAATAAAGAGCTAATTAAGTGACACTTATGCAGGTAAGCAAGATTATTCATTTGCATCCACTGGGGCTTTAAGCGCTAGGCTTCTAAGCATGCATGACCAGAAAACACATACTACATACTTCACCTTTCATCCAGCCTATAATACTAAATTGGGAACAAAACATAATCCTATCAAGGACCTATGTAACCACCTGGAGACTAATGCTGGAATATCTCATTCTTAAGTAGGCATCATCATAGCATTTATCAGGGTGACTTGTAACTAGAACAGGAAATATTGTCCCCCATAAAAATGTGGAAGTCCCCCCGCCCCAAGGCTATCAGACCACCGTGGTATATCTTAGCCTTAACCCACATTTTCCAGATCCAAGTCTTTTTTTCCTGTCCTTTGAAACAGAACCACAGAGTTTACTGGTTTGTACAGTTGCTAAAGCCTGTTCATATCACCACCTCATGTGTACACCTAGTAAGAGGGCGGATCATGCCCAGTGGTCCTCACCCATCGCCGACGTCCACAATCAGAATGACCATCTGAACAAGGAGCCTATTTATTTTAGTCATAGAAACATTTATACCCCACCTTTCTAACAACTCTGGTATTCCATCAAGTGGCTTACATAAATTATAATCACAATATAAAAATATAATATTATAAAATCATAATACAACCATCAGAAATTAAAAATATACCTACAGTATAATTACAATATAAGCAACTCAACAATGACAGGCACAGCAGTTAAAACACAGGTTTTCTACTAAAACCAACCCTGACTGACAAAAGTCTGCTAAAGTCTTCACAAGCCAGTGAAAGGCAATCGAAGATGGGAGTCATCTGAATTTCATGGAGTAAAATGCTCTGTAACATTGGTCAGCCACTGAGAAGGTCCTATTTCTTGTCCCCCTCAGCCTTGTTTCCATGATAGCTGGGACAAAGAGGATCTCCAGATGAATGGGAACCCTGATCGCACTAGGATTTCCAACTGGGTGAAGAGCCTACATGCATACAACTGTATACTGGGGTGGGGGGGCTTTCAGATGTTGCAGCACCTGTGTGTTTGTGCATGGGGATATAATGGATGGGACAAAAATGGGGAAGAGTTCCGCTTCCCTCTTCATTGTTCAGTGGACATGTGCATGTGGGGTGGGTATTATACAAACAGGGCTTAAGACAACAATCATTCCCAGTCAGGAGATTGTAGGTCATCTTCATCCATAATGTATCCTAGTCCCTTTTCAATTTTTATCACATCTGAGTGGCGCAAGCAGCAAGCACTTCCTTTAACCACATCTGAAATGTAATTGAGAATGCTGCCTCCTGCACTTGCACTTTTGAAGGCAAAGAAGAGCTGGGTTTGTTTTTGCAGGAGTTGCCACCATGTTCTCAACAAATGACTTGTGATCTGATCCCCTGCTTCCATGATTTTTGGGGGGGGAGGTGCTGCAGGAAACACACCCACACAATGATGGTGGGATCAGAAGTGCAGGGAGAGAAGACACCTCTAGTCAAAAACCTGGAAGTAAAGAATGAGAGAGATTCTTGGCATATCTGAGTAATGCTCTTTCTGGCCATTGCCAAACTGTCCTCATTCCAGGAAGCAATTTGGAACGGTGTTATTGTAGCTTTATAGTGGGAATTTCTTGCAGCTGTCATACAGAGTCTTTGCTAACCTACTGAGAATCACGCACTTGAGAACATCCAATTTACTGCTTGTTGGAGATATCTAAAGCATCCCCCCGCAGTGGCAGTTCAGACTCTTGAAAAGCTCTAAGAAAGGGAGTTCTGTAACCACTTCTGTAAGAAGCTTGTTCCATTAGGTCATGGGTATTCAGTGTGGCGTCCTCCAGATGTTTCTGGACTACAACTCCCATAATCCCTGATCACTGGCTATGCCTGCTGTGGTGGATGGGTGTTGGAGTCCAACGCTAACACCTGGCTGGCACCGCATTAGCGACTTAAATATTCCCTATTGCAGAGGTTGCCAATGTGGTGCCCTCCGGATGATGCTGAACTACAACTCCCATCAGTCCTAGGCAGCATGCTCAAATGGTTAGCGATGATGAAAGTTGTAGTTCTGCCACATCTGGAGGGCACCATGTTGGCTACCCTGCCCTTAATGTTTGATCTCAGGTTGTAGTTTTCAACCTTGTTGTGCATATGGACTTATGACGCTGCCTTAGAGTCCAGGTCTGGTGTCAGCACCTAGCATGGTCAGGCAAATGCTAGGCCCTGGGGCTGATGCGAGTGGCCAACATCCCTCCTCCCTTTTTTTTCTTGTTTTGATCAGGGCCCAGACACATTCTGGGGAAATGAAGATGGCAGGCACCTGCGGCCACAACCAGCACTTCACTGCACACTCACCACACTAATAAAAAAAGGGGAAAGGGGGGATCCCTATCTGTAAGCTTACTGATGAGGCACCAGGGACATATGAAGGGGCACAAGAGTGGCACAGCACTTCCACCAGAAGGCGCCTTGTTTTGGGACCCCCCTCATTTCTGGTGCTGGCCCTGATTGAGACAGACCTTTGGTCTATCTGCTCTGATAGGAGAAGCTCTCCAAGGCCTAAGTGCATCCTTCTTAGGACTGCTATTGAAAAATGAAAAATTGAACCTGAAGTTTTCAAAACATAAAGCTTGTGCCCTGCCACAGAGCCAGTCTCCTCCGTCTCATTCTGCCCTTACTGGATCAAATGAACAGTTTCTCCCACTCACCATGAGAACCTGCAGAAGGCTGTCCCGTTTGACCCGGGCCTGTCTGTGGAGTTCCAGTGGCTGCCGGCTGTGGTTGAGCTGTTGCTGGCTGCCCAATCTGTTCTGTTTGAGCCAAACTACTGGGCTGTCCCGTGGTGCTGGTGGCCGGCACAGATGCCTGGGAGATGGGCATGGAGTGTGCAGCTGGTGCCAAAGGAGCCCCTGAAGAAGGGAGGGGCTGCGAGCCCATAGAGAGAGATGGTGGTGGCTGCTGCTGTTGCTGCTGTTGGTGCATCTGCTGGAAATGCTGCTGGCGGGCACGCATCTCGGCATACTTGAGCTGCTCCATGTGAAAGGCCTGTCGGTCAGCCAGGAGCTGCTGTCTCTGGTACTCCAGCTACAGAGAGGTCAGGAGCAGGTTAAGCATGGCAAGGTCTTCACTCTTAATCCCCTTGCATATTGCTTTATTGCAATATTTATCTTGGTTTCTTTACTTTCCCAAACATAACCACAAATCCTTATTCTGTCATTTCACTAAACATGAAATAAACTTAACTCTCCCACACGGCAATCCAATACACACTTACTTGGGAGTAAGTCCCATTGAGCACAATGGAGCTTACTTCTGAGTAGACATGTATGTGTCAGATTGCAGCTCTAGGCATCAGCTGGGCCCAAACCTACTCAGCTCCAGCAAGTGCCTTCAGAGCACTTTACACCCTCATAAGACGGACCACTGCCTGGCTGAAAGTAAGGAGAACTGTGGCCATTAACCCACAAAACTACAAAATAAACTGTCACCGTACAGGGATTGTGACAGCTCCTGGAGCAGGAGTTCTGTCAAAAAAAAAACAACAACCCCAACCTGAAAACACACACACAAGTTGCATTTTAATACTGAGCAAGCAATGCTGATGTCAAGAGGACCCAAGCAGACTCACTGCCTCACGCTCCCGATCCATGATGGTCTCCAGCTCCTCAAAGTGCCTCAGTTTGATCTCAAGCTTTTTCATCTGTGTCTCCACCAACAAGGCAACCAGTGACTTGATCTTGCGCTCTTCCACTGCTGCCAAGTGCTGCAGAGAAAAAATGAGAGAGGGAAGGTCAACACTCAGGAAACATCATGACCCTCAGAACTCCCCAAAACAATCCAGGGACAAGAACCTCCCAACAGAGGAAGATGGCCCTGTTCCCACTCCTAAGACACATCCATTTTCTACATCTTCAGAAGCCTTCCATTACCCCACACCTTAAGCCTTAATGTCTAAATGCCTGAGAGATTGGCTGATTAAAAACTTGGCTCAGAACTCCAATCCATGATTTATAGGCTACTTACGCAGGTGAGACAAGAACACCTGAATGCACAGGAATACTTAATAGTTCTACTAACTCACTAACACCATCACATACATTATCTCAGCAATTCTAACAATGGCATAAGGCAAGTCAGTATTTTCCAGATGAGGAATTGTGGCCAAGAGTTAGTAGCTTCCCTAAAGAGATCATGTAAACTCATGGCTGAGGTGCAATTTGAACTGGGAACCTTCTAACTCATACTATGTTAGAGCAGCCCTCAATGGTTTTTGGGACTTTCTTGTAATTTATATTCATTATACTGAGTTTTAATTTTAAAAAAAATTGCTTCTGCTTGCTGTTTTGTTTTATGTGATTTATACCTTCTGTAAGCCACTTTATGCATTTTTAGAATGGGAAAGCAGCCCATAAATTACATGGATAAATAAATGCTGTTTGCTGGCCCCTTGCTCTCTCTTTTAGTTCCAACGACAGATGCAAATGACAACATTTTAATCTGCCCTACAAAGAATCCTGCCATTCGCAGTCACTCACCTTTGCCTTTACTGCAGCCGCAGCCAAAGCAGCAGCTGCTGCAGTGGAGAGGTTACCTTCGCCAATGTCCCTCTCCACCTTCGTCTTTCGCTCAGCCTCAGTCTCTGCAAGATCTTTGGGTCCTTCTTCCGTACTATCCTTGGGTTCTTTCTCTTTTTCTCCATCAGCTGAGGAGCAGAAAAAAAATATGGGAATTGGGGGGGGGGGAGAGAATGATCTTCTCTTCTATTGTTGCTTAAAAAGAGGCAGGATATCCATCAATGCCAGAGTTCATCGCTGCACCTTTATTCATGTACTCAAAAGGCTGATGAGACATCAGTGGAATGGCAGAGTGGGAGGGATGGCCAGAAACTCAGGAGGGGATGTTTACTTCTTGGTACTAGTTGTCTACAGCAACGCATGCTTAGTTGCTCTGTTAACTCACCTTCTATCCTAACACTCTCCACTCTGACCAACACTACCAATCACAAACATTTTGATTTTCTAGTGGCAGAGCTCTCCCCATCGCCATTAGGTTCCTATGCCTTTAAGAGGCAAGCTATATGCTGTGCTGTACCGTGCTGAAAACAACAATATCTCTAGCTGAGACTTTAGAACAGGTGTGAGGATCCTGTGGCTCTCCAGATGTCATTAGACTCCCAACTCCCATCAGTCCCAGCAAGGCTAAAAATTGTGGATGAGTTGTAGTCCAGTAATATCTGGAGAGCCACAGGTTCCCCACCCTTGCTTTAGAACATAGCACCCCAACTCAGTTTAGGATCCTAGTGAGCTAGCTGTGTTACAAGACTTGCCATTACCCAGAAGGTGGTGCTCACCCATGGTGTCCCCATCACTCTTGTCCATTTCCTTCTCGCCATCAGCCTCTTTACTTTTATCCTCCTCTTTCCTAGGCGCTTCTCCAAGTTTCTCCTTCACTTCCTCCTCCAGGGCTCCTTCTCTTGGTTCCTGCATTGAGAGAAGGGCTTGATTCCAACAGCTATCTAGCTCCTCTTAAAGGTTCTCAATCCCTCCCAGGACATGACCAGTAGTTAATGCATGGGGCTCATATACACGCTCTAGAAGACACAGCTGGAAAAGTTTCAGAACTCGAGCAGAGGATCTATACTTATTATTCTAGAGGCCAGGATAGCAGACCAGGAAAAATTGCAATTAGAAAATTAATAGAATCATAGAATAGTAGAGTTGGAAGGGGCCTATAAGGCCATCAAGTCCAACCCCCTGCTCAATGATCAATAGAGTGAAGGACTTTGAGGTAAGGTTAGTTGCTAGTGAGATGACATGGTGCCTTACTTTAGAATAGTTAGAAAAGTTGCAGCCTGACTCTGCGAACACATTGTGGGGTTCTGTGAGGCATCCCTCAGTTTCCTTCTTCCCCTACCTACACATGCCCCATAAACCATGCTTCAGGAGGTGGATTAGAACCGTTTTTGCTGAACATGCATCAGAGTTCTTCCATGCCCTCCCGCACCTTCACCTCTTTCTTCTCTTCAGATGATGGCGGTTCTGCCCGGTTCTCATCAGGACAGCTCTCTTCTGAACAAGGAACCAATAAGCAGGACAAGAAAAAATAAAGAGATAACAATATTAGAGCCTGCGAGTAAGACTCCCACCCACCCCCAAGGGGGAAAAAAGAGTTTGAATAATGAATGGGAGTGGGGAAAGACTGCTCTAAAAGGAACAAGGGGCCAAGAGAATGCATGGAAATCTGCACCCTTACAAAGAGCGACAACTGAGGGGCTCAACAGACTAAGGCCCAACAAACTCTTTGCTGACTACTGGTCTCCCAGACCTGAGGCGCAGGGTCTGGGCTGGGGCACCTTAGAGAGGAAAAAGTCCAAATGGCAGTCTCCACCTTCCCTCCATTGCTCGGCTCCCACTTGAAACCAGGTATCTCCCGAGAAGGAAGGCCCCAGAACCCATTCGCTAACTCAGTGAACCAGTCCGTTTCCTCTTCAGAGGGCAAAAAGCTTTAGTCACATAGCCCAACCCTCAATCTGCCCAGTCTGTCGGGGTGGGAGGTTAGACAGAGTGACGATGGGGATCCCTTACCCTGTGCCAGGCGATTGAGTGTGAGCTCCAGGCCGGAAGCCAGGCCGGCTCTGGTTTCCTGCGTCTCGGCACCCTTCTTAGTCCCCACCGCACACTGGGCGAGGTCCACCGAAGGCGCTTCGCGGGATGAAGCGCGGAAGGCGCCCCGCTCGCCCCCCTCACCTATTCTCTCCAGCTCATCGGATGTGGTTCCTGCAATTCCGCTGCTTTCCAGACCAAATGCCGGGTCTGCCTTGCCTGTCACCTTGGCAGCTTCCTCCACCTTGCGGACATGAGCTTCAACCAAGGCTGTGGGCACCTCCTCCTTCATCTTGGAGAACTCCTCTGCAGAAGAGAGCCAAAAGAGTCAGCTGAAAGGCTCTCTTCAGAGCAACAGGTGGCAAAATGGTGCATGCAAAAAGGATCAAGGGAGAGGGTAGATGGGCATGGTGATGCGGGTGCTGGGACCAGGAAGAAATGCTATTGCGCCTCTCCTAAAGGAAGTGGCGGAGATAGGCAAGAGCTGCAGAGGCCAAGGAGACACAGGAGCAAAAGAACCGGATCTGACCAGATGTCTTTGCTCTGGCAGCAATTGGCATCTCATCTCAACACCCACCACACCACAGCCCAGCCCAGTTTCTGAGTGCCAATGGATGCACCTTCCAAGTATCAAGTCTTTTGTATCTTGTGGACAGCAGCTGACTCCAACACCACATGTGTTGTGCTGCTTCATATGTTAGGGTTTTAGCAAGTACCTATAAATCACACACCAAAAACATTAACACAGAACGTTGAGAATTGGGTGTTTCAATACAGATACGTTCTGTAAGGAGTTTTTGATTAACCAAAACCCCCTGAACCATAAACCCATATTGCATTTCAGCTACACTGTGTAAAGTGGCCTCATGTTTCTTACAAACTGAGACTGTGGAGTGGAGCATTTAAAGAGTGGCGGCTGGGCTTTCAGAAAGTAGCAAGCTTGGATATATCAGACCAACAATGGGTGGGGGAGGGAGAGAGAGAATAATGTTCAACAAGAAGAAGGGTTGTTTAGGAGTTTCCAATCCAAGTTCAGTCTGTGCAATAGCATCACATAAATAAGAGCATGAAATCATCTTACTGGTTCCCAGGATGCCGGCCCAGAACGCGGCATCCTGAGATCCTCAGCTTTGGTTTTTAAAACTTCAAGTTCCTAGTCTTTTTTGCTGTAGAGAAAAGCTTGATAACAGATGGGCAGTACAATGTGAACTCTTAAGAGGATGAGGCTGGACAGAATTTCCTGGTTTCTGCTGGGCGCTGATATGGTGTCCTGGATCCTGCTCTATAACCCCACCCATTTCCAAACCTAATTATCTTCTCTTTCCCCAAGAGGAAAAAAAGTCTAAGATTCTGTAACCATCTTAATCTCAGAAGCAGAATTGCTTAATTTTCATGTACTCTGCTTGCAGAATCTGGGCTTGCCAGTTGGGGAAGGTGAGAGGAGTATAGCCTGCTCATAAATCTCAGTTAATTACCTAGGGCTGACTTGGCTGCTGCAGATGCCACTCGAGGGTCCACAACAGAAGCCAGGAAGGCGACAGTGCTCATAACAGGGTTGCCTGACTGGCTGAAGGGAATGGGTTGATAGGCTAGAGGCCCAAGTGAGGCCTCAGAGTCCTCCAGGTAAGGATCCTCAATGGGGAGACGCAGAAAGTGCAGAATGCACTCATCCTGGGTGCGGCTGCCAACATGCTCTGAAACCTTGTTCCAGTCATCCTTGTACATCTCCAGGGCCTAAAAAGCAGTTAAGAGAAATGATGACACATTCGACAGGAACAGCAAAGGGCAAGGATTAGAAGCGGTCAATCAGTAGCACCACATTAGACATTATACATGCCTGAAGCTATTTAGAGATTTTGCCTGAACCTGAGCATCCTCTACTGATGCGTTCAGACTGGCATTCCGTCCCCACATTTAGAGTAGTTCTTAAATAAATGTATTCTAAATTTTGTTGTTTTTATGTATTTGTGTGTCACGAGATAAATTCTTGAAAATCCAGTCCTATCTAGAGATGCCAGTGATTGAACCTAGAACTCTTCACATTCAAAGCATGTGATCCACCCAGAGCCTTCCCCAATCCTTAGCCATGGTTTATGAATTCAGATGCCATATTTAACCATAGTTTTTTTTCCCGATCATGATTCTATCTTCAGGGCTTCATGTCAAAAGGAAAAGGACCCTTTTACTGTATTAAGGTATTATCTTTGAATAATCAAAGGTCTTCAAGTGAGAAGCCCATCATCCTTTTTTATCTTCAAATTTTTTTGAAAGGGGCATCTAATTTAGACAGATGGTGCTGGAAAGAATACAATTTCTATGAAATGTATAATTTTTGATGAAAAGTGGTACAAAAATCTGCTAAGGGCATGAACAAAAATTGCCATAAAAAAAACAGCACACACCAGATTCTGAACATCACCATCCTTATTCATGTGTACACACACCCAAGTATGATGGCCTGAACTAACAAAACCCCACAAATTTTTTATTGCACTGTTTTCAAAACTTTTTTGTTATGGAAATGTTCTGTTATCTTCTTTTTCAAAACACCATTTCCTCATATGAAAAACATCAACTCAACATAAAATTTAGGAGCTAAAATGGAAACAGGTTGAGGTCTTAGAGATAAAAGCATCTTTAGAAGAAAAATGACAAGCAATTACATGAAACCAGTTCATGGTCTATCATTAATCAAGAGCTACTGACACTCACCTCCAGCAGCAGCAACGTCTCCTGCTCTGTCCATTCACGAGTAGCACTGGCAGCAGCTTTGCTCTGCAGGGAAAGGAAGGGTGCATTAGAATGTAACACTGGCCACTTACTGTGAATGTTCCTTCTGGTTGGTGTGCAGGGGGCCTCTAGCCTTACGCTCTAATCATCAGATCCATGATGATGCATGTCTTTCTTTCCCTACATTTGTTTTTGGCATGGCTGCCTTGGAGAGGGCTTTCTGCACAGGCTGACTTTCTATTCTTCGGTCGCACACTCTTTCTAGCCAGCCTTGGGTCAAAATTGGGGAGACGCTAGAAGAAGCTGGTGGCATAACTACTGACTCAGTCAAGTGTCCCTGCCTGTTCTAGGCAGTGGTGGAGTTAACCCATTGTGTTCTGGAGGTCTGCTGCACATGAGATGAGCAAATCCACCCTCTCCCTACCCTTTACCTTGGAAGGAGCATTCTTCTTGGTGTACATGTCAGTGCGAAGTCCAAAGTTTTGCATGTCCGGTGGCTTCTCCTTGCTCTTGTCAGGGAAATTCAGCATCTGCTGGGAAGCTGTGGTTTGCTGTGAAGATGAAAGAATGAGCTCCCTGTGTTGTAATCAAAGTCCTAAACCCCTCCCATGGGCTACTTGAAAGTTCAGTGCCATCCATAAAAAGGATACACATCCATCTCTGCCTTTTATTTGTGCCTAATTTACACCACAGACCATGCCATGATTTGCAGCAACCAGACACCTGTACTGTGAAAACATATATCCTGTCTGCTTCTTGGATGGATTTGAATTTGCCATGGAAGTTTATTTGAAGATGCCTTCTTTTTTATGCCTTTGTAAAAACTTGCCTTTCTTGGTCTCCAACAATGAAACTTCATAGTTATGTAGCCTATGAGGAAAACTATATCCAGTAACATTGAACAAACCACTAAAATGGAAGATGTGACAATTCCGCTCTTATTCCTAAGAAGCTCAACAGATTGGCCTAGAGTTCCACAATTCTTTGTGTGGAAAAACGCCATGCAGCCCCAGTCTTGAGCTCCCACAAACACTGCCAATTTACAGCCCCGCCTCCAGAAGTTCTCCTTTCTCCTACCATCTCAGGTTTCCCCTTCCCCGTCTCGGTGACAAGGTCCTCAATCTCCTTGCTTTTTCGTCCAGTCTTGGTGTCACTATCACTCTGACGACCCTGAAGAGTAAGCAAGATTCTGCACTGAGCCCAAATCTCCCATTTACACCAGTATTTTAGGGTGGGAAACAAAGAAAGCATCCATCTTTCTAAGAAGCAGGGACAGCACACCACTGGCAATATGACACGCCCTTTACAATTCACAGTTGATGGACTACAATATGGACAATGCTGCTGGCTGAGAAACTCACAGTCCCCAATAAGAGTACTTCAGGGCATAACGAAAAATGACACCTTCCTGGAGTTATGGTATCCTCTGTTCACACATGTGATGCGACCAGGTGGTGTAATAGTACTGCCAGCTTCACACAAGGACAGCTGGTTGGGTATTTTGCCGGTACACTTATGGTCTATAACGTATTATTGTTATTTGACTATCTCCGTCTATTTCCTAGATATCAAAATTTGGAAAGTGCACTCAGGGGGGATGGGGTGTGGTTGGGGGAGTTAAGTGGTTTTAATTGTTGACCATTTTCTGTAAACAAATCTGAAAATTGAATAAAGAAATGTTTTTTAAAAAAGAAGCAGGAACAGTCTGAAGATAGTAAGGCAATTCTAGCTTGCACAAATGTAAAACTCCCTCCATAGTAAGTTCCCTTTGCTCCTTATTGCCTTTTTAGATACAGGCCAAGACGGGTTGCCCTAATTACTACCCCCCCCCCATTTCTGATGTGGCTACTAGCTCATTTTTATCAGGTGTTTTTAAATTCTGGTATAATTTCATGTTGTTTATAACATGTTTTATAAGCCACCCCTTGAAGATTTTTAATATGGCAAGTTATAAAAAACTTAAATAAATACATGAAACGGTAGAACTTTCTCCTCAGGTTCTTCTCATGCTCTTCCATACCAGCCCTACCTGGGGTGTTTTGGGCTGCAGTGGCACCAATCCTGAAGGGGTGTCAGCCAGAACATGGAAGTGAGATGTAGGTGGTGGTCCCATGGGGGTCGGCCGGCTCTCTGCATCCACTTGGTAATTAATGAGTCCCCACTGTTCCAGGAAGGCGTGGACTCTGCACAGGAGGATCAGAGTTGGACTGAAAGCTCAACCATGTGGCAAATTCTATGCTCTGCTTTTAAGAGGATCAGGAGTTGGACTTCCAGCCCTGGACAAATTATTTGCTAAATAGCCACATAAGGAAGATCAGTTTTGTCAAACAAGAAGATGCTCAAGCCAAAACGTTTGTTCCTTCGTCAACAAACTTCAAGGTCATGTCAAATCAACCTTATCATCACCTTTACAACATTTTCACTATTAAACACAATGGCAGCTAAGAAATGAGGAAAACAATCCTGTTGCATTAAGTGCTGTACAAAAAACATAATGCAAGAGACAGCCTCTGTCCTTTTGCTTTGCTCAGCCATTCTGTTTCTCAACGTACCGCATGATGGCACACACATCCCCAGCCAGGTTCCGACGGCAGGCAGTTGAGGTTAGGTACTCTTGTGGATTGAGCCGGTACGTGTCAATCATGAAATTGCGATATGCCAAGTAGCTGAAGTGCAGCAGGAAGAAAAATTAGACACTCCGTACCACTATTTACAACTCCCTTCACCCTGAGATTAAGCCTATTCTCTCTCATATACCACAAAAGCCAGTTCAGGACCTTTGCTTTTATTCAGATTGACTAAAGGACCAAGGAAGGAAAGGGTTTCCTCAGCTCTCCTCTAACAAGAAGAAGGAGGTTTCCACATTTGCTACCTTGGAGCAGATGTCACTATTTATAAGAGTAGTCTTACATTTCTGGAGTCTTCGACTTGTTCTTGCCATTGAAAAATTCAGGGAGGGCTCTCCGCTCAATGGCATGGACACTGTGGAAGAAGCACACAGGAAGTGTTAGAGCAGCTGGAAGAATGGAGAAACTAAGGGGTGGAAGCACTCCCACTCCAGCACCTGTTATAGTCAAACCAGGCCGCATAGCTGGGGATGATAATGTGATGGGTCTGCTCGGTGACGTTGTCTTCATGCAGGTCAGGGTTCTTGGTCTGCTCTCCTTTGTTCCCAGCATTGTTCTCTTCTTCATCCTGAAACCAGAAGTCTCCTGAGTAGGCAAACTGGGTGCCCATGGTTTTCTAATGACTGTTGTTCCTAAACTTCATTTTAAGAGAAGTCTAGGATGGAACGGCTCATTCATGCAGTGCTCAGAAAACATGCGTCCTTTTATATGAAGAGCTTGCAGTCCAGTGTGAACGCAACTCAGAGGATGATGGCAGGCAGGTGTACAGACAAATTGCTAAATGATGAGGGAGAAATCCAGGGAGCTTTGCTATTTCAGAGAGCACACGCACAAACATAATTATGGGAGGTCCCACACGCCTCTAAGGAGGTGCTCTCCAGTATCTTTTTAGCACTGACACAATGGAAGTGTGTTCACTTCTGCTCAGGCCAAAGAAGAACAAGAATATTAGTCTGCTTGGAGGACAACAGCAGCAGACCTTCCAAAACTTAAGCTGTGGTGTCATCCTGCATTTTGCATATGTGGTGATGCAAGGGGTGTGCTGGGGACATACCCCTGTTGATGTGAGCTCCTTGGCTCCTTCTGTGCATGGGAGGCATGTGGGCATCATCACTGGCACAGTCCCCGATTGGTCACCATTGGCAGTGTTTCCAGGGATGCTGTGGATATGCCTGTCATTTTTATACCATTTGGGGATTTTCTGGTTGCGTGTTGTTCTGTTCCACTCCCAGGCTGAACATGCTGTAGGCTAAAGATATTACAGCCATTCTGTTCGCACAGCCACAACATCTCTCTCCTTCCCTGGCCCCAGGCATAATTAGAGGGTAGGTTTGCTCTGCAAGTTGAGAATGACAACAGGCAATGAACAGAGTACACCAGTCCTCCTCAACTCACCTTGCCTGCCGTCTCCATGCTCTCATCCTCTGGCTCATCTGAAAAACAAAGAAAGGCACAGGCAACCTAAGTCATGGAAAGAAATCACTGTATGTAGGCCCACAAGTTGGGTACTTATGAGATTCCTGTACACTAAATCTGTATCAAGCCACAGCTGGCAAGGGTGGAGGAGTAACAAAGATATTTTAGTGAGTGAAAAGCAGGATTTTCCAGATTTTATTGACTCTCTAAACATTATACAAAGTTTAATTTATTATTATAATTATTAACATACTTTCCTTTTTCCTCAGGCTTTGCATTTGCTATTGAGAACCTGAGCCCCCTGGCAATACATTAGCATTTTAATCAATCTTGGCTAAAATACTGTTACTTATTCTGAGCATATGGCATAGATGGGGCTATAGACATAATGTAAAAATAAAACTCTTGCTAGAAACTGGAAGTGACAAGAGAGTTTAATGTGATATTTTATGTATGTGTGTATTATATATACATATACACGCATTCATCTCTTCTGTATGTGTCTACGAGTATTTTTAAACAGAGAATGTGACTAATACATTTATTGACTAGGATCAAAACTGCTGAGTAAGCTCGCTCAAGGGGCTTGTGCTAGTCCAATGGAATTTTTCACTGTCTTCCTTAAACAATTGACTCCCATGACATATCAAAATCTTATTTTGAACTTCTCTTGCTTCAAAAGCAATTTGCCATATGGCACGGGAGGTGGTTGTTTGAGAAAAGCAAATCTAAAGCCCCCTTGGGCTTAACACAACAAGCTGTGAGATTCTTTGGATTCCAGCCAATAAGCCTATGGATTCTTATACACTCTCTCTATGTGGTTGATAGTTCCAGTTTGGCAACTCTTGTGGTCTACTGCAGTGATTTCCAAACTTTTTTCTTCACGGACCACTTGGAAATTGCTGAGGGTCTTGGCGGTCCATGTAATGATTTTGCTGCCTCTTGGAGCAATTTAATGCACTGTGCTAGGTGCTCTATGATTTTTAATTGCATTTTATGGACACACCATCCATTTTTATGGACACACCACTAGCTAAACCTGAATGAACTTCACAGACCATAGTCTGGGAGCCCTTGGTCTATTGGAATTATCCAGGCATAACATGCTAGTATTCCTGGATTTGCCAGCTCAGTTTACTTATACAGAACTTCTGACTCAGGCTTGCTCAAACCGGTAAAAGAGTCCACTCCTTAAGCATCTATCTTGCCTAGCTTATACTTGTGTGGAAGCTCCAATGGACAGTCTTTCCAAGCAAACATACAACTAGCAGATCAAACACCTGTGTGGTCTTCATGCAAAATGGCGCAAGGAAGCTTATTTTACGCTTACAATGCAATGAACATGTCACATTTGAAGCAGCCCTTAATAAAGCACCTCAAGACACTGGTCACAAGTCAGGACTCGGCAAAGAACAGTTTTCAATACTCACATGAGGTGACTTCCATGCCCTCCAACACATAGTTCTTCACAGTTACAAGGGGGGGGGGAATGTGCCACTCAAGGAGGCTTATGGCTTAATATTGTTAAGCAAAGGTTGTCCAGCAAAAGGTTGAGGAGCATGCACTTATTATAAAAGGAAAAGGATCCCTTACCCAAATCAGTCATGGTGCCACCCTTCACAGGAGCCGATTCAGAGTCTTTCTTGGTGTTGACTATGCAAGAGAGAGCAAGAAAGGAATGCTTTACTAGGAGAAAACTGTCAAAGGATCTTCCTATCTGCCATGCCACAGAGTATGATAGAAGCATCTCCTGGCAGATTCATAGTTCCTGCTATTGCACTGTAAGGAGCAGCCAGGCAGAGAGATTGAAAAGTTAAAAAAATCTATTCTTACTGATGCACAGAGCAATGAGGTAGCCGCACTGTTTGTGGTAGAGACTCTGGTTGGTACACTCGTCACCTACTGACTCCAACAAATGGAATATGGGAAAGAACAACGGTTATCAGGTGGGTGTCCAATAGCTGTGGTCCTGACCTGTTTTTGGTAGTGTGACTTCTTCAACATTGGGGACAGGGGAAGGCTCATCCATGTCTTTAGTGAGGTCTTCTTGCTCCTCTTCACGGTGACCACGCTTGGATTTGGTGTAGGGCGTGGAAGGCCTGTGGAGGGAGGGGGTCAAGGAAGAGATCCAATCAGCCTTGGCAGAGGCACCTAACACAAGCAGAACGCCCTGGACTCCATCACATACAAACACTTGGTTATGCATGGCAAATATCACTATCAATGTTTTTCACGAAAGGAGCAGGGTTTTTATTTCAGCTTGCTAGTCCTGGTAAGGAGGCACTGGGCTTATTCCCAGGAAAACAGAGGTGACAGTGCCAGATGAAAGATGTGTTCACGGGGCAATTCCACACAGACATATATAGAAAGTGGAGTCAGGAATGCTCGCTAAACCAGCCCTTGGAGTGGGCATGTTAAAGGCAGGGTCTTCGGAGGGTGCTCTTGGGTATTCCAGGCCAGCATCTGCCAGTACGTTGTGTCCTTAGGAATGTAATAAAGGGAGGGGGGTGGCAGCGCAGAAAACAGTGCTGGCTTTCGCAAGGTTGTAAGACGTGGCAATTTAAGGAATAGGGCAAAACACACACGAGTGCACCAAACGAATCACCTGGATTGGTTCATAGCCAGGCAACCAAACAAAGCTTGTCCTCACCCTTTCTTGGCATTCTTCTTTTTAGCTTCTGGAGTAGGTGAAGGAGAGGGAGAACGCTTCCTTTTCTTATAGTTTCCCCCCTTCTTATCCCGTCGGTCTGAGTCAGGACTGTTAACCTAGAGAGATGAAAGAAAGCAACTGTACAGAAGTAGCAATGATCAGCATCTGCTGAGAAAGCAGAAAGTGGAAGTTTCTCAGGGTTCTACCCCTTACCTTCTTCACTAAGCCAATTACAGTTGGAGGACCTCTGTTCACAGGAAGTCAATAGTCTGACATACAAAACACAACAAGCAGGCTCACGCCATCCATCTGCTGCTGGGCAGGAGACTGCAGCCAAGGGCTTGGATGCTTTATTATATGAGAAAACTCCCACACACTCAAAACTAGGATGGCATGTAAAAAAGTGCAGCTTAGCCTTCTCCCTACAGGTAAGGTTGGTACATGCAGGACTTTTAAAAAAAATTGAGGGCGCGTTCAAACGTCAGTCCCACACCTAAAGTGGTATAGTACAGCAACAAATAAATCATGGAGCCTTTTGATCATGGATAACAGGTCTGTTTAGCTAGAAGCTGTAGGTCCTTTTTCTGCACGGGCACTGGGTTTAATAGTTTAAATGAGAAAGGTCTGGAAGACAGGAATTGGGATACAGCAAAGGAGCCCAACAAGTTGTTGTCCCACCTCCAGAATTGGAATGAGGTATAAAGCAGAAGGTCGATGCGTCCCAGTAGACTATATAGCCCTTGATGGCTGTTGGAATTAGTGCTGTGAATGCTGGACTAGCTGAATCTTGGTCAGATTCAGTAAGGTACTTCTTATATTTGTAAGCAAGAGTATGCATTTAGGATCACATAACAGTGAAGGCATAACTAATCCGTGTTAAGAGATTCCAAATTTGGAGCCTTGCTTTGCATGTTTAAAAAGCACCATTGGGAACACAGGTATCCTATTAAAAAGACCAATACTATACAAGACTTTGGTCGTCTAAGACATGGACAGAGAAATGGTGGGTCTGAATTCCTAGAATCATGCTCCTGAATCTGATCCTGTACAGGGTCTGGTCCCAGGTGGCTTTGTTCTCTGCCTTAGTTTCCCTCTCATTAAAATGTATATGTAGGATATCCTAAAATCTTTATAAAAAAACAAAAGCCTCCTATCCATTGGACAGAGAAACAGAAGTTCTCTAAAAGCGGCATACCTCATCAGTGAGAGTCTTGGCAGAGATTTTCTTCCTACGGGAAACAGGGCTCTTCTCATCATTTACTTCATAGTCTTCCTCATTCATCCACTCGTTGAAACTGTCTGTGTCCAGGATCCACTTAGCATGAACCTGGATGTCAGGAGAAGAGAGGCCCAACACTGGACACCTTGAATGGAGAAGGGAAAGAAACCACTTCCCTGTCCAGAACTGCAGCCTTGAGGGAAAAAACCAATGGAATGTCTCTGCCTCAGAGGACCTACCATGTCAATTTAGGAGCCTCACAATCAATATCCTTCCATGCTAGCTGCCTGGAGTGATGCAATGCCAAGCTCTTTTTGTACCCAAACATCAAATAAAGATGATCCTTTACCTTACGGGGTTTCTCTGGTGTGGGTGCATCCTCCACAGGGGCTTCAATTTCACTTGCTGGGATCCAGGTATCATAGCTAAGAAAGAAAACGGGTAGCTATTAAGGAGCCAATTTGAAATCTCTCCTGCACACTACAGTTAGTTTTAAGGAACAGGCACAGAAAGAAAGTCACAAGTTCATCTATACCCCACCATCAGACGTAGGAAAAAAATAAGACTTAACCAGATTCAAATTCTAAAGATTTACCTTGTATTTACAAGAAGTAGCTAGGAGAAAACAAAATTAGCAGACAATATAAACTGAAAGCACGAAGTGCAAATCCACACCACAAGTTTTAGGGAGAAATATGTTTCTCCCTATACCTACATTGAGAGGTTTATGGCCGACAGATGCTAACCCTAGTGCCTGCTCACCTGTCAGGGTAGTAGCCCCAGTGCAGAAGCACCTGTTTGTCTCTCTTCATGACTGGCCGAACCCACTCTTCTACAAGAAAAAGTAAACACAGAAGGACTGTGATCAAGGTACTAATTTAGACTGGAAAGGCATTATTTCACATCATTTGCAGGATGTTGCATTTGTACAGTGATCTACTTTGAGTTCCTGTAAGGGAAGTTGGGTAAAATCTGCTCAGTAGGAAAGACTGGCTGGACCTCTATTAGACCACTCATACTGAGGTCATCTGCAGAATGGTGACAGGATACACGGTCTTCTCAGTAATTTTGTCCCATTCATGCAATTCCCACTCCAGGGAAGCTTGAACCAACCTGCCTGTGTCTTGAGATCATGAGCAGAGGCTGTTCCCAGAGTGTTTTTGCTGGAGGAAATACATTATGTGGCAAAGAAACAAAGAGCCTTTTCTGTGATGGAGCCACAATTGTGGAATATCCTCTTCGTGGTGGATGACTGGCACCAACACTATAATCTTTTCTGTCCCAGGTTAAAACCTTTTTTATGTCCTCAGACAGTTTAAGTATTGGTTTATGTTATTAGTCTGCTCTATTGTTCAACTCTTGAAAAATTGTTTTGCTTTCACTGATTGTTGTTTTTATTGTTTTATATTATTGTATTTTATTATTATAGTATGATTTATTAGTCATGCCTGTACCTCACATCTCACCCCCCGATATCTGGAAGGATGAAGGGTGGTTTAAATTCAATAAATGAATAAATAAAATTGGCACCTACATTGGCACGGGACAGCCTTTTTTTTATTAAACCAGACATTTTAGATTTGATTGTTTTAGCTGCTACTTTTATTATATTTTTATTACTGTTGTATTTTATTACATTTTACTGTTATGTAAATACCCCTGGAACAATGGTTGAAGGGCAGAATATATACTAACTTTTAAATAAAAACAAAATTATAATGGAGAGGGAGAGAGAGAGAACAAACTCTGGCAGATAGCCATAGCTAGGTGGGCCAGGAGGCAATAAGGTAGGAGGAGAGGAAAGTACAATTCTGCTTCTTTGTATCTGGGCTCCCACTAACAGAATTGTGGAAAACACAAGCAAGACAATCTGGCTTCACAAAAGAAAGCCAAAGATGTCTGGGCTCTGAAGCCATTTATCAATGCCTTTCTCCTCACTGACCACCACAGTTTCAGCAAACCATACACAAGGCTACAGACCTAAGGACTGTATTTGGTACTAAATTGCAGTTTCCTAGAGAGCCTGGTATATTTTTTTAAGTGCCTTAAATCTACTGGGCACTGTACAAGAATAAAATCATAGACAGATCTGGCCTGTAGGTGTAATGTCTAACAAAACAGGGGCAAACTATTGCCGAGGTAAGAAGAATATATAAATGAACAGCTAGAACTAAAATCAAGAGTAAAGCCTCCCCCCCGGAGCTTTAATACGCTTGCAACAGAATGAAAGAGAAGTAGTTAACAAATATTAGAAGGAAGAGAAGGGTCATTGTGATAGGGACAAAGTATCCTGCCTAGGAATGGTAATTACTGATATGCGCAGAGTAAAGGCTACGAAGTATTTTAAACACTAAAGGTACTAAATTCTGAGTACTGATTTACATCTTTAGATTTAAGAGATTTGTAAATGTCTCACTTTCCTTCATCACAACTCAGCCTCTTTCCCTTTTACTAACAAGCTCTTTTCTGTCCTTGTGATTTTAAATATGATGTCTTTCACTCCAATTATATATACCCATTCCCTTACAAACCTAACAATGATCAGCTCTGTATTCTGTCTACTGTTCATCAGCATGTCAAGCCACAATCCAGGATGGCATAATCCAGCATGCAACAATCAGTGACAACACACCAAGATTAAAGTCAAAATTACTCTGACCAAAAATAGACTGAACCCTTACCTTCTTCAAGGCTCCCAGGAACAGGGAAGACAATATGGGAAGCATTGTTCTTGTCTTCTGTTACCGTTCCCTGGAAAAGAGATCAAAAAAGTGTATAAAGACCAGAACATTTGACTTCTTGCAGGATATATCTCATTATGAGGCAGGTTACAGAATGAAAGCCATCTGGAAAAGTTTGTTTGTTTATATCAAATTAAATCCTGCTTCCTCAACGCCATGGTACACTAGCAGGAAGCTCAAAGTACTTATGTCAAAACATGAAATCCACATTAATGGATCAAAATCCCTTAGTTCCCCCCCCCCAAGAAAAAAACCCAAATAAAACATATGTACTGAAAATCAGGAAAAACTTCCTGTTGGAGCCATGCAGCAATGGAACCAATTGCCTAGAGAGGTAGTGGGCTCTCCGACACTGCAGGCATTCAAGAGGCAGCTGGACAGCCATCTGTCGGGAATGCTTTTTTTTTTTATTCCTGCATTGAGCAGGGGGTTGGACTTGATGGCCTTATAGGCCCCTTCCAACTCTATGATTCTATGATATGTATGTGGAACTGGAACTGCTCACATTCATTCTTTGTTTCCCTTGCCTTTGTCTCCCACAACATCTTTGTAAGCCCCTGGGCCTTTCGTTTTGTATTATTCCATAAACTGTCAGTAATGGCAACAGTGCTGTATTGCTAACAGTTATGTACTCGCACTTAATCAGAGCCTTGTTATTAAGTGGTATTTTCCCAACTTTTAAATGCCCTCCTTACAAGAATTCATTAGTAGAAGGGAGCTGACAAATAATCATGTGTCATTCTATGCGATAAGTCTTATTTTTGTATATATTTTAATGTATTTTGAAGATCAGCTGTGGGAACATCAAGGAGACCTTTCCCTGTGGATAAGTTATTCACGAGATAACGGCCTGCAGAACAGCTACTTCAGAGAAGAGATAGGTCATCATGGAAAGAAAGAAGATGTATAGCTATATTATTCTTAATCCCCAAGTAAACAAGCATATCACATGCTCAGACATTTTCACCTATACAAACCTCTGTGAATAGTCTTGCGATACCAAGTTACTGCTGTTCTGCAGTCTCACCCACCTGGTGCCGTTTGATGATGTCTTTCAGCTTGGCCTGCAATTTAGGGTCAATGTCTGGATGCAAATAGATGTTAGGTCGGGAGAGGCAATTGTTCTGGAATAGAAACACATAGCGCAAATGAGCACCTGACAGCCAGTAATGGATAAAAGGGCAGAGCAGGGAAAGGAAGTCACCTTACCTGCACTAGAGATTTTTCAATGGTCATGAACATCTCCACATTGCGGTCCATCCGTGATGGATTCTGGAAATCGAAACGTCGCCTTATTGGAACAAAAAAGCAACCTTAATGAAAATCACAGTTCACACTTCTTATGTAATATATTTTACAAGTCTTGACTTTGGGGAAGAGTGGAAACATGCCACAGAATCCACTGGCCTGGCTTACACATCACCATAGTTAATATTAAATTATCATTTCATGCAAAGGATGTGTGCTACTGCAGGCTGCTCAAGAGTCCCCACTTCACTCTTCCCCCACCGTCTGGCTGTGCCAAGAGCAACAAATCACAAACTTGTGAGTGGTAGCTGAAGTTTGTTCTTTGGCTTACTGCTTTTGGTTTGCTTGGGGGAAACAAATCATAAGCCCAGGTTCAGACTACATGACAAACCAAGGCTTGTGGATTGTTTCTTCCAGTGCAGCATGGTCAGAACTGGGGGAGGAGCAAAGTGGGGACTTTAGAGCAGTATGCACCAGCTCACCACTCATTCATGTTAAGCCATAGTTAAACATAATTAAACATTAACTACGGTTTAATGAGATGTGCAAACACAGCCAAAGTCACTGTGGACCCAAATGCATCCTGAGAGCTAGATCCAATCATACAAGAATGAGTAACATTAAGACTGTACTCCCCGCTCAAGTCACTGCCTCCAGGTGGTTGTCTTGGACCTTGGACTCAGAAACAGTCAGTTGCTTCCTACCCACAATACTACTGACTGTCTTGGTATCATCATTGCTTTGCAAGCTATACTCAGGTTCATATCCTGTTAGCCACTAGAGGAAGGATTGTCAAATTCAACAAGATTTATTAACAGGATGAGATAGACAAATCTGATTTAAAAACTAAGATGTCATTGTTTTATAACCCCATCCTCCCAGAAAATAGAAGGAAAGAAGGCAAAGAAACTGTTGCTAGCAACCCTCAAGTGCATTCACATGACCTCTGCTTTTACAAACACAAAATCTCTCAACTCATTTCTGCGCAAAACCAAGAACTCCTATCCTACCCTACCAACACATAAGCAAAATCTTCCACCCTTTCATGGGATGTGGTGAGAGCAGTAAAGAAAATACTTACCATCCTTGATCACTCTTGAATTTATAGGCTGCTGCCAGGATGTGACACAGGGCACCACCAGCTTTGAAATCTAAGAAGCATTTTATCTGTGACAGACAAAGATAGACAAAGTTAGATGAACTTCATCTACTTCAGAAGGCTGCCTTCTTAATGGAAAATTTCATGAGCTCTCCAGCAGTTTCAGGTGGAACACAGCATAACTCAGAGCACCTTAGAAAAAGGGTCTGATGCTAACTAACTGCAAAGAACCAAAATATGAACAGAGTGCTTAGTACTGATGATAAAATAAGAGGAAGTGATTAAAACCCAGCAAAGTGATTTGAGTAAGAATATATAATTTGGATGAATGGCAATGTAATAAAGCCAGTAAGATTGTTTTAAGTGGAAACTGAAGAACTGAATGCATCCTTCAGAAACCAAACAAACAAAATTATAGTCTCTATACTGTAAGGAATTCATGAAATGACACTAGATTAACCACCAAAACTTAAAATGTCTTTGAATTATAGTTGAATTGAACTTTGTATAACTGTGTGGATGTATTCAATATAACATGTTTTTCTATTAATCTGTATTGGTGTAAATGTTGTGTTGTTTTATGTTACAATTTTCTATTTTTCTAAGCAACATAAAAAATTAGGCTGCCAAGTCAGCAAGAGCTTAAATAAACTACAAACAGCACAGCAGAAACAATTTTTGTCAGCTTCAGCCTGGATCAAAACCTGACACAAATGTATTCTCTGAGAATGTAATAATTAATGGTTACTCTGTCTCTCTCCCAAGCAGTGTTCTGTAAAGTTCCACTAGGATCAAACCGTATGACATGGGCAAGTAAATACCACACAGTTCTGCAAAAAAACAAGCCCCAGTAAAACAGATGCTTTACCTGTACAATCCCTGCCATCTAGGATGTAAGAGCGATTGCATACATTATGCAAAACTAGGTGGTCGGCAAAGGTGCTAGAATTCTGGAAAATTGCACATAAAAAGCTCCCTGCACTTAGAAAAGTAGCACATCAGAAAGGAAGGCTTAGTATAGTCCTCTCACCAATATGCTAATTTCCTACATGCAGGGAGCTTTCTATGTGAGGAAGCACTAAAACTAGCTCTGCACCAACAGTATTCAAGTTTTGCAACTTATGTAGTATGATGGTAAAATCCAGAATTCTCGTACCTTGGCCCACCATCTTATTCTGCATAAGAAGATAGAATAGATCTCAGAGAGACAGGCAAGAAAAACCTCTGTTGAAGGTGCAAGAGCCACTTGAAGAGAGACACTGCTTACAAGTGCCTGTACGCTAATGCTAGGAGCCTGCGAACCAAGATGGGAGAACTGGAGTGCTTGGTCTTAGAGGAGAGCATTGATATAGTGAGCATAACGGAGACCTGGTGGAATGGAGAAAACCAGTGGGATACGGTTATCCCTGGATATAAACTATATCGGAAGGACAGGGAAGGACGTATTGGTGGCGGAGTCGCTCTATACGTGAAAGAAGGCATTGAATCCAGCAAGCTCGAAACCCCAAAAGAGGCAGACTCCTCCACAGAATCGTTGTGGGTGGTGATACCATGCCCCAGGAGGGACCTAATACTGGGAACGATCTATCGTCCCCCTGATCAAAATGCTCAGGGAGACCTTGAGATGAGATATGAAATTGAGGAAGCATCCAAACTAGGAAATGTGGTAGTAATGGGTGACTTCAACTACTCGGACATAGACTGGCTGCATATGTGTTCCAGTCATGACAAAGAAGCAAAGTTTCTAGATATTCTAAATGACTATTCCCTAGACCAGTTGGTCATGGAACCGACCAGAGGGACGGCAACCCTGGACTTAACCCTCAGTGGGGACCGGGACCTGGTGCAAGATGTAAGTGTTGTTGAACCGATTGGGAGCAGTGACCACAGTGCTATTAAATTAAATATACATGTAACTGGCCAATTGTCAAGAAAATCCAACACGGTCACATTTGACTTCAAAAGAGGAAACTTCACAAAAATGAGGGGATTGGTAAAAAGAGAGCTGAAAAACAAAGTCCAGAGGGTCACATCACTCGAAAATGCTTGGAAGTTGTTTAAAAACACTATATTAGAAGCTCAACTGGAGTGCATACCGCAGATCAGAAAAGGTACCGCCAGGGCCAAGAAGATGCCAGCATGGTTAACGAGCAAAGTCAAGGAAGCTCTTAGAGGCAAAAAGTCTTCCTTCAAAAAATGGAAGTCTTGTCCAAATGAAGAAAATAAAAAAGAACACAAACTCTGGCAAAAGAAATGCAAGAAGACAATAAGGGATGTTAAAAAAGAATTTGAGGAGCACATTGCTAAGAATATAAAAACCAACAACAAAAAATTCTATAAATACATTCAAAGCAGGAGACCATCTAGGGAGACAATTGGACCCTTGGATGATAAGGGAGTCAAAGGTGTACTAAAGAACGATAAGGAGATTGCAGAGAAGCTAAATGAATTCTTTGCATCTGTCTTCACAGTGGAAGATATAGGGCAGATCCCTGAACCTGAACTAACATTTGCAGGAAGGGATTCTGAGGAACTGAGACAAATAGTGGTAACGAGAGAGGAAGTTCTAAGCTTAATGGACAATATAAAAACTGACAAATCACCGGGCCCGGATGGCATCCACCCGAGAGTTCTCAAAGAACTCAAAGGTGAAATTGCTGATCTGCTAACTAAAATATGTAACTTGTCCCTTGGGTCCTCCTCCGTGCCTGAGGACTGGAAAGTGGCAAATGTAACGCCAATCTTCAAAAAGGGATCCAGAGGGGATCCCGGAAATTACAGGCCAGTTAGCTTAACTTCTGTCCCTGGAAAACTGGCAGAAAGTATTATTAAAGCTAGATTAACTAAGCACATAGAAGAACAAGCCTTGCTGAAGCAGAGCCAGCATGGCTTCTGCAAGGGAAAGTCCTGTCTCAGTAACCTATTAGAATTCTTTGAGAGTGTCAACAAGCATATAGATAGAGGTGATCCAGTGGACATAGTGTACTTAGACTTTCAAAAAGCGCTTGACAAGGTACCTCACCAAAGGCTTCTGAGGAAGCTTAGCAGTCATGGAATAAGAGGAGAGGTCCTCTTGTGGATAAGGAATTGGTTAAGAAGCAGAAAGCAGAGAGTTGGAATAAACGGACAGTTCTCCCAATGGAGGGCTGTAGAAAGTGGAGTCCCTCAAGGATCGGTATTGGGACCTGTACTTTTCAACTTGTTCATTAATGACCTAGAATTAGGAGTGAGCAGTGAAGTGGCCAAGTTTGCTGATGACACTAAATTGTTCAGGGTTGTTAAAACAAAAAGGGATTGCGAAGAGCTCCAAAAAGACCTCTCCAAACTGAGTGAATGGGCAGAAAAATGGCAAATGCAATTCAATATAAACAAGTGTAAAATTATGCATATTGGAGCAAAAAATCTGAATTTCACATATACACTCATGGGGTCTGAACTGGCGGTGACCGACCAGGAGAGAGACCTCGGGGTTGTAGTGGACAGCACGATGAAAATGTCGACCCAGTGTGCGGCAGCTGTGAAAAAGGCAAATTCCATGCTAGCGATAATTAGGAAAGGTATTGAAAATAAAACAGCCGATATCATAATGCCGTTGTATAAATCTATGGTGCGGCCGCATTTGGAATACTGTGTACAGTTCTGGTCGCCTCATCTCAAAAAGGATATTCTAGAGTTGGAAAAGGTTCAGAAGAGGGCAACCAGAATGATCAAGGGGATGGAGCAACTCCCTTACGAGGAAAGGTTGCAGCATTTGGGGCTTTTTAGTTTAGAGAAAAGGCGGGTCAGAGGAGACATGATAGAAGTGTATAAAATTATGCATGGCATTGAGAAAGTGGATAGAGAAAAGTTCTTCTCCCTCTCTCATAATACTAGAACTCGTGGACATTCAAAGAAGCTGAATGTTGGAAGATTCAGGACAGACAAAAGGAAGTACTTCTTTACTCAGCGCATAGTTAAACTATGGAATTTGCTCCCACAAGATGCAGTAATGGCCACCAGCTTGGACGGCTTTAAAAGAAGATTAGACAAATTCATGGAGGACAGGGCTATCAATGGCTACTAGCCGTGATGGCTGTGCTCTGCCACCCTAGTCAGAGGCAGCATGCTTCTGAAAACCAGTTGCTGGAAGCCTCAGGAGGGGAGAGTGTTCTTACACTCGGGTCCTGCTTGCGGGCTTCCCCCAGGCCCCTGGTTGGCCACTGTGAGAACAGGATGCTGGACTAGATGGGCCACTGGCCTGATCTAGCAGGCTCTTCTTATGTTCTTATGTTCTTATCAAACACACCAGGCCAGACGGATCACTGTTTTGTTTAACAGCATAAGCCAGCTCAAATACAAACTATTCTACTGAAGAGGATTTTTTTCTTCCTCTACCACACATTAATCAAGAAGGTTGTAAGACTCACCGGTAACTTTGTGAGCGGTGCATTGCTGACATGCTTCCCAAATACCTCCTCTTGGAACTGTAGCAGTTGCACCACTAGGCTGGACAACGACTTATTGGTAGGTGGCTCTGCTTGGATGTACTGTGGAAAGAAGGAGTGAGGCTTAGATGACTCCTGTCCAGAGCCTTCAACCCAGAACACTCTTTTAATCCACAACCAAGCACATATGCGACCTAGGCAAGGAACATACAGAGCATTCACCTTCAACTAGTGGATTTTGATGACCAGCAACTGGGTCATGTCCCTAAAATGGCTTACATTGGTAACATCACCACCACTTTCTTTCTTTCTGCGTTTTCAGAATGAAAAGACATCACACATCACATCCAATTCCCCACACAAAGCAGACACAAGGCTACAATCAAACATTTCAAGTCTCAAAAGTTGTGTTCACAAGAGAAGTGGTTCTTTGAAGTCTCAACAATCAGAACTCCTTCCAGCACATAAGAGATAATTACAGTGCCTTGCAAAAGTAATCAGACCCCTGACCAATGCTCTTATATTACTGAATTACAAATGGTACAATGTAATTTCATTCTGTATGATATTTTATTTTGAAACACTGAAACTCAAAATCAATTATCGTAAGGTGACACTGGTTTTATGTTGGGAAATATTTATAAGAAACATAAAAAACTGAAACATGTTGCTTGCATAAATATTCAACCCCTGTGCTGTGGAAGCTCCCAGTTTACACAGATGAAAGAAATTGCCCTATCGAGGACACAATTACCTTACAATAGGCCTCCACCCGTGAACCATTAAAGTCGCTGTCACACTGTCAGGATAAAACCCCATTGTTGAAGGATCATTGGTCAGGCTGTGGATCTGAAGGAAAATGAAGACCAAAGAGCATTCTGCAGAAGCGAGAAATAATGTAATACAAATGCATGAATTAGGAAAAGGGTACAAAATAATATCCAAGGGTTTGGATATCCCAGTAAGCACAGTTGGATCAATAACCAGGAAGTGGAAGCTGCATCACACCACCCAGGCACTGTCAAGAAAAGGCCATCCCTCAAAACTCAGCGCTCAAACAAGGAGGAGACTTGTGAGAGAAGCCACAGAGAAGCCAACAATCACTTTAAAGAAGCTACAGAGTTCAGTGGCTGGGAGTGGAGTAATGGTGCACCAGTCAACCATATCAAGAGCTCTGCATAACACTAGCCTGTATGGGAGGGTGACAAGTAAGAAGCCATTACTCAAAAGTACCATCTGGAAGCATATCTGGAGTCTGCCAGAAAGTATGTGAGTGCCCCAACTGCAATGTGGGAAAAGGTTTTGTGGTCAGATGAGACCAAGATACATCTTTTGGGCCAAAACTCAAAGTACTATGTGTGGCACAAACCTAACGCTGCCCATGCCTCGAGACACACCATCTCTACAGTGAAGTATGGTGGTGGCAGCATCATGCTGTGGGGATGCTTCTCATCAGCAGGGACTGGGCATCTTGTTAAAACTGAAGAAAGAATGGATAGAGCAAAATACAGGGAAATACTGCAAGAGAACCTGCTTCAGTCCACTAAAAAACTGACGCTTGGGAGGAAATTCACTTTTTAGCAGGACAGTGATCCCAAGCACAAGGCCAAAGCAGCACTGGAGTGGTTCAAGAACAAAAAGGTGAATGTTCTACACTGGCCCAGTCAAAGTTCTGATCTCAATCCCATTGAGAATCTGTGGCGCTCTTTGAAAATTGAGATCCACAAGCAACATCCAACCTGAATGACCTGGAGCAAATCTGCCAAGAAGAATGGGTCAAAATCCTTCCAACACTGTGTGCAAACCTGGTACATACCTACCCCAAAAGACTTAAAGCTGTTACTGCAGCAAAAGGTGGCTCTACCAAATATTAATGTGTGGGGGCAAGCAACATATTTCAGTTTTTTATGTTTCTTACAAACATTTTCCAACATAAAACCAATGTTACCTTACAATAATTGATTTTGAGTTTGTGTTTCAAAATAAAATATCATACAGAACAAAAATACAATGTACCATTTGTAATTCAGTAATATGAGAGCACTGGCCAGGGGTCTGAGTACTTTTGCAAGGCACTGTATACAATTCTAAATTACTAAAGACAAAGTTTCCATGGAACGAACAGTGTAGGGAGGTTGCAGAAACTGATGAGTTATGTACCCCTATGTGTTCAGATTATGTTTCTTCTTAGCTGTGTGGTCTACTGCCCTTTCCTTTTTAGCTTGTATTCTCTGCACACTTGCTGGAGAACTCCAGGGTGAGTGGGAGAGGAAAACCATTATCTCTCCCCCAGCAAATAGCAGGGACATCATTTGAAATTTTGGGAGATGTTTCTCTGTAAATGCCAGACATACTGGGCTCCTGCTGGGAGGAAGGGCGGGATATAAATTAAATAATAAAATAAATAAATAATAAATAAAATTAATAGTGCAATTCTATACATGGTTATTCAGAAATAAGTCTGTGTTCAAAGGTGCTTGTTCCCAGCTACATATGGACAGGGTTGCAGCCAAAGTTGTTAAGGAAGCAATGTATTTAAATACACTTCTTGAAATAACTTTTTTAGACTTTATAAACATCAGTATTTATAACCATAACTCATTCTCTTTTTCTCCCTCTCCTTCTTACCTGTACATGTAGTATTACCACCAACACAAGTCAATCATGTTTCTTTAAGCAAGTGGATTTCTGACTTTTCCATGCATAACTAGTACACAGCTCCATTTAATTGCACATAAACAACAGTTGCTGAAGCAATGTGTTGGCCAGAAAAAGCGACATGGAGAGGGTCCCCATCCCATCCTCCCTAAAAAGCACCCACACACAATAGTAACACAAGCCTCCTCCTCAATTTGCCAGGTATACAAGTACTAATTATGTGTGTAAACATTCAACACAGCCTCATGAGTGGATCATTCCAATTATGTTCAAAAGCAGCATTTAAAAATTGCACATTGCCAGCTTGTTAATTATTCCATGGGAGCTAGAAAGAGAATGCACTCAATGTTGTTAGCTTGAGTTGCAGTTACAAACAGCTGGGGGTTGGAGAGAGTTGAACTTGCAGGGAAGTGGTGAACATCAGGTCACAAGCTGTCACTCCAAACACAGAGATCCGTCTAGTGACTCAGCCACTCTCTCTCATTCAGAAGGCTAAAGGTAAGAGCATGGGAACCAAGACCCATGCTGCTTGCAGGAAGGATGCAGCCATCAAATCGTAGAGACCCTAAGACAGAAAAACAACCAGGCCCTCCTCTCTGCACCTTTGTCTAGGTACACTGCACAAGTCCCATCTCCCATAAATTGCTATATCCGCGCACACACCCATAAGAATCTCCTCTTATATCTTTGGGGAAGGGGAAAGATTCCATCAACTTTCATTTTAACTTCTGAGCCTTTAATTCCTCTCAACTGATAGAGGGTCAGAGAGGAAAGGTGAAAGTGGTAAGGCATATAAGCTGCAAATAACTCAGTAGAGTGAAAACAGTAATCTGAGAAAGGTCTATTCCTTAATACTGCTTCACTGAAAGAATGAGGCAGAGAGGTAAAGTGCAACACGTAAAGCATTTCCCATTTCTGTTTGATAGGAATTCACATTTGAACAGATACAATTAAACTAACAACCAAGCACGTCATCTCAAAGAGATTAAGGGCTGGCTGAGCAGCTCTCCTGGGGTATAAAACAGGACTAAACCACAGTGTTCCCAAATAACCTGTGAGTTTCTGCCAAGTCAAACACCACAATTACAGCAGATGAGAAAGGATTTATTGAAGTCAACTGTGGATTGCTTCAGCAAAAGGATGAGCAATGCTAGACAGGGGGAGGTTAGTTAATGTATCATTGAATGAAAGTTTCAGTGAATTAGCTGAAAGCCACCCAGAATTTAAGAAGGATGGGGATGAATGAAAGAAGAAATAATTGCTTAATGGGGCAAGATACTGTTGGGCATGGGGCAGTAGGTGAAATCAATAAGGCACCAAGAGGCCAAGCGGGAGTCTATAACCGTAGGTGGTCTGGAAGGAAACAAAATGAAATGTCAAAATGGGGTTCTGTTGTTCTGGAAGGCATCACTGAGCTACGGGGGAACAGACAGAAGATATTCAAAAGGTTTTCGATTTACTGAAAAGAAAAAACGGGCTAGAGTCAATCCGGTCGAAAAGGAGAGTTTAAAATACGAGGGTGGAGTTGGATCGCAGCCCTACAGACCCTTCCAGATGTGGTGGGGTGGGGTCAGTGGGAGCACAGGAGAGGAGAGGCAAATCCTGCATCTCTTATGCGTACGTGTCCCTCTCCCTTCCAATTCTGCAATGTCCTTAACCCCGCACACCAAAAAAACCCAGCCCGTTCTCACTCGTGGGGTGGCGGAAAGAGAGACAGAGAGAAACCCTAAAGGGCGTGTGCGATGCACGACAGGGCGAGGGCGGGCGGCAGGGGATGGGTCTTGAGCACCTTCACGATGGGATGGGGAGGCAACTGCAGGGAGCCGATGGGGCAGGAGAGGAGAATAAGCACCCTTTCCCCTCCCCCGGCCGCTTCCAGAAGATGTCGCCTAAACGGCAAAGTGGAGCAGAGGCCCGGGCTTGGGCGGGTGGGAAGGCCGGCGGTACCTTCTTGTAGTTCTTGCCCAGCCAGACGCGCGCGCTGTCGAACTGACTAACGGTGTCCGAGGCCTCGTAGTACTTGACGTTGGGGCCGCCATCCTTCTTCCGCACCGCCATTTTCCCAGCGCCGCCGGCCTGGGCCGCGCCGCCTCGTCTGTCTGTCTCCCCCCCCCTCCCGTGCGCGGCCGCCGTCCTTGTAGCGCCCTCTGTTGGCTACTGTTTCGCGCCGCGCGACATACCACTAACGTCGCGCGCTCTCCTTCTCTGCGCCCCCCCCCGCAGTTCTTCCTCAGGACGCAGCGACCCCTCCTGGAGGAAAAAAGAAAAGGGGGACAGGCCTCAAGTTTCGTACTCTGCACGCCCCCTGCCGACTGAAAGTCGCATCACCGAGACTGCTGCTAAATGGTGGAGAAAACTGGAAGGAACGCGCGTACAGAGACTCTACCGTAAAGAGCTATAATAAAATGTTATTAAATCATTGTTAGTAATAATACAATGATTAATGATATTAATGTTAATATGAGAGACTGTGTTTCCCCCAGATATAGAAATGTGTAGTGTGTATGTTTTAATTTCCAAAGAGTTGAATGGCGGACCCTTTTATTCGCCCTTGCCGAGAATGTGGACTCACGTTATCTATCACAGTTTTGAAACAAAAAATGAACAAAGTTTCACACTCCTGATCATTTCACTAAATGTTTTCTTGTACAAACTTCCCGAATGCATTGCATTCATTTTCAGTTGCTTCTCCTGCACTCCCCATCGTCATAGTGTTGGGCGAGATCTAAATGAGACCTCACTGTGCCCCCTTCCTTCAGTGAAGGCACGGAGCTTGATTGGACCCTGAAACCAAGTTAGGAAGGAAAATACATACACAAACAAACACTTTGATCAAAGGTTCTATCAGCACCAGGCTACCACAGACAGGCAACCGTGGTCAAACAGACAACTTTATTCAGAACTCCTCAATACTATATAGGACTTCGGGTACAGTAAATAATAAACATCAAAGACGCACATATAGGTAGTAAAATGCAAAAGAGTTACATAGAGTACTTCCTTCAAGGATATAGATAGAGGTGATCCAGTGGACATAGTGTACTTAGACTTTCAAAAAGCGTTTGACAAGGTACCTCACCAAAGGCTTCTGAGGAAGCTTAGCAGTCATGGAATAAGAGGAGAGGTCCTCTTGTGGATAAGGAATTGGTTAAGAAGCAGAAAGCAGAGAGTAGGAATAAACGGACAGTTCTCCCAATGGAGGGCTGTAGAAAGTGGAGTCCCTCAAGGATCGGTATTGGGACCTGTACTTTTCAACTTGTTCATTAATGACCTAGAATTAGGAGTGAGCAGTGAAGTGGCCAAGTTTGCTGACGACACTAAATTGTTCAGGGTTGTTAAAACAAAAAGGGATTGCGAAGAGCTCCAAAAAGATCTCTCCAAACTGAGTGAATGGGCGGAAAAATGGCAAATGCAATTCAATATAAACAAGTGTAAAATTATGCATATTGGAGCAAAAAATCTGAATTTCACATATACGCTCATGGGGTCTGAACTGGCGGTGACGGACCAGGAGAGAGACCTCGGGTTGTGGTGGACAGCACGATGAAAATGTCGACCCAGTGTGCGGCAGCTGTGAAAAAGGCAAATTCCATGCTAGCAATAATTAGGAAAGGTATTGAAAATAAAACAGCCGATATCATAATGCCGTTGTATAAATCTATGGTGCGGCCGCATTTGGAATACTGTGTACAGTTCTGGTCGCCTCATCTCAGAAAGGATATTCTAGAGTTGGAAAAGGTTCAGAAGAGGGCAACCAGAATGATCAAGGGGATGGAGCGACTCCCTTACGAGGAAAGGTTGCAGCATTTGGGGCTTTTTAGTTTAGAGAAAAGGCGGGTCAGAGGAGACATGATAGAAGTGTATAAAATTATGCATGGCATTGAGAAAGTGGATAGAGAAAAGTTCTTCTCCCTCTCTCATAATACTAGAACTCGACATTCAAAGAAGCTGAATGTTGGAAGATTCAGGACAGACAAAAGGAAGTACTTCTTTACTCAGCGCATAGTTAAACTATGGAATTTGCTCCCACAAGATGCAGTAATGGCCACCAGCTTGGATGGCTTTAAAAGAAGATTATACAAATTCATGGAGAACAGGGCTATCAATGGCTACTAGCCGTGATGGCTGTGCTCTGCCACCCTAGTCAGAGGCAGCATGCTTCTGAAAACCAGTTGCCAGAAGCCTCAGGAGGGGAGAGTGTTCTTGCACTCGGGTCCTGCTTGTGGGCTTCCCCCAAGCACCTGGTAGGCCACTGTGAGAACAGGATGCTGGACTAGATGGGCCACTGGCCTGATCCAGCAGGCTCTTCTTATGTTCTTATGTTCTTAAGGATAGAAGAGGATATCACATTCCGTCCATTCTCCTGTCAAGCTGACACTTACTTATCCGTAAGGGCTTTGAAGTCCTAGTCCTAGTACAATGAAGTCCTAGTACAATGCTTGACGAATAAACAAAGAATTCCTCTAGGGCAAACAAGCAATTACCCCTCACCTACTTAGCAGTGAGGATACACAGCTTCACGGGAATAGGAATCTTAAAGGGACAGCAACTCTCACAGATTCTGAGAGACTAAAAGAAAAAGAGTAAGGGCCTGTTCTGAGCACCCATATGATTTTAGCGATAACAATAGTAGTTCTTGTATATAAGACTTGTTGGGGGGACCTGCGGCCCTCCGGATGTTGCTGGACTCCCAACTCCCATCAGCCCCAGCCAGTATGGCCAATGGTGGTATGAGCTGGAGCCCAGCAACATCTGGAGGGTCATGGATTTCCCACTGCAGATACATGATCAAGCAGAAGGCACCTGTTTCAGAGCACAATGTTCTGTTTAGTGATGAGAAAGAACACTGAAGTGTAGCTGTTGTGCTTGTAAGCAGGCAGAGATAAATCCCTTCTTTCCTTCATTTCAGGGAACCCAGTGTGAAGGTGGAAATGAAAAAAAGTCAGCTAGAAAAAGACATAATGCATCTAACAAGTTCATGGTGAACAGAGAATTCAGGGAGGGTATAACAATAGAGGATCTCATAGGGAGAGGTAAGAAAGGAAGGCCCATTCCATGGCTTGGATAGGACTAACTTCCCTTTGGCTCCTCCTCTCCCCAAATGGTTTCCCTCAGAGGCTATTCCACCTGGTCATCTTTGTTATGTGGGGGGAGGAGAGTGCCTGAATTTGCTTGTTTCCCTGTTCCCTCTCCACCCCTTTTTCCTTTTTGTATGGTGTCTGTTAAGACTGTCAGCGTACAAGCAAGGACTGTGTTGCATCAATCTTTGCACAGCACCTTTACAAATAAAGAAATAGGCACTTTATAAATAAGTAAATTAAAACATTAATTAATTAATTTGTCAATCTCCATTGTTCCAGTCCTTGCTCAGAGCAGGAGCTGATAACCCAAACCTCATTCTATTTAAGGGCCGTACGTTGACTATTCTGATTATAAGAGGTCTCAAAAATTGGAGCCTTATATAGGCCACATTCACACCATACATTTATTCCACTATTATTCCACTTTAAACAGTCATGGCTTCCCCCAAAGGATCCTGGGTGGTGTAGTTTGTGAAGGGTGCTGAGAGTTGTTAGGAGACCCTTATTCCCTTCAGGGTTACAATTCTCAGAGTTCTCTGGGAAGAGGGACTGACTGTTAAGCCACTCTGAGAATTGTAGCTCTGTGAGGAGGAGTCTCCTAACAACTCTCAGTACCCTTCAAAAACTACACTTCCCAGGATCCTTTGGGGGAAGCCATGACTGTTTAAAGTGGAATAATAGTGGAATAAATGTATGGTGTGAATGTGGCTGTATTTAACATGAAATACATTATATGTATATTTTGCATCAGAGTATTTGGAATTATTCCTGTATATTAATTGCTTAAACTTTCCATCACCATCCTGACATTATTATTGCCATTGTCAGTTCAAGGTCCCCACTAGAAATAAATGACAGGAACCCTATAAGAGAGTAGCCTTTTGTGCAGAATGTGAGCAGCCACAACCAGTCACACATCTAGGATAAGGGACTGAAGCTTCCAGATCAGACAGGATCTTGCAGTCTTATTTAATGCAGGAAAGTCACCCCCTAACAGCCTTTAGCCACCCACCATTATCTGGGTGACAAAAGAACATAAGAACATAAGAAGAGCCTGCTGGATCAGGCCAGTGGCCCATCTAGTCCAGCATCCTGTTCTCACAGTGGCCAACCAGGGGCCTGGGGGAAGCCCACAAGCAGGACCTGAGTGTAAGAACACTCTCCCCTCCTGAGGCTTCCGGCAACTGGTTTTCAGAAGCATGCTGCCTCTGACTAGGGTGGCACAGCACAGCCATCACGGCTAGTAGCCATTGATAGCCCTGTTCTCCATGAATTTGTCTAATCTTCTTTTAAAGCCGTCCAAGCTGGTGGCCATTACTGCATCTTGTGGGAGCAAATTCCATAGTTTAACTATGCGCTGAGTAAAGAAGTACTTCCTTTTGTCTGTCCTGAATCTTCCAACATTCAGCTTCTTTGAATGTCCACGAGTTCTAGTATTATGAGAGAGGGAGAAGAACTTTTCTCTATCCACTTTCTCAGTGCCATGCATAATTTTATACACTTCTATCATGTCTCCTCTGACCCGCCTTTTCTCTAAACTAAAAAGCCCCAAATGCTGCAACCTTTTCTCGTAAGGGAGTCGCTCCATCCCCTTGATCATTCTGGTTGCCCTCTTCTGAACCTTTTCCAACTCTAGAATATCCTTTTTGAGATGAGGCGACCAGAACTGTACACAGTATTCCAAATGCGGCCGCACCATAGATTTATACAACGGCATTATGATATCGGCTGTTTTATTTTCAATACCTTTCCTAATTATCGCTAGCATGGAATTTGCCTTTTTCACAGCTGCCGCACACTGGGTTGACATTTTCATTGTGCTGTCCACTACAACCCTGAGGTCTCTCTCCTGGTCGGTCACCGCCAGTTCAGACCCCATGAGCGTATATGTGAAATTAAGATTTTTTGCTCCAATATGCATAATTTTACACTTGTTTATATTGAATTGCATTTGCCATTTTTCCGCCCATTCACTCAGTTTGGAGAGATCTTTTTGGAGCTCTTCACAATCCCTTTTTGTTTTAACAACCCTGAACAATTTAGTGTCGTCAGCAAACTTGGCCACTTCACTGCTCACTCCTAATCCTAAAAAGATGGGCTTTTCCTCATTCTTTTTATTACAACCTTACATAGGAAGTGAGGATTCTAAGGCAATTAATTTTGAATACCTAACAAGGGGAGGGGAGGTCATAATGTCCAGGTAACGCAGAGTACAAGGGTGTGATCACCTATGTCCAATATCAAGAGTTAGCTGTACAGCATGTAAAATAATATATCTTACTTATTAAGAATAATGCTCATGAACATGTGCAGAATAAAATTTCCTTAATTCTGAGGGACCACAACAACCAACAAACACACATTGGGGAAGAGCATATACTGGCCTCATTTCCAAACCAGGATATGCCAAGACTAATGCTGCAATCCAATACACACTTACCTAGGTGTAAGTCCCACTGAACCCAATGGAGCTTACTTCTGAGTAGACGTAATGGATTGCAGCCTTAATAACCTCTGAACCATTGAAATTGTAACCCCAGATGTGTGAAGCTGTAATGCCTGCCTTACCATTAAGCAGGGTGAGGATGATGTCTTATCTCCGGGGGCACTATAAAAGAATGGCAGCTTGCCCATTATTTAAGTTGCCATTAGCAACATATAATTAATGAGGGAGCAGGAACTCTGTACATGGTAAGGTATACCAGTAGCCAGGAGTGGGCTAGGGAAACCCTGCCCCCTAACAATTCCCCCTAATTTTTTTTTTTACAAATAAGTGAATGAATAATAGATTTATTACAGAACCACCACCACCCACTTTTTCGTCCCGTCCCCACCCCCACCCCCACCCCCGAACTTTTAGGCTGGCTATGAGCCAGTCAGGAGCGCTTCTTTAGCTTCTCTTCAGATGGCATTGAGCCAGGTTCCAAGAACTGAAACTCCATTATTTCAAATTAAAAATTTCCCTGAGGAGAATATAATCAAGTCCTGTGGAATTAGGAGACCTGTATAAGCGAGGTGAGAAGGCGAATGGTGGGAGATAAGGTGATGAGCAGAAGCGGCTGAAACTGGTCTTGTTGTTGTTTTTTAAATGGAGCCTGTGCTGTGGCGGGGAGATCTTTAGGACCGTCAAGCGGGGGAGGTCGTGCAGAGGAACGGGGCGATTAAACGCCAGGAGGGCAGAGCGGGAAAGCGCCGTAGTTGCATTATAGCTGCGTGTGGGATTAGGGCACGGGAGAAAGAATAAGAAATTTTCGCTTCCTCCGCTCCCGAACAGTATCCGCGTGCCCGGCAATGACTTTCCTCTTTCGCTTTTTTTTTTAAATTGCCCGTTTTCCTGATGGATCTGTCTAGCTGAAGCTCTGCGGAACGTTGGCCCGACAGTCACGGTGGCCGAGTGGTTAAGGCGTTGGACTCGAAATCCAATGGGGTTTCCCCGCACAGGTTCGAATCCTGTTCGTGACGGGTGTCTCGTTTTTATGGAATAAGATGCCACCTACTTTTAACCAACTCCACCCCACCCCTTAAAAAGGGAACTGTAGCGGAAACTGATTAAAAATGCAATTGTGATGTATGTACATGTGTGAGAATCGTTCCAGTGTTAAACGTTCCACATGTTGGAGGCACTCAGCGCAGCGGAAGAGAAAATCTTGAAGCAAAGAAAGGAGGGATCTAGCCGGTGGCCCTGCCCCTGTAGGCGGAGCTTTAGCTCTAAAGCAGCTGAATCGTGATAGAATTCATCCTCAGCCTCGGCTGGTCTGTGACCGAAATAAATTTATTCATTCATTCATCCTCAGCCAGGCAGGTCCTTCTTGGCAGAGGCACGAGGAGACATGTCGGACTTTTTAAACAATAGATATAGAAGATAGAGGGATGGAAAGAATTAAGGATAATATTTCCATAGGATTAGACAGAAGATGTCGCAAACCTGTCAGTTTTGAGGCTGACATGAAGTCTCCAAACCTTTGAACTGGAGGGCTTCTCTTCAGAAGTTTTCTTGATCAAAATCTATTTCTGAAACAGCAGTGGGTCTTGTACATTTGGCAACAAAGCCAGGAGCAAAGTATATAACCATGTTAAAAATAGATGATGTGTGTGGATTTTTGTTTAGTTTTGTTTATGCTTTGTTATGCTTTGTTTTCTGACCCCCCTTTTTTTCTTTTACTTTCTCACATGTATTGGTTTGGGACATTAAGGCTGCAATCCAATACATGTCTACTTAGAAGCTCCATTGGGTTCCATGGGACTTACTTCCAGGTAAGTGTGTATTGGTTTATTTAACTTATTTATTTATTTAAAGCCATTTTTACCCCACTCTTCAGCCGAAAAGGCTCCCAGAGTGGCTTACAAAATATTCATAAAAACGACAAGATTGCAGCCTAAGAGGAAGAGATGTGGTGGCAAAGAAAACCTAAGTTGGAGGGAGGTCAGGAGGGAAGGGAAGAGCAAACAGGGACTGTTTGCATGTGTATAATTTTTAAAAATGTTTAAATGAAATAATAATAAAAAATAAAGTTTCCTATCCTTTCCAGCACCATTTTAAGCCATACCTCTTTCCCCTCTCCTTTTTTTGCTCAAGAGCACTACCTGGCCATCCAGGAACAAAACTAGGTGCAGGAGTGTCCTGCCCAGAGTCCGAGACACGAGACGGAGGCGAGGTCTGGTTTAATTCTCATTTTATTAGTGGAATGGTTACATCCAAAGCAGTGCGCTGCATAAACCTGTCTACTCTGACTCACTGCTTTCCCTAACTAGTCTACCTAATCAGTCTCTGCAGCGTGTGAGGAGAGTTGACTCAGCACTAGAGCCTTTGTGGGCAGCTGCTGAAGTAGGGAAGGTCTTCACCCATAATCAACGGCTCCTCCAAAGTTTCACCCTCTGAAAGTCCCTCTTCTTGCACCTTCTCGCGTGGGGTGAGGGGGGCCAAGCCTCCAACGGCCTGTCCGACAGCGGGGTTTCACTAGGTGATGGCGTGACCTCAGGGAGCGGGAAGCTGGTTGGTGGGGAAGCGTTTGAAGTGCCGGGCAGGGATCCCTGCATCTGTGGGGTTGGTGCATACGAAGGTCGCTTCCCAATGACTCAGGCAGGGAGCCCGCAGATGGGGTGTGACCTGCCTCAATGGGGGTGCTGGCTGAGGAAGTCTGCAGGCGGGCAGAGTCCCCCCTCCTTCAACACCCCCAGGAACCTCATCCTCATCTGACACCTCTCCCTGATCTAACTCCCCTTGTGCCTGGGGCGCAACATCATCCCCCCTCCATGCACCATCTCCCTCCACCCCCTGGGCTTGGGCTTGTCCGGGTAGGCATCATGGAACTCTCACCAAATCCAGCGCATGGACAGCTGATTCCCATGAACACTCCATCTGATCTTACCCCTTCCAGTGGATCAAGTACTGAAGCCACCCTCGGCTCTTCTGCGAGTCCAAAATCTCCTCCACTTCATATTCCTCTTGTCCATTCACCACTATGGGGGGTGGTGGCACCTCTGGCATCCTGTGGGGATCAGGAGGATGCCCCAGGGTAAGCAGGGAGCGATGGAACACTGGATCTGGATGTATCTTGAGGGAAGGAGGCAACCTCAGACGAAAAGCCACTGGATTGATCTGAGCCTCAACTTCAAGGGGATCCACCTTTTGGTCTTCCAGTGCATGGCAGCATGCCCGTGTAGGCAGATAACACATGGACAGCCACACCCTGTCTCCCACATGGATTTCGGGCCCCTCCTGTCGATTGATCTGTAACTCTCTTATAGTCCACCTTCACCCTCTCTAACTGTTCCTCTATCTCTCCTTTAAATCTTCACCAGAGATGGCTGTGGAGACCTTGTCCAAGTGCCTGGAATCCGTGAGTGGATGGATGGGAAGGAACAGACTGAAGCTCAATCCTGATAAGACCGAGGTGCTACTTGTGGGTGACAGGGGGAGGTTGGGTGCTGTTGACCTACAGTTTAATGGGGTGAGTTTACCCCTGAAAGATCAGGTCCGCAGCCTCGGGGTGGTTCTTGATTCCAAGCTGTCCATGGAGGCTCAGATTTCGGCAGTGAGCCGGGCAGCTTGGTACCAATTACATCTCATACGGAGGCTGCAACCCTACCTCCCTATTCATCAGCTCCCACTGGTGGTACACGCCCTGGTCACCTCTCGATTAGACTACTGCAATGCGCTCTACGTGGGGTTACCCTTGAAAACGGTCCGGAAACTACAACTGGTGCAGAATGCGGCGGCTCGGTTGCTTACAAACAGCCGCCGCCGTGATCACATCACGACAGTATTATTTCACCTACATTGGCTGCCAGTTGTTTTCCGGGCCCAATTGAAGGTGTTGGTATTAACCTTTAAATCCCTATATGGTCTCGGCCCAGTTTATCTGAAGGAGCGCCTCCAGTACCACAAATTAAGCCGCCCAACCAGATCAGCCACACAGGGCCTTCTCTCAGTCCCACCAATGAAAACAGCTAGGTTGGTAGGGACTAGAGAGAGGGCATTTTCAGTGGCGGCCCCCACTCTCTGGAACTCCCTCCCATTCGATCTTCGCCATGCCCCTTCCCTGGATATATTTCGCCGGGCATTAAAAACTTGGCTTTTTGGACAGGCCTTCAGGAATTCCGGGGAGGGCTAACTTTTTGGGGATATTTTATTATCTATTGATCGCCCTAACTGATTTCATGCTGCTGTGATTAATGATCGTTCTGATTTTATTGTATTTTATCTGTATTGTATTGTAATTTACTGAATTTTAGTTTGTACGTCGCCTAGAGTGGCTTCGGCCAGATAGGCGACACAAAAATTAAATTTATTATTTATTTATTATTCCTTAAACAACTGCTGCATCACCTGGAGCTCTTGCACAAAGTCCTCTGCTGCCAGAATGACAGGGCTGACATGTGGGCAGCAAAAGCTCGAGGGTGGTATCCCAGGTTGGCAAAGAGTGGGGTCTGTTGGGTGGTAGCGTGCACTGCATTGTTGTAAGCGAATTCCACTAAGGGCAAAAAGAACACCCAGTTTTCCTGCTGGTAGTTGACATAGCAACGGAGATATTGCTCCAACATGGCATTCACTCTCTCAGTCTGACCCTCCATTTGCAGGTGATGAGACTATGACACTCTCAGTTCACTCTGCAGGAGTTGCCACAAAGCACGCCAAAACCGAGCTGTAAATTGCGGCCCTTGGTCCAAAACTAAACTGTCTGGGAGACCGTGCAAACAGTAAACATGCTGCACATACAGTTAAGCCATCTCTCGTGTGTTTGGAAGTCCCGAGCACTGAATGAAATGAGCCATTTTAGTAAAAGCTTCCACCAACAACAACACTGTTGTCTTCCCCTGAGAGGAGGGGGGGGTCAGTGATGAAGTCCATAGTTACCATCTGCCAAGGACCCTGGGGGGTAGGGAGTGGCTCTAAGAGTCCTGCTGGCCGTCCCATGACGTGTTTGGCTCTGGCACAGGTGGAGCAGAACTGGACGTAACACTCCACCTCCCGCTTCATACGGGGCTACCAAAACTCCCTGGTGACTGATTGCAAGGTTATAAAGACTCCAAAGTGCCCCGCAGTGGGGGAGTCATGACACTGATGCAGGACCTTGGCTTTCACGTCCCCGGGGGGCACGTACATAGCGTCATAATGATACAGCAACCCCCCCTTCAGCATGAAGCCCTCTGCAGTCCCAGGAGACTGTTCCTCTAATTCTGAATGCTTCTCCTTGACAAAGGGATCTTGTTCTTGCGCCAAATGCAGTTCCTCCACCCAGGAGTCCTGGCACACCCCTGCCACCATCTTCTCGAGGAGTATAATCAGTTGCAGCAGTCTCAGGGTCGGGTTCTCCATGTATTCCAGTTTGTGGGACAGAGCATCTGCCCACTTATTCTGCACCTGGGGAATGTAATGGATTTTGAAGTGGAAGTGAGCGAATTGAACCCAGCACACCTGTCTCTGGTTCAACTTACCGGCAGTGTGGAGGCTCTCCAGGTTCCGATGATCAGTGTGCACCTCTATCTCATGCTGCACTCCTTCCAAAAGATGTCGCCAAGTTTCAAAAGCATGTGTTTTTTTAATTGTTTTAAATTTTTTAAAGTGTGTTTTAAATTGTTTTTAAAAGATGTGTTTTAAACGTGTATATTTGTTTTTAATGTTTTTAGTTACTGTAAACTGCCCAGAGAGCTTCGGCTATGGGGCGGCATACAAATACAATCAATCAATCAATCAATCCCAAATGGCCAGCAACTCTTTGTCCCACATGGTATAGTTTTGCTCTGAACTTGTCAACTTCCGTGAAAAGTATGCACATGGGCTCAGACATACACACCCCTGTGCTGGTTGTAAAAGCATCACCCTGATGGCCACATCCGACGCATCCATCTCCACCACAAAGGGGTGTGCAAGATTTGCGTGTTGCAGTATGGGTTCAGAGGCAAACTGAACCTTCAGCTCCTCAAAGGCTCCTTGCATGGTCTCAGTCCAGTGAAAGGTACCCGAACCCTTCAGGCAGTCTGTGAGGGGCACAGTCTTGTCAGAGTAATTAGTGATGAAGCAATGGTAGCAGTTGGCGAACCCCAGGAACCGCTGAAGATCTTTAATCTCTCCAGCTTGGCGTAGATACGATGTTCCCTGAGACATTGTAACACCGTCCACATGTGTTTGTCGTGTTCAGCCGGGGAGTCCGAACAGATGTGGATATAATCCAAATACACAATCACGAACCAGTCCAAATAATCCCTAAATATGTCATTCATAAAGCTCTGGAAGACCCCAGGACTATTGGATAGACCAAACGGCATGACCAAGTACTCAAACTGTCCATATCATGTCTTGAAAGCTGTCTTCCATTCATCCCCCTCCTTGATTCGTACCAGATTGTAAGCTCCCCTCAAATCCAGCTTGGTATAAATCTTGGCTGACCGCAGTCGCTCCAGCATCTCCGTGATGAGCAGCAGGGGGTAGCTGTTGGGAATGGTGATCTTGTTCAACTCTGGGTAATCATTACACGGGCATAGCTCTCCGCTCTTAATATTCTTCTTAATGAACAGCAAAGGGGCCCCGGCCAGAGACTGGGAAGGTCAAATGAAGCCCCTCTTGAGATTAGTGTCCAGGAATTCCCTTAGCGCCACCAACTCAGGTTCCGACAAGGAGTAGATCTGCCCTGAGGGGGTGCGCACGCCCAGCATCAGATTTATGGCACAGTCATATGGTCAGTGGGGGGGCAACTGATTGGCTTCTTTTTTGTCAAACACATCCCAGTACTCCTCATACTTGTTCGGCAGGACAACTCCCTCCTGCAGTGCTACTCCAGCCACGACGTTGAGGGGAGGCTTCTTCCATGGTTGGCAGTGCTGATGCCAATACTCTGAGGTAAACACCACCACTGCTTCATCCCAGAAAATTGTGGGGTTGTGCTGAACCAACCAGGGCATTTTCAACACCACTGGGAAGCGGGGCAGGGACTCCACGTAGAATGACAGTCACTCCACATGTCTCAGGGTTTCCATTCCCAGCATCTCTGTCGCCGTAGTAACTATTCCTGACTTTAAGGACCACTCATCAATGGTCCTGACAGACAAGGGCTTCTCGAGCATCTGGGTGGGCATGCCATGCTCCTGGGCAAAATTCCAATCCATAAAACTTGAGGAGGCCCCACTGTCAATCATGGCACTGACCTGGAGACTTAGCCCTGAAGTTAGAGTCAACAGAACAAGCAGGTGAAGGGCGGGCTGCAATGGGAGGGGCCGCTGGCGAGGCCCTGGTGTCTGCTTTGCTCCCAATTCTTTGGCCTCTACGAGAGCTGGGATTTGAAGTTTTCCTGCACTGGAGTTCTTTCTTCTTTGGAGGGGCATCCTCGGGCCAGGTGCCCCCCTTTCCTGCAGTGTAAAGACAACCCCTCCCTCCTGCACTTCTCCTCCTCCGACAGGCATGGTCTAGCCCCTCCAATTTGCATGGGCTCCACCCTCGATGAAGTCAAGGTTCCCACACTAGGTGGGAAACAGACATGGGGGAGAAGTGTGGGAGCCTGAGAACATGAGAACTTCACCCTGTGTTCCAAGCAGTGACCTTCAATCCGACTGTCTATCTGGAGGCATAACTGGATCAGCTCTGTCAGGCTGCTGGGTGGGGAGGTGCACGCCAATTTGTCCAGCACCTCCGGGCTAAATCTGTTCAGGTAAAAGTACATCAGAGCAAGGTCATTGTAATCCACCTCCAGGGCTAAGCCATGAAACGTGTTAGTATAAGTCCCACGGAGCCCTTCCCTTGTTTCAAGGCTCCTAGCTGACAGGCAGCCGTCTCTTTATGCTGAGGGTCACAGAACATCTTGGTCATGGCTGCAACGAAGGTGGTATATTGACTCAAGACAGGGTCGTTTCTCACCAGAAACAGGGTAGCCCACTTGGCTGCTTCCCCTTCCAAGATGGTGATGATAAACACCACCTTCACATCATCATTCGGAAACTTGGCTTGTCATACTCGTATGTACAATTCACACTGGGCAAGAAACGTGATGAATTGGTCACTCTGGCCACCATAGCGAGGAGGTAGTCCCACTGGCGCCTTGACTTAGACTGGCAGCGTGGCCACTGGTGCCACTCCTCCTTGGGCAATCAAGGCTCTAAGATTTTGATTCTCAAGTTCTGGGTTCCTGCATGGAGATTCTGGATTTTGGTGTACAGGGCTTTGGCGGTTCTCTGAAGTCCCCCTTCGGCACCACCGCTAGCCTCCCTGGTTTTGGTCATGGGAGCATCGGTGAAGGAAGGTGGTGGCTGAGTCAAGCTGTCCTGCCCAGAGTCCGAGACATGAGTCGGAGGCGAGGTTTGGTTTAATTCTTGTTTTATTAGTGTGATGGTTACATCCAAAGCAGTGAGCTTCATAAACCTGTCTACCCTGACTCACTACTTTCCCTAACTAGTCTACCTAATCAGTCTTTGCAGCATGTGGGGAAAGTTGACTCAACACTAGAGCTTGGGTGAGCACCTGCTTAAGTAGGGAAGGTCTTAGCCTGTAAATGATGGCTCCTCCCAAGTTTCACCCTCCGAAAGTCCCTCTTCTCATGCCTTCTCATGCAGGGTGAGGGGGGCCAAGCCTCCAACAGCCCATCTGACAGTGGGGCTTCACTAGGTGACAGTGCAACCTTAGGGAGCGGGAAGCTGGTTGGCGGGGAAGTGTTTGAAGTGCCAGGCAGGGATTCCTGCGTGGGTGGGGTTGGCGCACATGAAGGGTTGCTTCCCAACAGCTCAGGCAGGGAGCCTGCAGACAGGGCGGGACCTGCCTTGATGGGGGTGCTGGCCCAGGAAGTCTGCAGGCTGGCAGAGTCCCCCTCTCCTTCAATGCCCCCAGGGACCTTGTCCTCATCTGACTCTCCCTGATATAACTCCCCTTGCGTCTGGTGCACAACAAGGAGTAGGGATGGAGAATTTCAATTCACTTCACATTTAAAGGCAAACCTGCCTAAATCACACTTCCTGAAATAGTACATTCACATTTCTCTGAATTTTGCAGTGCAGTTCTTCAGGTAAGTAATGTGTACAAAACACATATACTGGGGTAAAGTGTGCATAGAAATGCATATATTAGTGAAAATAACATACAAAAGTGCATTGTATTTGGGAAGATCGCTTGCAAAAATGTGTATATTAGGCAAAATGGTATAAAACGTGTACTTTGAGGCATTTACACTAAAATGCTGATGAATTTTCATGAGAACTTAAAAAAAAACCCTCTACAAACCTATGTGGAAATGTGAAGAACTGAATTTATGACTTGAAAAATGAGTAACGGAGAAAAAACAAACATGACAGATTCACCCCTCCCAGATTATGAACCTTCTTCAAGGGAACTACAAAACCCACCCAAAACAGATTAGCCTTCATTCCCTAATCTGCTGTTCTCATCAAGAGCACTTCTCTTGTCTGGACTAAACACCAATTTGTGGCTACCTCCAGGCACACCAATAGCTTCCCTATAACAAGATGGAGAGGAAAGAGCTGCATCTCATCCACATACTCTGGACAATATGCTCCAGATCCCTAAATGTCGGAAGGCAGAGCTGGGGTCCCAATCCCGGGGAGCTGGATCCCGGAGAGTTGGGAGAAGAGTATTCGGATGGATGGCAGAGGGAAGGGGGAGGAACTTCCCCCCTTTGGAGCGAAGACGAAACAGAGGAACTGCCAGTGATAAGGTCGCTTAGCAACGGGGAGCCTGAGCCCTCCCTGGACATTCTCACGCCTCCCCCTCTTTCAGGCTCAGAGCAAGAGGGGGAAGAGGGAGGGCTGCTCACAGCCGAAAAGCGGGGAGGCAGTTTACCATCAGCCCCTCCCCTATCCCCCATCCTGGAATCGGAAACTTCAGAAGAGGAGGGGGTGATGCTTCCCCCCTCACCGCGCACACGCAGACAGCTGAAAAGACAGGAGAGAAGGGGGGGAAGGCGGGCAGTACCTGAGGGGCAGTTAAGGAGGAGCGAAAGATTGCGCGCCCGTTTGGCCCCTTCTTAAAGAACAGGCGGGAAGAAGTCCCTTGCTCTGTCAACTTTCTCCCAATGTCGCAGGACCTGTATCCCTGTATTGATTCATGAGAAAACGCAGTCTTTGTTTGGACATTACCCTAATAAAGCACGAATTAACTACAATCGTTGGTCTGGTTCCTGAGTCACATCCTGGGCCTGACAGCTTGACAGAGCCACCTAAATCACCCTCAACGCTCTCTTCACTTGACTGGGACAAGATGTCAAAGGGAGCAGCAGGGGGGACGAACCCCACTTCTGAGACGGAAGAAGTGGAACTCCTGAGGACTAAGGTAGCTGATTTGCAGACGGATGTTCAAGCCCTGCTAGCAGCAGTCAAGGCGCTGAAGACGGATAATCAAACCTTGAAGGCCACGATAGACCAGATGCGAACAGCCCCTCCAGCTGCCGTAGTAAAGGTTCCCATTGGATTGCCCCCAAAATACGCGGGACAAAGTGATCAGTTGGCAACCTTCGTGGCTCAATGCGAGTTATATCTGGATGTCAGGCACACGGAATTTCCAGACGATGGGGCTAAAGTAGCTTTCATGATTAGCCTCCTGGAGGGAGAAGCTGCAAAATGGGTGACTCCGTATCTCGTGAGAAAGGATACTGTCTTAGGAAGGTACAGAGGATTTATACAGGAGATGACCGAGATGTTTCAAGACCCGCAAAGGGCTGAAACAGTAGCGCGGCAACTAGGCGCTCTGAAGCAAGCTAAAGGGACTGTTTCCGAGTACACTAACGCTTTTAAAATTCTGTCCCAGGAAACTGGTTACAATGACGCCGCCCTGATGTTTATGTACCGGAGTGGATTAAATGCTGAAATCCTGGATGAGTTGGCCAGGACCTCCCCCCCCGCTGACCTACCAGGGCTCATCCGGCTATGCCTACAGATAGATCACCGGATGGAAGGAAGGCGCCTGGAAAGGAAGCAGGAGGTCCCGAGATACTCAGCCTTGGCATCCCGCAACAAGACCCTTCCCACTACAGGGATGGCAAGTAATGCAACTGAGGGACTGGGAGGGGCTAGGCCAAGACTGTCGGAAGAAGAAAAGGAAAGACGACGCCGGGAACGTTTATGCTTTTATTGTTCAAAGCCGGGCCATGTGGCCAGAGACTGTGGACTGAAAGGGGGGAAAGCTGAGCCGTCGGGAAACTAAAACACCCAGTCCACGTGCAGGCCGGTGGACTGGGGGCAGCGTTGTATAAAGGCCCCCCAACGATCCAACCTCCCTCAAAGGGGGTGTTGGTCTTGCCTATTTGGATTACAACTTCCAGAGGAGTGGTGTTTAATTCCACTGCCTTAATTGACAGTGGAGCCTCCACAAATTTTATTGATGCAAAGTTAGTCAAGCGTCATGGAATTTCCCGGTGGAAACTGGACGCTCCCCTAGCTGTGGAGACTATCGATGGGAGACCCCTGAAGTCAGGAGGAAGTGAAACTTCAAATCCCTGGGCACGAAGAGTTCATTTCGCTATACGTGTCAGATCTCTCGAACTTTGAGGTGATTCTGGGAATGCCCTGGCTAGCAAAGCATGAACCCAAAATAAGTTGGAAGGAGGTGGTGGTGTGGTTCACCTCACAGTATTGCCAGGAGAACTGTCAACCTGAAGGAATCAAGAACACCTTAGCGGGGGCAGTGCAAGAGATCGAGCAAGTGACCCTGCCGCCAAAGTATGAAGAATTCAAAGATGTGTTTGATGAAAAAGAGGCAGAGACTTTACCCCCCCACCGCCCTTACGACTATGCGATTGATCTAGTGCCAGGAGCCAGCATCCCATCAGGGAGAATCTACTCTCTCACAGAGAATGAGAGGGAGGCTCTGAAGGAATTCCTGGATAAAAACCTGAGGCGAGGATTCATACGCCCCTCACAATCCCCTGCTGGAGCGCCACTATTGTTTGTGAAAAAGAAGGGGGGGGACTCAAACCCTGTAACGACTATCGCGCATTGAACCAGATCACCATCCCCAACAGCTACCCGCTGCCCCTGATCTCAGAGTTGCTGGACCGACTGCGCTCTGCAAAAATCTTCACGAAGTTGGATTTGAGAGGAGCGTACAATCTGATCAGAATGAAGGAGGGAGATGAATGGAAAACAGGATTCTTGACCGCTTACGGACAGTATGAATACCTGGTCATGCCGTTCGGGCTTTGTGGAAGTCCAGGAATTTTTCAAAAATTCATGAACGACGTGTTTAGAGACTTGTTGGACACGTATGTAATCTGTTACTTAGATGATATCCTGGTGTTCTCAAAGAACCAGGAAGACCACGACCAGCATGTGAAGACGGTGTTGAAGAGACTGAGAGAAAATCACCTGTATGCTAAATTAGAGAAATGTGGATTTGACCTCAAGTCTCTAGACTTCCTTGGATATCGAATCTCAGCGGAAGGCGTGGAGATGGACCCAGGGAAAGTAAGCTGCATATTGGACTGGGGCCAACCTGTCACCAAAAAGGATGTACAATGGTTTTTGAGGTTTGCCAATTATTACAGAAAGTTCATTCCAGGGTTTTCCAAATTAACAGCTCCTCTGACTGACTGTTTAAGGGGGAAGAAGAAGTTTCAATGGACAGAGAATGCCACCGAGGCCTTTGAGGAGCTGAAGAGAAGGTTTGCTACTGAGCCCATTCTGCGCTTTGCTGATCCAAACCGCCCTTTCGTAGTGGAAGCAGATGCTTCAGATTTTGCCATCGGGGGGGTCCTGCTACAATTAGACCAAGAAGGGAAGGAGCTGCACCCCTGTGCGTACTTCTCTTGGAAGTTAAAGCCTGCAGAGAAGAACTACACACTTTGGGAGAAGGAGCTGCTGGCCATCAAGGACTCTTTTGAAAACTGGAGACAATACCTAGAGGGGACCTCTCATCGAATTGAAGTGCGCTCCGACCACAAGAATCTTGAAAGCCTCCAAACAGCCAGAAAGCTGAACCAGAGACAGATAAGATGGTCCCAGTTCTTCACTAGGTTTAACTTCCAGATTATTTACCATGCCCAAGCCAAAAACCAGAGAGCGGATGCCTTATCCAGACAGCCACAATACAAAGAAAGTGAATCCGAGGACCAGCCTCAGTACGTAATCCCACCAGAGAAATTAACGTTGGGAGTATGCCAGCCTTCATGGGAAGAGGAACTCAAAAAGGCACAACAAGAAGATGCAGACATGCTAAAATATCAGCAGGAGACGGGACAAGGTCAAGACTCAGAAGTAACCTTTCACTGGAGAAATGGACTGTTATGGTTCAAAACCGCCAGATATGTGCCAGAAGGGGAGTTAAGGCTCAGAATCCTACGCCAGTGTCATGATTCCATCACAGCGGGACACTTTGGGATTTACAAGACCATTCAGAACGTGGCCAAGGACTTCTGGTGGCCTAAAATGCGTCGGGATATTGAGAGTTATGTAAAGTCCTGCTCTGTCTGTCTGCAGACAAAAACACAAACAGGGACACCAGCAGGACTGTTACAACCGTTGCCTGTCCCACACGAACCCTGGAAGGACCTCTCCATGGATTTTATAACTGATCTACCCAAGTCCCAAGGAATGACAGCCATCTTAGTAGTGGTGGATCTACTTACCAAAATGGCACACTTTCTTCCTTGTGCAGGGGCCTTAGAGGCTAAAGAAACGGCCAAGTTATTCATAAAAGAAGTCTACCGGCTGCATGGATTGCCAAACAGCGTAGTCTCAGACCGAGGAACTCAGTTCACAGCCAAATTTTGGAGAGCAATGTGGAAACAGTTGCAGACGGAATTAAAACTCTCCTCCGCCCATCACCCCCAGACAGATGGGCAGACGGAACGCTTGAACGCCGTTTTGGAAAGATATTTACGAAGTTATGTGTCCTATCAACAGACTGACTGGGTATCATATTTGCATTTTGCAGAGTTCGCCTACAACAATTCTCTGCACTCCAGCACTCAACAAACCCCGTTCTTCACTAATTATGGATTCCATCCTAAAGTCTTTCCAAGCAGCTCAGAAGGAATGCTGGTACCGGCAGCTGAGAACTTCCTTAAGGAATTGCAAGCGGCGCAACAGACACTGAAACAGCAGTTAAACGAAGCCAAAACGGAGTACAAGCGAGTTGCTGACCTGCACAGGAAGGAGGGCCCCCCCCTTCAACCGGGAGACCAGGTATGACTGTCCACCTGCTTCCTCCAGATGCCGGGCAAATGTAGAAAATTACAAGACAAGAGGGTGGGTCCTTTCGAAATAGAAACTCAAATCAATCCCGTGGCGTACCGACTGAAGCTGCCTGACACGTTTAAAATACATCCTGTGTTCCATCGATCCCTCTTAACGAAAGCCGCCCCTCCCAGTGAGTTACGGCCGGAGGAACCTCCCGGAGCTCCACTCCTGGTAAATGAGCAGCTTGAGTTTGAAGTTGAGGAGATCTTAGATTCCAGGATCAGACGCCACAAGCTGCAGTACTTGATTCACTGGAAAGGCTATGGGGTGGCTGACAGATCATGGGAAGATGCAGCTGATGTGCATGCTCCAGAATTGGTAAAACTTTTCCATCAACGTTTTCCCCACTGTCCCAAGCCAGACAAGGGGAGGGGGGCACAGCCTGGGAGGGGGGATGGTGTCGGAAGGCAGAGCTGGGGTCCCAATCCCGGGGAGCTGGATCCCGGAGAGTTGGGAGAAGAGTATTCGGATGGATGGCAGAGGGAAGGGGGAGGAACTTCCCCCCTTTGGAGCGAAGACGAAACAGAGGAACTGCCAGTGATAAGGTCGCTTAGCAACGGGGAGCCTGAGCCCTCCCTGGACATTCTCACGCCTCCCCCTCTTTCAGGCTCAGAGCAAGAGGGGGAAGAGGGAGGGCTGCTCACAGCCGAAAAGCGGGGAGGCAGTTTACCATCAGCCCCTCCCCTATCCCCCATCCTGGAATCGGAAACTTCAGAAGAGGAGGGGGTGATGCTTCCCCCCTCACCGTGCACACGCAGACAGCTGAAAAGACAGGAGAGAAGGGGGGGAAGGCGGGCAGTACCTGAGGGGCAGTTAAGGAGGAGCGAAAGATTGCGCGCCCGTTTGGCCCCTTCTTAAAGAACAGGCGGGAAGAAGTCCCTTGCTCTGTCAACTTTCTCCCAATGTCGCAGGACCTGTATCCCTGTATTGATTCATGAGAAAACGCAGTCTTTGTTTGGACATTACCCTAATAAAACACGAATTAACTACAATCGTTGGTCTGGTTCCTGAGTCACATCCTGGGCCTGACACTAAATGATCTCTTTCAGCTTTTTTATGAGAACGAGATTGAACCCTGGGGGATGCCATAGACCAGGGAGAAAAGCAGGATCTGGCCAGTGGGACACTTTGATAGGTGACAGGGCCACCCATCTGTCAATCACCTGATGTCACCATGATGTCAGGTGATCCATTTTAAGACTTCAATTTTTTCCTTTGCAGCTGCATATTTACTTGCCTCCACACCTGATATCATATATGATCTCAGGCATAGGGTGGATGAGTGTGGCTTGGGGAAACAGTAAAATCAGAGCTTGGAAAAGTTACTTTTTTGAACTACAACTCCCATCAGCCCAATCCAGTGGCCATGCTGACTGGGGCTGATGGGAGTTGTAGTTCAAAAAAGTAACTTTTCCAAGCTCTGAAATGGGCCAAATTAGTACCCCTGCCAGGCTAACGTAGGCTCACATACCAGAGGTTCTCCACCACTGCCATTGAACAAAGGTCAAAGAGAAGTTCACCAGCACCACCTTCTGAGAATGACCATCCAGTAAGGACTGAAACCTCCACAAAATGGTATCCCCAAATCCCATCCTGGCCTAGCGATCCAGAAGGATGCTGTGGTTGATAGTATCAAAAGCCTCTGAAGCCAGGCAGAATCTACAAAAATGCACTTCTCCTGTTGTTTCCTAGCAGAGATAATCAACCAGGGCAACCAAGTTGACTCTGTCCCAAAGTCCGGCTGAAGCCTGATTGAAATGGCTCTGGTTAATATATTTCATCCAGGAACATCAGAAGCAGAATTGCCACCACAGGCTCAAGCACCTTGCCCAGAACTAAATGTTTGAGATTGGCTGGAAATTGCCTATCACAATGAGGTCCAGAGGGGCTTCTTCATTACAGGTGTAACCACAGCCATCATAAGGCTGGATATATGCCTTCCTCTCGGGAGGCATTAACTACTCTGGACCTACTTGACCAAAAATTCCCCTAGTAGTCTTAATAATGTAAATGATCTCCCTCACACTTCCAAGGATCTTGCTAACATCCTTGAGCTGCACAAATTGGAGTATATCATAACAACAAGACAAACAGCTGCCACAAGTTCCTTACTAGAATGTGCTATAATTCTGGCATCCAAGATGGAAAGGATATTAATTACTTTATCCTCAAACTATCTAGCAAAACAGCCACAATGGACCTCTAAGTGTTCCTCCTCATCCCTATGAGGTCCTTGATGTAAGTAACCTCTCATCACTTGGAACAGCTCATAATGGTGGTGGAAAAGGGCAGTCTATATGCTGGTATCACCATCTCAAAATAGGCCTTAGCATGGGCTGTAATCCTCCTCTACCTTTGCTCTAGTCATAGTCCCAATTGTTCCATCACCCTCAGCTCCCTAAAGTGCCTGGAAGTTTGCTTGGCTTCATCAGATGCGAGAGAATGCTCGGGAGTTACTGTGCTCATGTCCTGGTTGTGGACTTCACAGAAGCATCTGGTTGGCCAGCATGAGAATGCTGGGCTAGATGGGCCTTTGATCTGACACAGCAGAGTTCTCATGGTGTCCTTATTTCCTTACAATTGTGTTAATCGCCAAGGTTATTTCCTGAGGCTAAGCAGTGCTTTGACAGAATCACCAACAGAGGTAAGAAGGAAATCACCAAGGAAACCATCTGGATCAATCATGGTCCAGGGGCAGACCTTCCCAAAAATTCCCCACTCATGCAGTGGATAGGAATTCAGTGGTGCCATTAGAACCAGACTAAGGGGCCTACATTCAGTGCTCTGCAGTTTGGTGGTAGTGGTGGGACAATGTCAGAGGGTCAGTGACCCTACCCCTTAAACTTAAAATGTAAGTGCCATAAAACACACAATTCAAAAATAGCAATAAAATGCTACATAGCTATATGGCACTATATAGCACAACAGGGATAAGCATCTGGAGAGTGGGACAGAAGACCTATTCCCCGCCCCTTCCTCCCCTTCTGTGAGAGGCCTGAACAGCATTTTCAAGGTTCCTGTTCCAATGCTGGCTGGAGCCCAAACAAGGGTGTAGTTCTTTAGAGGCCGGGATGCATTGCAACATTTTCTTGCAGGACCCATTTGTTGTTATGGCAGGAGTCCTCAATCACATAGTGGCAACCACGTGGGGGAGGTTGTGGCATATCACAAAATGGCTTCCATTGTGGGTGTGGCATACCACAAAGTGGCTGCCACATCTGAAAGAGTGGGGACAGAGACAGGACCACAAAATGGTGCAGGCATGTCATCTCAGCCATCCCACCCCCATCAATGGGGAAAAGACACCTACATCAGCCACTGCCATGCTCACTAACAGAGAAAAGCTTTTTGCATTCTCCGGTGTTCAGAACAGAAGGGAAGGGAGCTGTCCAGTCCCAACAGCCAATGAAATGTTGGAACGTTAAAGGCAGCTACAGGGCACCCATTTCAGTCTGTGGGCTGGACAAACATTCCTGAGGCATATCCTGCTGGGCTGCGCCTTTGTGAATGGGAAGATGACTCAGATAGATTCCTCTAAGGCAAGGTTGGGGAATTGGATCCAGCGAGCAATATTCTTACTTCCCACACCTCCCACCAGCAGACTTTGACAGGTATGGGGGTAATATGTAAATTCGGGAGTTCTGATAGGTGATTTCTTTGTTCTTTGTCCAGTAGGGTATGGCCTTGTCCAGAAGGATTATTTAAACTGTGGTACACCATCACACAGAAGGAAGAAGTAAAACGCAGAAGGGAAAAAAGTTCTTAAAAAGAGACAATGTTTCTTAGCAAAATCCTGTAGCATTTCACTGGCACAGAATTAATAGCATTACTTTCGTGGCATTGCCAACTCCAACCTGAGCATGCTGCTTACCGACTTCTTTCACATCAGCCTGGGCGTATTTCTTCTTGCCTTTGTTAACGTGTACGCCAGGATGAGTGTGCTACTGTTGGGCTTCATTAGCGTTGTTGCCAGGCTATGCATGCTACCCATAGACTTTATAATAATATTCACCACGCTGGCAGATGTATTTATTCTACTGAACAGGCTGTACGTGCTGTATAAGGACATAATTGGCTTATCAGAGAGACTGAATTTACTACTTTTGAACTTAATTGACATATTCTCCCGGTTAAACTTGCTACATCCCTTTGGCATATTCGTTGGGGTGTGCAGGCTACATATGAATATCACCGAGATACTCATCAGGCTAATCTTTCTACCTAAAGACTTTCTTAGCGTATATGGCAGGACGTGCCTGCTCTTCGAAAACTTCAGACACATATATTTTTAATAAACAAAACCAGAGTGGTCCTGTGAAAAGAAGCCATGGTGTATGTGTGATGAAGTAACTTCTGTTTTCTTTCTTTTTAAAAAAATTATATTTTAACATTTTTATTTAGATTTTAAAATCATTTTTATATATTTTGAAAATACAGAACTACAGATATAAAAATAATTTTTTTTAAAAGCAAGCCGACCCAGACATGTAATTTGACCTGGTGCCAGACACTAAGGAGAAGAAACAAGTTAGCCCAGAGGACAAGGACCTGGAAGAAAAGGCAGGGTCCCCTAAATCCAGTGCTAAGGATCTCTTTGAGGGGCCCTCTGATGAACCACCCCTGGAAATGTCAAGAGGAGAAGAGGAACCAGTGCCATAAGCTTTGGGTCCAGGCCAGAAAGTGACAATACAGTATGAGTATACGGACCCAGAGTCATCACCTGTAAGGGGGCAACCAATCCCTGATACACTTTCACAGCTAGCAGGTCTGGTTAGGGTATGGTTTAGGACAGCCTTTCCCAACTAGTGGGCCACCAGATGTTGTTGGACCACAACTCGCATCAGCCTCAGCCAGCATTGCCAATGGTCAGGAAAGATAGTAATTGTGGTCCAACAACATCTGGTGGCCCACTAGTTGGGAAAGGCTGGTTTAGGAGGACAGTATATAATGCTTCCCTCTTGAGACTTGTAGTTACTAGAAACAATGTTGGTCTCTGGCTCCTTGTTCTTGGTGCCTGAGTCTAGGGACACCTCCTTGCCATGTTGTACCTTGTAGAATACCCTGTGATACTGATTTTGGACTGGTTCTTGACCTTGCTTCTGGATCACGCTTGGACCTATCTCGATTTCTTGTGTTTGACCTTGGGTTTTTTGGACCGTGCTGAACCAGAAATACTGCCTGTGTTGATAAGTACAGTACTTTAGTAAGAGGTTTATGCCTCTTGGAGCTGGAACCCTAGTTCTGGAGAGTACCCACTGCAGTGGGACAATATGCAGTTCTATTTAATAATGTATGTATTTTTAAAACAGCTGGTTTTATCTTGGAAAAAAACTAGGCTAACTTGTTTTAACAGTTGATTTAGTTGGTAATTTGAATATATATTTTATGTAAATTGCTTAGAGGTTTTGATGATTCAGGGCATGTATGCATGCAGCCTTTGAAACACACATGGGTTGTTTTCCCTAGAGTGCTTTTGAATGTAGCGATTTGCAGTTTTACACACCTTCTTGCCACAATGTTTGTTAAAGCAGCAGCTGCTGTCCATGTCATCTATACATGCTGTTCGGCTGGTTTAACAGTTGGAGCGCATTGGTCTTCTCTACTTTCCTCCCATCAGTTAGTGTTTCTACACCCCCAAAGTGGTGCTGGCAAATATGATGTAATGCCCTGCTGCAGCTGCACATGCACAGGTCCACCTTCCTTCCAAACCAAAAGCACTTTAGATCAATGAGTAGTGTGAGACTGGGATGATGGGGGATGGTGTCATATGTACAGTATCCTCAAAATGTGCATCCATCCTTCACTCAGTGCACATTAACAGTATGTAAACAGTTGTACATAAATTTGTTAAAGAAAAAAATACTGCAACAATGAGTAAACTAAAAAAGTACACTTAAATTTACAAATGTTTTTCTTTGCTATCTTGTTATTTTTACAGCATCAGATTTACCTCTTATATTGTCAATGCCTCACCTTCAAGCATATCATCTGGAAAAGAGTGCATAGTCTGGGTCTTCTTGAAACTCCTCTGGTTCCAATCTAAATTTAATAAAATTAAACCAAACCAAATAAAGAATGTCTTCTTTCAACTGGGCTGCCTGTGAAACTTTTGTGGAGAGGGCTGATCTTCTCTGCCCCATCAAGCCTATCCCCTTTGTAATCTAAACCCACAACACAGCCCTGCCATGCAGCATAGGGGCTAGTGCAAAACTCCAGTTCCTCCCCTCAGACAATCCAAGACAGTGATGAGCTTACCCACCTGTAAAAAACACTGCTCCAAAGAGCAGGACTGATAATCTGGGCTGTTTTGTCATGAGTCCACCTTTGTGCTCTTCATTGTCCTGAAACCATCATACACAGCACCTTAGAATACTAGTTCAGTTGGGTTCAGCAGGTGGGAGAAGACATTCAGGAATTACTGCACTGGTGTCCTGCTTGTGAACATCCCAAAGGCACTGTGAGATACAATGCTGGACTAGATGGGCCTTTGGCTTGACACAGCAGGTTCTTCTTAAGTCCTTATTTTTTCATGGATGTGTGACCACCTAGGCTATTTCAAGAGGTCAAGCAGAAACCATCAATGATGGTCCAGGGGCAGATCTTCCTAAAAGGTCCCCATATCTGTACAGTGGTTGGAGTTCAGTGGTGCCATTAGAGTCTGACTAAGGGGCCTAAGTCTAGTACCCTGCAGCCTGGTAGCAGGGGAGAGGGCAATGCCAGAGAAGCAAGCAACCATATAGCAGAGCTTGGAAAAGTTACTTTTTTAAAACTACAACTCCCATCAGCCCCAGCCAGCATGGCCACTGGATGGGGCTGATGGGAGTTGTAGTTCAAAAAAAGTAACTTTTCCAAGCTCTGCCATATAGTCTAAAAGCCATAAAATATAACAAAATACTACATAGGTATGTTAGCAACCCTCCCCAGTATATATGTTTCACATATGCATGTTCTAAGGTCCTTGTGAATTAGGATCTTTAGACAGTGGCAATAGTGTGCCTTGGCAGATTTATCAAATAACTTACACAGGTTTTAAAATGGGGTTATTTATTGGATACACACACAATAAAAATATACACATTTAATACTGTAATGGAGAACAGCTCAGCAAAATACACACATTATTATGACGATTCCCCTCTAGGAGTCACACCTTAATGCAGTGACAGGGTTTGAGAGTGTTGAAGAAGCTGAGAGCAATGCCATCAGGAGTCTAGATCGAGACTAGAATCCTAGCAGGGACACCCAAGGCGGAATGGTCCAACCTGAGACACCAGACTAAGATGCATCCAGATTCAGAGGAATGGTAAACCACCTCTGAATACATCTTACCAGAGCTTGGAAAAGTTACTTTTTTTGAACTACATCTCCCATCAGCCCAATCCAGTGGCCATGCTGGCTGGGGCTGATGGGAGTTGTAGTTTAAAAAAAGTAACTTTTCTAAGCTCTGCATCTTATCACGAAAACCCTATGAACAGAGTATCCAAAATGTAACACGAGATAGTGCTGGAAGATGAGACCCCCAGGTCAGAAGGCACTCACCGAGCTACTGGGGAAGAACAATGGACAAGTACAAGTAGTACTGTGACTAATGATGCAGCTGGATGAAAGCTGAAAGGAAGCCCGGAGCTGATGCATGCAGATGCGAAAGGAGAGTCCGGAGTTGTACAATGTATAACAGGTGCTATTGGAGGTTGCTGATTCATAGGGTTGCCATAAGTCATAATCAACTTATAACATATAATGGCATATAACAACAATTATGACGATGTGGAATAGCTAGGCAAAAATATATTTCTTTAGTTTGGAAGAATTAACAATGTAATTTTAACCACTACTAAACTAACGCACGCATGATGTACATACAAGACACAGCAAGCACATAGGGCATTAGAGGAGGGTGAGGAGGATGAGTTCAGTGCTGCCTACAGAGGCACACTAGCCTGCTCTTTTTCTCTCTGGGCTCACATTGCAGACTTAAACAATTCCTTTAACTCTTTTTCTTTCTTTCGAAGCGGAAGCCAATTATAATTCGCTCTTCACAAGCAAAATAGAGCATAGATTTGTTAGAGGCTTCAGTGGCACATCCTGCCTTTCATTATATTCTTTTGGGTCAGCTGAGCATAATTACTGTCCATAGTAGCTAGAGATGACATTGGTTTTCCATATTGATTAAAGACTATTAATCTGTATTGATTAAATCAGGAGAAGGAAACCTTTGGCTTTCCAAGTGTTGCTGAACTACAATTCTCATCAGCCCCCTAACAAGCATGGCCAATGGCCAGGGATGATGGGAGTTGTATTTCTGCAACATCTGGAGTGCCAAAGTTTCCCCAAACCTGGATTAAAGACTTAGATGGAATGAGTGCTCCTTTTCCCAGTACCTCATGCAAAATCTGCCTTTATGACTGGGGGCATTTGTGTTGTCACTCTTTGGCTACAAAGAAAAAAATGTTGTCCACGCAATATATGTTTCAGCTCAAAATAAAAAGAAATCTGCTACTAGCACAGACTGTTTGCTGTTGCAAGCAGCATAGCGGTCTTGTCAGACCTGAAAAGCAATATAACCTGCTTTATTATTTATTATTATTATTTTTTAATAACTTTATATATTGGGGGGAAGAAGGTAAAGGGCACCTCCTTGCAGTTAAAACCCTTTTTTAAAAAAATACAGAAAGAGACTGGCTTTAAAACTCAAATTTTTAAAAGTCTTACATAAATAACAACACTGGTCTTTGGAGGAGGAAATCAGTTATCCCATTTTTCTTAATTCTAAAATAGCCAGTATTAATAAAATAAAAAGACAGTGACACACTTCAGGTCAAGAAAACCAACACAGAACATATTATACATAACATATACAGCTTGCAGGATCTGAAGGGTAAAAGGAGGCAACAACACACACTTTGAATTGTTCATTTTAAGATATCCTACCACAGATCCTACAAGGAAAACAAGGGAAGGGGAATCCCACTCACTTCTTTTAACTAAAATACATCCAATAGGATAGTTTTTTTTAAAAAAAGTTGTATGGGGGAATGAACGGGAGGGGCAGACGGATTGTGTGAGATTTACAGGACAGGCTTTGCTGTTTAACTTTCCGGCAGATGTGACAGGAAGTTACTTACCAGCCACGCTGCTCAGGCAACTAGCTGAACATCTCGCCAATGGAAGGAGTGAAGGCAAAAATGTATCGTTTTAGTCTGAGGCTTGTGTAAAGGGTGGCACGAGTGTTCTTTCTTTCTTAGTGTTATATTCTGTACCAGTCACCTCAGGGCAACAGCTAGCTTAACCTTTTGAAACCTACTAATGAAACCAATTGATGTTTAGAATGGCTTCGTGGGCTGATTTACTCTTCCTCAAGGAGTAAAATATGCAGCCAAACGTTTCAAGCAGACTTCAGAGATTCTAATGGCACACTCTCTGGAGAATTGGTCAAGTTCTCCAGAGATGGGCCATTCTCTGTTCTATTCATAGTAATGTACCCATACACCAGGGTATTTACACAAATTCACACAACTGCACCCACGCCATTCTTTCACACTCACTGACTCTCTTTGGCATTGTTTACATGGGAGCCAAGATCCACATTAAAAATGCTGCGTTTTCCATTGCGATTGATTTTGACAGTTCACATACTTCCGCCCTCGCTACAAATAAATTGGCTGTTTTTCTTCGTAGCATTCACACACATGTGCGTTTATTGCTATCAGCGTCTCCTTGTTGCCGCGCCCACACATTAGCATGTTAACTGCGGAGGTGGGGAAGGGGCGGTGTTTCCCTAAACGAAGGGAGGAATAGGCGCTTGAAAGAAAGGGAATCACTCCTACCTGTGGCTGTTATGGAATCCATCCATCTCTTGTTTGGCCTTCCTCTTTTTCTACTTCCTTCTGTTTTTCCAAGCATTATCATCTTTTCTAGTGAATCATGTCTTCTCATTATGTGTCCAAAGTATGATAACCTCAGTTTCATCATTTTCGCTTCTAGTGATAGTTCTGGTTTAATTTGTTCTAACACCCAATTATTTGTCTTTTTCGCAGTCCATGGTATGCGCAACGCTCTCCTCTAGCACTACATTTCAAATGAGTTGATTTTTCTCTTATCAGCTTTTTTCACTATCCAACTTTCACATCCATACAGAGAGATCGGAAATACCATGGTCTGAATGATCCTAACTTTAGTGTTCAGTGATACATCTTTGCATTTCAGGACCTTTTCTAGTTCTCTCACAGCTGCCCTCCCCAGTCCTAGCCTTCTTCTGATTTCTTGACTATGGTCTCCATTTTGGTTAATGATTGGTATTGATAATCCTTGACAAGTTCAATGTCCTCATTGTCAACTGTAAAGTTGCATAAATCTTCTGTTGTCATTACTTTAGTCTTTTTGACGTTCAGCTGTAGTCCTGCTTTTGTGCTTTCCTCTTTAACTTTCATCAGCATTCGTTTCAAATCATTACTGGTTTCTGCTAGTAGTATGATATCATCTGCATATCTTAAACTATTGATATTTCTCCCTCCAATTTTCACACCTCCTTCTTCTTGGTCCAATCTTGCTTTCCATATGATATGTTCTGCGTATAGATTAAATAAATAGGGTGATAAAATACACCCCTGTCTCACACCCTTTCCGATGGGGAACCAATCGGTTTCTCTATATTCTGTCCTTACAGTAGCCTCTTGGTGCAGAGTATAGGTTGCGCATCAGGACAATCAGATGCTGTGGCACCCCCATTTCTTTTAAAGCAATCCATAGTTTTTCAGGATCTACACAGTCAAAGGCTTTGCTGTAATCTATAAAGCACAGGGTGATTTTCTTCTGAAATTCCTTGGTCCGTTCCATTATCCAGCGTATGTTTGTGATATGATCTCTGGTACCTCTTCCCTTTCTAAATCCAGCTTGGATGTCTGGCATTTCTTGCTCCATATATGGCAAGAGCCTTTGTTGTAGAATCTTGAGCATTACTTTACTTGCATGGGATATTAAGGCAATAGTTCAATAATTACTGCATTCCCTGGGATCCCCTTTCTTTGGAATTGGGATATATATTGAACGCTTCCAGTCTGTGGGCCATTGTTTAGTTTTCCATATTTCTTGACAGATTTTAGTCAAAATTTGGACTGATTCAGTCTCAATAGCTTGTAGCAACTCTATTGGTATGCCATCTATTCCTGGTGATTTGTTTCTTCCAAGTATTTTAAGAGCAACTTTCACCTCGCATTCTAAAATTTCTGGTTCTTCATCATATGGTTCCTCCGTGAATGAATCTGTCATCCTTGCATCTCTTTTATAGAGTTCTTCAGTGTATTGCTTCCATCTTCCTTTTATTTCATCTCGGTCAGTCAGTGTGTTCCCGTTGATTATTCAACATCCCTACTCTTGGTTTAAATTCCCCTTTCATTTCTGTAATCTTTTGGAATAGGGTTCTTGTTCTACCCTCTTTGTTGTCCTCTTTGTTCCTACATACTAGTCACTGTATTGTTGCATTTAGGGTTCTGTGTTTTTATCTCCTTTTGCTTTTGCTTTCCTTCTCTCTTTAACCATTTGAAGAGTTTCTTCAGTCATCCATTGGGGTCTTTCTCTCTTTTTAACTAGAGGTATTGTCTTTTTGCATTCTTCTCTGATAACGCCTCTGACTTCATTCCATAGTTCTTCTGGTTCTCTGTCAACTAAGTTTAAAGCTTCAAACCTGTACCTTATTTTATCTTTATATGCTTCTGGGATGTTATTTAAATTGTATTTTGGCATTATGAGTGCTTTGTTGGTCTTTAGCTTTATGCTAAATTTCGATACAACCAGTTCATGATCTGTACCGCAGTCTGCTCCTGGTCTTGTTTTTGCAGAAAGTAGGGAACTTCTCCATCTTCTGCTATCAATTATATAATCAATTTGATTCCTATACTGACCATTTTGTGATGTCCATGTGTATAGTCGTCTTTTCGGTTGCTCAAAAAATGTGTTTGCAAGAGACAAATTATTGGCTTCACAGAATTCAATAAGTCTTTCTCCCGCTTTGTTTCTGTCTCCTAGGCCCCATTTCCCCACAATTCCTAATTCTTCTCTGTTCCCTACTTTTGCATTCCAATCCCCCATGATTATCAGAACATCTTGTTTTGGTGTGTGATCAATTTCTTCCTGTACTTCTGCGTAAAATCTCTCCAATTCCTCTTCTTCTGTGTTTGCCGTCGGAGCATAGACTTGGATGATGGTTGTGTTGATAGGTTTCCCATTTAATCTCATTGATATCACTTGCTCAGACCTTGCGTTGTAGCTCCTAATTGCTCTTGCTACATCACTTCTCACTATTAAAGCAACCCCGTTTCTTCTTAATTTCTCATTTCCTGCATAAAATATTTTGTAGTTGCCTGATTGAAAATGTCCCATTCCCGTCCATTTTAGTTCGCTCACGCCAAGTATTGTAATGTTGATGCATTCCATTTCTTGCTTGACAATTTCTAATTTTCCCTGGTTCATGCTTCTCACATTCCATGTTCCTGTTGTGTGCATTGTACAACTCTGGCCTCTCCTGTCGCACCTGTGTGCATGAGCCTCTGGGCTTCCTTTCGGCTTTGACCCAGCTGCGTCATTAGTCACAGCGCTACTCGTACTTGTCCTTTGTTGTTCCCCAGTAGGTCGGTGAATGACTTCTGACCTGGGGGTCTCATGTTCCAGCACTATCTTGTGTTGCATTTTGGATACTCTGTTCATAGGGTTTTCGTGGTAAGAGATATTCAGAGGTGGTTTACCATTGCCTTCCTCTGAGTTTGGATGCATCTTAGTCTGGTGTCTCAGCTTTGACCATTCCACCTTGGGTGCCCCTGCTAGGAGTCTAGCCTCTTGGTCTAGACTCCTGATGGCATTGCTCTCATCTTCTTCAACACACTCAAACCCCCTCACCATGTTAAGGTGCGCATCCGAAGAGGAGGGCATGCATTCTAGGAAACATAAAAAAACTCCAAACAATTATCTTTAGAGAGACATTAAAAGCAGCTACTAAAGGAAGCATTGACAGTTTAATATTATTGTTCTCCGTGAGTGGAGCAGATGCTGGGATGAGATGCCAAGGCAGCTCCCCTTTCCCCTACACTTTTGGGCGCTTATAAATTACCCCAGCAGCACCTTCGCCAGCCTCCTCTCGCTGTGGCTGCGAAAAGGGCACATGCATCAGCCTGGGGGGGGGGAGATCCAGCTTTGGGGGGGAACAGAGGGATGCTACAAGGAAGAAGAGGTCCTCCACACACACACTTTCTCACACACTTTCTCGCACACACACACGCTAGACGTAAACAACAGCACCAAAACCACAGCTCCGAGGAAGGAATTTTACAAGCTCCAGCCCTGCTATCCTCAGGGAGTTGTTGGTGTAGCTGCAGAAGAGAGAGGATAAGGGGTGGGGAATGTGATTTTGTTTAAAGGAGCGGGGGAGGAAATGTATTGGGGGGAAGCGGGAGAAAGTGGGAGAAAGGAGCACCTTGAATCGAGCTCGGAAACATACAGGCAGCCAATGCAAGTGGGCCAGAATCGGTTTTATATGTTCGGACCGTCTGGTCCCTGTTACCAATCTGTCCACTGCATTTTGCACAAGCTGCAGTTTCCAAACTGTCTTCAAAGGCAGCCCCACGTAGATTGCATTGTAGTAATCTAGCTTGGAGGTTACCAGAGCATGGACAACTGAAGCCAGGTTATCCCTGTCCAGATAGGGGCGTAGCTGGGCCACCAACCAAAGTTGGTAGAAAGCACTCCGTGCCACCGAGGCTGCCTGAGCCTCAAGTGACAGAGCTATGAACCTGCTCCTTCAGGGAGAGTGCAACCCCATCCAGGACAGGTTGGACATCCACCATCCGGTCAGAAGAACCACCCACTAGCAGCATCTCAGTCTTGTCTGGATTGAGCTTCAGTTTATTAGCCCTCATCCAGTCCATTGTCACAGCCAGGCACCAGTTCAGCACATTGACAGCCTCACCTGAAGAAGATGAAAAGGAGAAATAGAGCTGCGTGTCATCAGCATACTGATGGTAGCACACTCCAAAGCTCCAGATGACCGCACCCAACGGTTTCATGTGGATGTTGAATAGCATGGGGGACAGAACTGACCCCTGTGGAACCCCATACTGGAGAGTCCAGGGTGCTGACCAAGCACCACCTTCTGGAGACAACTTGCCAAGTAGGAGCGAAACCACCGCCATGCAGTTCCTCCCACTCCCAACTCAGCCAGTCTTCCCAGAAGGATGGTATCGAAAGCTGCTGAGAGATCAAGGACAATCAACAAAGTCACACTCCCCCTGTCTCTCTCCCAACAGAGGTCATCATACAGGACGACCAAGGCTGTTTCCGTGCCTAAACCAGGCCTGAAACCCGACTGAAATGGATCCAGATAATCGGTCTCATCCAAGAGTGACTGGAGCTGGCCCGCAACCATTCGTTCAAGGACCTTGACCAGGAATGGAACATTTGCCACCAGCCTATAGTTATTAAGATTTTCTGGGTCCAGGGAAGGTCTCTTCAGGAGTGGTCTCACTACTGCCTCTTTCAGGCAGCCAGGGACCACCCCCTCTCACAGAGAGGTATTAATCACTTCCCTGGCCCAGCTGGCTGTTCCATCCCTGCTAGCTTTTATTAGCCAAGAAGGGCAAGGATCCAGCACAGAAGTGGTTGCACGAACCTGTCCAAGCACCTTGTCAACATCCTCAAGCTGTACCAACTGAAACTCATCCAGTTTCAGGGAAGTTCTGCGCTGTGCAAAGGCTCAGTGGGCTTTCTAGAGAGAATACAAAAAGTGTCATGATTGTTTAGCGAGACTGTGTCATGAAACATTACAAAACACCGAAGATAAAAAAGAGACAGCCTGACGTAGAAGATTGAGTTTAACTGATGGAAGCATTTTATTGACACAAGGACAAAGTTAAAAACAGACGACGGGTCTTATCAGAATCTTTTCAGCGCTATAGATACTGATGGCTATACTGTACTTACAAGAATCTTGTAAAATACTGATGGCTATACTAACAATAATCTGGTAGTGCTATAGATATTGGCTGCACTTAACTCCATCAACTCTTCTCCTGGTCAAATATAACATTCCATTGCCGCATTTATCAGAGTGTACTGGCTTCTGATGGACATCACTGTGATACACTACATCTAATCAGTTTATGCCAAGATGTAGTGTTATTTGCTGGGCATGTAGGTCATTCACAGAAAGAGAGAAGAGGTAGGTGGAGCTATCCAGCATGGTCTGTAGGGGAGGCTGGGAGCAGGGGGCCCTGGGCAGGCTGGTGCCCAAGGGTCCAGTCACACCTGGCGCTGGCGCTGGTGCCCATCCCTGTGTTCTTTGGTTTACATATAATATGAAGGGGTACCAGGAATCTACAAAGGTTTCTTTCTTCAACTTGCCCCTAGCTTGTTGGAGTTTGGAGGTTAATTTCTTCATAAGTGCTATGTGCCATACTTTTTGCAACCAGTATTGTATTACGGCACCCTTTAGATCTTTCCAATGCTTAGCAATTGTGAGACAAGCTGCCATAAGTAGCTGACTTATCAAATTCTTGCATTGTATATCCTTATTTGAGTCTAGAAATAAATTCAAAATTGCAAGTTGTGGTGTTTGGTTAACATCTTGCTTGGTTATTTGCTTAATTTCTTTAAATATAGCATCCCAAAAAGTTTGCACTTTTTCACAAGGCTACCATATATTGTGATATGTGCCGACTGAATCGCATCCCCTCCAGCACTTGGGGGAGAGGGTATGATTCACTCATGTCGTGATAAATGCAGTGGTGTGACATACCATCTATGAATTATTTTTAACATTGTTTCTAGAACCTGATGTGAGGAAGTGAGCACTAGACATTTAGTCCACAGTTGTTCCAGTCTCTCTCATCAAGGTCCATTGACCAATCTCCTTCTAATTGATGTTTGAGTCCTATTAACTGATCTAGCCCGGTATCTAAAACCATGTTATATAATTTGGAGGTAACCCCTTTTTCTCCATTATGCACTGCCATTATAATATTTTCAAAAGTCGATAGATTTGACGATGCTTGTACCTTAATCTAGGTAGGCTGGAGAGGAAATCTTGAATTTGTTTCTAAAAAAGCCATTGAAATCCTGTTTGACCTACCATTTGTCTAAAATTTCTTTCTCTTATTAAGACTCTGTTGGGGTGAAAGTCTCTGAAGCAAAATAGTCCTTGTTCCCTCCATTGTTTCCATGGTAGGTACCTATTTTTATTTTAAAAGGAGAAGGCTTAGATATAAGTTGATGTGATCACTGACCCCAGATCTTGAGCAGAATGGCTGTAAAAGGGATTTTGTTAACTTGCATCATTTTCTTATTTGCCTTTGATCTAAGAAGCCACATTCCCAGTGGAATACCTTGTATTTTCCAGTTGAGTCCATTTTTTATTTGTCATCTAATATCAATTGCAGTAAATGATATGGCATCAAAGTAAAATTTTACATGAGGGATTCCCCATCCCCCTTTGATTTGCAAAATAATTTTTTTTATCCTGCGAAATAATTTTTGTTTCAAACGTAAAATGATTTAACTCTTTTTGCCAAATTTTGAGTTGTTTTTCATTTACATAGTCGGGGAGAACATGGAAAAAATGTAAATTTATGTACAACATTTTTATTGTGGCTATGCAGGCAGATAGTGGGAGTTTTAATTTGGTCCATGTGACATCCTTCCCTGGTTCTCCCTGTCAGGTTCCCATCTGCTTGTGGCTACTGCCTTTCACTAGGCACCACCAGGGATACCACCAGTCCGGACCGTCCTTTATATGGTTTCTCACTCCGCTCTAGCACAGATCCCACTAGATCCCCCTGCTAGGCAACACCACCAGTCACATCCTATAACCAATACTCCCAGAGACTTTGCCTGAGTCTCTCTCTAGCTGGTTACTTTTGTGACTGCGTGCTTATGCTGTTCCCAACCCCCTTGTATCTTTATAGATAACGCATACAACTCTGGGTTGCTCTGGACACTTGAATTGTTATTATTCCTCCCTTCACCGCTGCCACCATTAGATACTGTTTCTGTTCAGCCTTGGTAATTACCTTGCCCTCCCTTCTGGTATGTATATCCCCCAGCCAAGGATCAGGCCTTTGGTAAACCAAATAAGTATTTATTAAATATCAGAAATAACAAGATTAGTTTTAGAATGTTTCACAAGCGTATGGTTTCATCTATTCCTGTTTTGTTATTGACTTATTAATCAGAACTCCAACTCCCTCTTTCTCCACACTCCTGACCTCCCCCCTCAAACACCTCTTTCTCCACACTCCCAACATCCACCACCAAACACCTTCTTCTCCACCCTACTAACATCCACCCAGATTCAACTGTCATTCTTCTATTTATACTCCCAGCCATTCAAACGCTCAGCCAATCATCCAGCATTCTACTGCTCATGTACTCCCCCCTCCTCTTTCACTCCACTTACCATATGTCTTCTATATAAACAGCACTTTCCATATTTACACTATAAGCAGGAACATCACATTCCCCCCCTTAAAATAACAGCAAAGTATTATTCCTGCTCTAGGATTCATACGACGCATTAACAATAAAAAACAAGTCTCTTTGGGGAAAATGTCTTTTTTGCACCCATGTCTGGGTCACATCACTGCAGTCCCAGCCACCTGCCTTGAAAGTCCATCGGCCAATACATTGTCCTTGCCTTTGATGAACTTGAAGTCCACCTGGTAATCTTGTAGAGCCCAGGACCACCTCTGCAGCATAGTGTTATGATTTTTCATAGTCTGTAACCATAACAATGCTCGATGATCCATCGTCACTGTAAATCTTCGTCCCCACACGTATGGGCACAACTTGCTCAGTCCCCACACGACCACTAGGCACTCCTTTTGGACCGACGAATAATTCTTCTCCCTTGATGTCAGCTTGTGACTAAGATACGCCACTGGATGTCTGGTGCCTCCTCTCTCCTGCAGCAAGACGACCCCCAGCGCTAGGTCCGACGCATCCGTAGCCACGATGAATGGTTGCTCGTAATCTGGTGCTATTAATACAGGCCCTTGGCACAAGGCTTGCTTCAGAAGGTCAAAAGCCTTTTGAAATTCATCCGTCCACACCACACGCTCAGCACACTTTTTCCTTGTTAGCTCATGCAAGGGGGTTGCGATTTCCCCAAAATCTTTTACAAATTTACGGTAAAAACCAGCCACACCTAAAAATGCCCTAACTTGTTTCTTAGTTAAGGGGATGGGCCACGATTGTATTCCCTCAACTTTGCTCCATAAGGGGGTTATTTTCCCACTCCCCACCTTATGTCCTAAATAGATCACTTCATTCAACCCAAACTGGCATTTCTTGGCTTTTATTGTTAGCCCTGCTTTCTTAAATGCCTCTAATACTGCTGTCAGGTGTTGGACATGCTCAGGCACCAACTTGCTGAAAATGGCCACATCATCTATATAGGCCACTGCGAAATCTGACATGCCTCGCAACACAGTATTAATTAGTCTCTGAAAAGAACTTGGTGAGTTCCTTAGTCCCATGGGTAAAGTCACAAACTCATATAACCCATTTGTTGCTGGATGGTAAGTAGTTGTCTTTAAATGTTTGAGACCACAACACTTCCACATACATTGCATCACTTCTTCCATGAATACACTGCCTTGATCCGTCAACACTTCATGAGGGAAACCCAGTCTCATAAAGATTTTTAATAAAGCCTCTGCCACTACAGGGGCTTCCACGGATCTTAGTGCTTCAGTGTCTGGGTATCTGGTGGCAAAATCCACCACCACCAATAGATATTTCTTGCCATGCCTTCTGGGTTTGGAAAAAGGGCCCACCAAATCTATTCCCACTCTATAAAAGGGTTGTCCTATTATAGGAAGGGGCTTCAATGGTGCTTTTGTCTTTACTCCACGTTTCCCCACCTTTTGGCATATGTCACAAGATAAACAATACTGTTTTACGTCTTTAGAAATATTTGGCCAATAATAGTGTGCAGCCAATCTTTTCTTGGCCTTCTTTATTCCAAGATGCCCTGCACATGGGACATCATGGGCTACCTCTAGCAATCTGGCTCTGTATTTGCTAGGTACCATCAATTGTTTCACTGGTTCACATTCATTCTCTCTCTCAGCAGGCATCCACAGTCTATATAAAATCCCATTCTCACACACAATTTGATTCCTCAGATTGTCAGTAAAGGGAATCTTTTGTGTAAGGGCTTGGTCCTTCATTTGCTTCAAACTTGCATCCTTATCCAGCTCTTCCCTGAACTGCTCTGCCTCTTCACTAGAGACCATTCAATACAGTTTGTCTCTTTTAGCAGGCCTGCCAGGGGTTGCTATGGCGACCTTAGGCTCGATAACAGGTTCCACCCTGTTTTCTTCGGCCTCTGTTAACATGGTTTCTGTTGCTTTGCCAAGTTGTTGTCTGGTCACCACATATATTTTTCCTTGTGCCCCCATAACATCTCTTCCCAGTATCACTGGTTCTTGTTGTTGGGCATTAATACCTACTTTACATATTTCCTCCCTACCTCTCCACTTTAATTTTATCAGGGCCATGGGTATGCTTTCTGGTTCACCCCTCACTTCTTGGATTGTCACCGTTTCCTGAGGTAATATTTCCTCAGATTTTATCAAATCTGGCCTCAGTAACGTCTGAGCGGCACCAGTATCAAGCAATGCCCAATAATTTGCCCCATGCACACTCACTTCTTCCCTCAGACTCGAATCAAAGTCTTTTACATTTGTCCAGTTCATCTGGCAGAGCTGAACCTTCTTCGTTTCTAACTCCCTTGGTTCTGTTTTCACTGCCCTTCCCTGAGCAGGATTACCAATGGGGTTGGCAACCTCACATTGAAAACGTAGGCGCCCCGGTCTACCACATTTATAACATAATTTCTGCTCCATTTTAGGGTACACAGATCGACTCTGGAGTGTCCTGTGCCCTTCAGACTTTATTGGAGGACTCACTCGCTGTGGTACCACATCCTTTCTACCACCATTATATGGTCTGGGTTTAAACTCTCTTGATGTTTTCCCCACCCAGCCAGTTCTATTGGAGGCAAAGTGATCTGCCAACTCTGCGGCCTCTTGAACAGATGTAGGGGAACGGTCTTTGACAAGGAGCCTTATTTCTGGTGGTAACTGATGGTATAATTGATCCAGTATCATGAGGCTTTTCACCTCTTCCACTGACTGAGCTTTGGCACTTCCCATCCACTTTCCAAATATGTCCATCAATTTTGCTCCCAGTTCAACAAAAGACCTCCCTGCTTGGATCTGACAGTTTCGAAATAACTTCCTAAAGTAGTCAGGTCCCAGTCTGAATCTTTTGTACACTGCCTTTTTAAACTCGGCATATGTGACAGGCCTGTCTGAGGGGAAATATTGGTATACCTCTGCCAATTCCCCTTTGATCAGATTTGATAAATATTGCATATATTTATCCTCCGGTAGCCCCCACATCTGAGCTGCCTTTTTGAAGGTGTTGAGGTAAATCTGTGGGTCTTGTCCAGGTTCAAACACCGCAAAATCTTTTGGTGTAACCTTTATTTTGGTTTCATTTCTGTCCTTTCTTGTTTCATCAAAATGAAACTTCTCTTTCAAATTTTAACTTTTCCACCTGTATCTCAGCATCCAATGCTCGCTGCTTCTCCCTCTCCTCAAACCCCATTCTCATCCTTTCAGTATCCATTCTCATTCTCTCAATTTCCAACTCCCGCTGTTTTTCCTTCTCTACACCTTCCATAATCTCTCAGTTTCCAACTTTAACTTCTCTCTCAAATACTCTATATAAGCGGGATTGCTTGAGTACCCTTCTGGGTTCTCTTCTCTGACAGGTTGTTTTTGTTGAACAGATGCGAATGCTATCAATGCTACTCGCAATTCATCTACCCCTTTACCCTCGTGAGGTAAATTGAATGTTATGCACTTCTCCACCAGCTCCTCTCTTTTCATCTTTATATATTCAGTCATGTTTTTAGGAGTTCACTTGCACTTTGCCACACACTCTTTGCCAGTCACTCTCACAAGTAATCTTTATTTGTTATTTCTTTTAGCCACACCACTTTTAGGGACTCTCTAGGGTTCGAATCCCACCGCTACAGCCACCACATGTGACGTCCTTCCCTGTTTCTCCCTGTCAGGTTCCCACCTGCTTGTGGTTACTGCCTTTCACTAGGCACCACCAGGGATACCACCAGTCCGGACCGTCCTTTATATGGTTTCTCACTCCGCTCTAGCACAGATCCCACTAGATCCCCCTGCTAGGCAACACCACCAGTCACATCCTATAACCAATACTCCCAGAGACTTTGCCTGAGTCTCTCTCTAGCTGGTTACTTTTGTGACTGCGTGCTTAAGCTGTTCCCAACCCCCTTGTATCTTTATAGATAACGCATACAACTCTGGGTTGCTCTGGATACTTGAATTGTTATTATTCCTCCCTGCACCGCTGCCACCATTAGATGCTGTTTCTGTTCAGCCTTGGTAATTACCTTGCCCTCCCTTCTGGTATGTATATCCCCCAGCCAAGGATCAGGCCTTTGGTAAACCAAATAAGTATTTATTAAATATCAGAAATAACAAGATTAGTTTTAGAATGTTTCACAAGCATATGGTTTCATCTATTCTTGTTTTGTACTTGACTTATTATTAATCAAAACTCCAACTCCCTCTTTCTCCACACTCCTGATCTCCCCCCTCAAACACCTCTTTCTCCACACTCCCAACATCCACCACCAAACACCTTCTTCTCCACCCTACTAACATCCACCCAGATTCAACTGTCATTCTTCCATTTATACTCCCAGCCATTCAAACGCTCAGCCAATCATCCAGCATTCTACTGCTCATGTACTCTCCCCTCCTCTTTCACTCCACTTACCATATGTCTTCTATATAAACAGCACTTTCCATATTTACACTATAAGCAGGAACATCACAGTCCACCTATTCATATCAGCCTTTATGGTGTACCATAAGGGTCTGTAATTAGCTAAAAATAATCTGTTCAAATGTTTATGTATTTGTATGCCTATCTCAACTGTCTTGGACATAAAGGTATCCCTAGAACAGATGGGAATTATCTCTGGACTGCAGGGGGCATGTGAAAACATAGTGCCTCGGATTTTTTAAGATTCACCAGAAGTCCGGAGGCATTTGCAAATGTTTCCAAAGCACCCTAAATATTGGGAGCAGCTTCTAGTGGATTTGTACTAAATAGGGCTGTATCATCTGCATACATACTAAGTAAGTGTGTTGCAGTTCCAATTCTAACTCCCTTTATTTTTTTATTATTCCTTAGATGCTGTGCCATCGGTTCTAATGCCAGGAGGAGTAGAAGAGGTGACAGCAGACATCTTTGTTTGGTACCTCGGTTTATGTCAATATAAGGTGAGTCTAATGCGTTGATTTTGATGGTTGCAGTTGTTGGGGAGTAAATTTTCTGTAGGAGTGTTATAAATTCATTGCTTGTGCTACTGAAATTAAAAAGGGCCAGTGTACATAATCAAATGCTTTGAAAATATCTAAACAAAGGAAGGCTAAAGGGAGTTGATTAGTTTTACAATAGTTGATTAAATTTAGAATTCTTCTGATGGGATCAGCAGTTTGTCTATCTGGTACGAATCCAGTTTGGTCCGAATGGATCAATCATTGAATTATATGATTCAATCTGTTAGCTATAATTGAGGTAAATATTTTGTAATCTATGTTCAGCAATGCTATGGGTCTATAGGAATCTGTCAGTTAGCCTAACCTAACTCACAGAGTTGTTGTGGGGATTAAATTATGAGGGGGAGAACCATGTATGCTACTTTGAGCTCCTTGGAGAAAAAGTGGGATATAAATGCAATAATAATAATGTCTACACCACTGCTTTCATAGAATAGTAGAGTTAGAAGGGGCCTATAAGGCCATCAAGTCCAACTGCCTGATATAGGTTCTTTTAAAAAGCAGCAAATGTTTCTCCAATTTCTGTTGGTGAACAGGTTATTGAACCATCCTTCTTTTGTACTGTAGTTATCATGCATTTTCTATGTTTTTGCTTAATCCTATTTGCCAATAATCATGATCCCCTGCTCCCAAACTCACAGAATCTTTGTTGAGTATATAGCATGTTAACCATAATTTTATTAAATTCCAAAAGGTCTAATTCTTTGTGCTTTCTTTTTAATTGTTTATAAATTTGTTTAGAGCCTGATTTTCCATATCTTTGAAATAAATTTTTAATCTCATTATTTAATTTATTAATTTGCAAATTATGTCTGGTTTTGATTTCATGTAATCCCTTTATGCAAATTCCCCTTGTTACTGCTTTCATAGCTTCCCATTGCATTCTAATTGGCATTCCTGGAGTGTCATTTTCTTTGAAGTAATTATTTAAAGCATTTGAATCCCTTCTCTACTCGTTGGCATAGTGAGTAATATGGGGCTCAGTTTCCAATCAAAGGGTCTCAAATTGCATACTATCCATAGTTATAGAGACTGGGCCATGATCTGCAATTCTTATTGTTCCTATTTCTACATTAATTAAAGATGGGTGTTAATCTGCTGTGACAAGGATGCTGTCTAACCTGGAGTGAGATTGAGAGGTTGTTGAGAAAAAGGTGAAGCTGTTATCCTATGGGTGTAATTCAGCCAATGTGTCTTTTAAATTAACCTTTTAAGGATGGCTGCACATTTTTATTTATTTATTTATTTATTTATTATATTTCTATACCGCCCCATAGCCGAAGCTCTCTGGGCGGTGCACAACATAAAACATCCAATATACAGTTAAAAACATATATCAAACAACTTAAAAACAATACACCAAAAGTAGCAAAACATAATTAAATATATAAACAACTACAACACAAGCCTGAAAATATTAAAAGCATATTAAATCAGTTAAAAGTATTAAGATGTTAAGATGTTAAGTAATTAAAATTACTAAAATATTAAGATCGTAAGTGTAAATGTAGGTGTTAAAATAGATGTAAAACAATGTTAAAATGTTAAAATGCCTGGGAGAACAAAAAGGGTTTTACCTGGCGCCGGAAGGACAGCAATGTTGGCGCAAGGCGTACCTCATCAGGGAGAGAGTTGTTTATCACATTTTTTCTGAGATACTTTCTTTCCCTTTTGATCATGTCTCTAAGACTGATGTTGAAATCACCACCTATTATCAATTGTCCTTTTTGAAATTAAGTTTTTTAAAGCAGGTGGATAAGAATTTAATTTGTCCTTTATTAGGTGCATAAATTGTGCCAATTGTATAATATTCTGTACCATTAAACAATCTCTTTTTGAAGAGGAAATTACCTCCTGGGTTTTCCAAACCTTTTCTACAATAAAGGGGAAATTTGCTTTAAAGATTATAGCCACTCCTCTTGCTTTTGAAGTGCCTGGTGCTACATATTTCTCCCCAAAGTATCTATGATTGAGCAAAGACTCTCTATTTTTAATTGTATGTACCTCCTGTAAGAGAGTCACCATGGGGTGCATTTTTCTAATATAGGAAGTTATTCTCTTTCTTTTTATTACACTTCCCAAACCTTTTACATTTAAAGGTACTATTTTTAAGCCATTTAAGAATTTTGACAACTATTGCTTTATGAATACCCAAACTAAAATATAATAAATTCTCTTTACCTTGAAATATCGCCATTGCCTCTAACTCCCCTTCCTCCCCAACTTTTCTCCTTTCAACCTTTACCATAACCGCCCTGGGCTCCTGCTGGGAGGAAGGGCGGGATATAAATCAAATAATAAATAAATAAATAAAACAATTACCTACTAAATAATGTGGGATCTGCCTGATGCAGTCCAGTAAATCTGCTGAGACTGCACCCACACCAACAGGTGTGAGACTCTGGCTTTTACCCAGTGTGTTATCACACTATCTCCTGCAGGGGAGAACCTTTAACGTATATAATATTACAATTTAATTCATAAAACTTTAACAATAACATTTCTCACTACCTTTTACTTCCCCCCAGAGACTTCTCCCTGAAATTCAGGGAGTAAAAAGAGAAAGAACCATTGGGAACCATGTCCCCAATATATAATTCCTCCCCATTCTGCCAGCTCATAAATACACACATGTATGTTCACATACAATCATAGATTATACACTCCTGCGTATACACATACTTGTTCGCATATAATTAATACCACAAAACTTGTTGTCGTTTCTTAAAATGAGTACTCTTCTTGCGGTAAAGAATGAGTTTGTAAGATTAATTGGGATGCCTCCTATGCATTTTGTAACGTGCCTGCTATTTCTTGCTAATTTTCTCTCTCTTCCACTGCATTAAGTCGTTTGCGAGTTGCTTTTCCTGATCATTTTCTTTGCCATTCTCCCTCTTTATGTTGGCTGCTGCTTTCCTCTTCTTCTTCCGATATCAGATTCAGATATCAGATATCATGCACAGAGTGCTGCACATGAAAAGTTGCTCTGGAATTCCCATATCATGGTGCCAGCATCAGGTGCGCTTGTAGTCAAAGACGAGCCCAATGCAAACTTTAAAATTTATCCAATTTGTATACCCATACGTTATTTAGAGCCAATTAAAAATAGAAATACAACCATGCTGTTTTAAAAGTGAGCTGGGGAAAGGAGGGGTAGCTGGTGGATGACGCTCCCCATTTGCCCAGCCTTGAAGCTTGCTTTGCAATTATTTACTGATTTCAAGTCTGCTCCAGAGAGTGGAAGAAGAGGGAATTGAGCTGTTGGAATTAACACATTCTCTTGCTGTCACTTTAGTTAATCTGTTTGCCAACAAACATTTCTTAACTGTTCCAAACCTTTGTTACCTACAAAGTAAGATAAGAAGAAAAATGGTTACATTTCCTAATCCAACTTTCCAGCTTTCTCCTCACACCTTCTTTGTTACTTATTTTTATTATTTATTATTATTTATTAAATTTATATACCGCCCGACTAGCAATAGCTCTCTGGGCGGTGAACATAAAACAGCATAAAAATACAATAAATAACCAAACAATACTAAAATACAAGCAACAATCCAACACAATAAACATTTTTAAAATTAAATCAGTGTAACTTAAAATGCTTCAGAGAATAGGAAGGTTTTGACCTGGCGCCGGAAGGAGAGCAGAGTCGGCGCCAGGCGTACTTCCTCGGGGAGACTGTTCCATAGTTCGGGGGCCACCACTGAGAAGGCCCTAGATCTTGTCATCACCCTCCGGGCCTCCCTGTGAGTTGGAACCCGGAGGAGGGCCTTCGTAGCAGAACGTAGTGCACGGGCCGGTTCATATCGGAAGAGGCGTTCCGCAAGGTATCGTGGTCCCGCACCGTATAAGGCTTTATAGGTTAATACCAACACTTTGAATCTAGCCCGGAAACATATTGGCAACCAGTGCAAGCTGGCCAGAACAGGTGTTATATGCTCGGACCGCTTGGTCCTTGTCAGCAATCTGGCCGCCGCATTTTGCACTAGTTGTAGCTTCCGAACTGTCTTCAAAGGTAGCCCTACATAAAGCGCATTACAGTAATCCAAACGTGAGGTTACCAGAGCATGTACCACTGATGTAAGGTCCTCTTTACTCAAATAGGGACGTAGCTGGGCTACCAACCGAAGTTGGTAAAACGCATTCCTAACCACCGAGGCTACTTGAGCCTCAAGTGAGAGGGAAGAGTCTAAAAAGACTCCCAGACTACGAACCCGGTCCTTTAGGGGGAGTGTAACCCCGTCCAGGACAGGGTATATATCCACCATCCGATCAGAGAACCCGTCCACCAACAGCATCTCAGTCTTGTCTGGATTGAGCTTCAGTTTGTTAACTCTCATCCAGTCCATTGTCGAGGCCAGGCAACGGTTCAGCAAATCGACAGCCTCACCTGAAGAAGATGAAAAGGAGAAGTAGAGCTGCGTGTCATCAGCATACTGATGACAACGCACTCCAAAACTCCTGATGACCTCTCCCAACGGCTTCATGTAGATATTAAAAAGCAGGGGGGACAAAACTGACCCCTGCGGGACCCCATATTGGAGAGCCCGCGGTGTCGAGCAATGTTCCCCAAGCACTACCTTCTGGAGACGACCCGCCAAGTAGGAGCGGAACCACTGCCAAGCAGTGCCTCCAACTCCCAACTCCGCGAGCCTCTCCAGAAGGATACCATGGTCGATGGTATCAAAAGCCGCTGAGAGATCAAGGAGAATCAACAGAGTTACACTCCCTCTGTCTCTTTCCCGACATAGGTCATCGTACAGGGCGACCAAGGCTGTCTCAGTGCCAAAACCGGGCCTAAAACCCGATTGAAATGGATCTAGATAATCAGTTTCATCCAATAGCGCCTGGAGCTGGCCAGCAACCACCCGTTCCAAGACCTTGCCCAGGAATGGAACATTCGCCACTGGCCTGTAGCTGTTAAAATTGTCTGGGTCCAAGGAAGGCTTTTTCAGGAGTGGTCTCACCACTGCCTCTTTCAGACAGCCCGGGACCACTCCCTCTCGTAAAGAGGCATTTATCACTTCCTTGGCCCAGCTACCTGTTCCATTCCTACTAGTTTTTATCAGCCAGGAGGGGCAAGGATCCAGTACCGAAGTGGTTGCACGTACCTGTCCAAGCACCTTGTCCACGTCCTCGAGTTGAACCAACTGAAGCTCATCCAACAAAACAGGACAAGACTGTGCTCCGGACATCTCACTAGGATCTACTACTATAACTTGAGAGTCTAGGTCCTGGCGGATACATGAGATCTTATTCTGGAAGTGATCGGCAAACTGATTACAGCGGGCCTCCGATGATTCCACCGTGTCCGGAGGGTTTGAATGGAGAAGCCCCCGGACAACTGTATCCCAACCATTTGTAGCCCCTTGCACATGGGGCTTTCCAACTGATGCCTCGGCAAATACCCAGGAATGTTTTAACATAGTTCCGTGATCTCTAACTATCCACTTTTACACATGCTCTCATCTTCAGCTACATTCCTAGGAAAAGATACGTTTTGTTCCCAAGTCAGACAGCAGAAAAAACTTTCTCATAGCATTATTTAGGCAACACTTCATTTCAATTTCAAGTGGGGGGGTGCAAAAACAGTCTTCCCTTTGTACCAAATACACTTTTTGTTAACAAATTTTGTCAAAAATACAATTTGCAATACATTTAAGGGGAAAATACTAGTGAAAAATCTATAGATTCCTTAGGCTTCAATTGGGGATACAAGGTACCTTAGGAGGGTTGGAAGGCATGCCTGGGATGAAGCACATTTTTTCCTTTAGTTCTTTTAGTTGGGTTAATTTCTCATTGGAGCCCTTCAGACTCCTGGTTTGAGATTTTTGGTGCCGTTTTGACATTTCTTCATATAAATAAAATATACGTTCTCGTTGAATCTGTGGTGTTTTACTGCCTCTGGATTCTAGAGCTCCACGGAGGTGAACAACTGCAGCATGAGGGGACTGAGGAAAACCTGCCCTGGGAGTGAGTATCTGGCATCTGAGTGCCTGCTACTAGCTCCTTTGGGCTGCTGTCTGTCCAGACAGCTGAAGTCCCTGGTAAGTGCTGCAAGGACTGGGACCCTCTGCCTGGCCCTTGTTCCAGAGAGAGGCAGCAGTTAATCTCGCAGCCTCTTGCAACAGCTGCTGGCTGGGCCAGGAGGCATAAAAGCCCAGTTGCCCTCGGGGAGCCACTTAGGGAGTCCTGAGGGCGCAGGCGCTACCCCCTTCTATTACTTTTTCTTGTTGCTTTTTAAATTTGTTTTCTGTTAAACCAGTCTAGAGGAGATTGGTGGTGGGGAGAGCGTGTGGTGCATGTGTAGTTCCTGCACAGGTTGGGAGCCCGTGCAGTGATCTGAATGAGAGGAGAAAGTCACCAGATGCCTTCAGAGTGAGAGTCTGTAACTGGCAGAAGGCTGGCCCTCCCTGGGTGTGAGGCAGGAGGGGGAGTAGATGGGCCCTGTGTGAAAAAGTTTGAATGGGTGTGACTGTTCCCAATCCTCGCAGAGGCCTACTGGGATAATTCGCTCTGGCAGGCTTTGTTGGTGGGCTTGTGTTGGGCCCATATTAGGTGTTTAGGAGGAGTCTTAGTACAGAGGAACATGGGTGATGCCACCCCAATTTCAGTGATTATGGGCAGAGGGAAATATAGCCATGGGGAGGTGGTGAATTACCCGAGAAGGCGAAGGCAAGGCTATCTGCGCCTTGTTCCTTGATGCCACTCCCCTCATGGATTGGTTCCTCGTTGCTCATCTGCTGTGCCCACTGGCCTGTGTGTGTTGTTGTTTAACGCCAGATCGGTACATAATAAGACCACTCTGATCCACGACTTGATTGTGGATGAAGGTGCCGATTTGGTGTGTATTACCGAGACCTGGGTGGGTGAGCTTGGAGGAGTTGATCTGACCCAGCTTTGCCCACCTGGATACTCGCTGCAGCACCAGCACAGGCTGCAGGGACGGGGGGGGAGGAGTTGCTGTGGTCTGCAGAACTTCCATCTCTGTCACCAGGAAACCACTCTGTCTTGGAGGTGGCTGTGGGGGCCTGCCCCTGGTGTTGGGCTGAGGAGACAGTAAACTAGGGTTGCTGCTGGTGTACCGTCCACCCTGCTGCCTGGCAGCTTCTCCGACCGAGCTGGTGGAGGTCATCTAGGCTGTGGCATTGGAGGAGCCCAGAACGGTAGTGCTGGGTGATTTCAATGTCCATGCTGAAGATGCCTCCAGTGTTTCAGCTCGGGACTTCATGGCCTCCATGACGACCATGGGGCTGTCTCAACTTGTTACTGGCCCAACACATAGGGCAGAGCACACCCTTGACTTGGTTTTTGCTCCAGATGGAGGAAGGGGTGGTCTGGAGATAGTGGGGGTGGATGTAACCCCATTGTCATGGTCAGATCACTTCCTGGTGAAGTTTAGGCTCCGATCCTTCCCTGCAGGGGTGGTGGACAGATTAAAATGGTCTGCCCCCGGAGCCTAATGGAATCCACTGGATTCCTGAATGCCCTGGGGGAGTTCCCAGTAGATAGAGCAGGTGACCCTGTTGAAGCCCTTGTCATGCTGTGGAACAGCGAGACGCATCGGGCTCTCGACACAGTTGCCCCTGAGCGCCCTCTCCGGCATTGTGGAGCCCTGTTTGCACCTTGGTATACCAGTGAGCTTGGGGCAATTAAACAGGCTGGATGATGGCTAGAGTGCAAGTGGCGAAAGACATGCTGTGAGGCTGATCGGGCACGAGTAAAACATCATAACCGTGCCTACTGTGTGGTGGTGAGGGCGGCGAAGAAGGCCCACTTCTCTGCCTCCATCGCATCCTCAAGTAGCCATCTGGTGCAGCTTTTCCATATTGTCAGGGGTCTGTTGACATCAACTCCAGGAAATGGAGTCTTAGACCCTTCAGAGGCCCACTGTGAATTGTTTGCAAGGCACTTTCAGGGTAAAGTTGCTCGCCTCCGTAGCGGTCGTGATGCCCCATCCACACCTACTGTAGTCCCCAATGAGGTGTCCAGTGCAACGTCTGCTGCAACTTCTTGGGAACGGTTTCAGTTGACGCGGCCTGATGACGTGGACAAGGTGCTTGCGATGATGCAGCCAGCAACGTGTCCTCTCACCCTTGCCCTTCTTGGCTTATTAAAGCTTGCCGAGGGCATCTGACCGAGTGGATCCAGGGTGTGGTCAATGCATCATTGTGAGAGGCAGTGGTTCCAGCCACCTTGAAAGAGGCGATGATCCGACCACTCCTGAAAAAGGCCACCCTGGACCCACTGGTTTGTGACAAGTACAGACCGGTTGCAAATACTCCCTTCTTAGGGAAGGTGATTGAGAGGGTTGTGGCGCAGCAACTGCAAGTACTCTTGGATGAAACAGATTATCTTGATCCATCCCAGTCTGGATTCAGGCCTGGTTATGGGACTGAATCGGCCTTGGTCGCCCTGATGGATGACCTTTATCGGGAGAAGGACAGGGGGAGTGCGACCCTGTTGTTCTTACTTGATCTCTCAGCGGCTTTTGATACCATTGACCATGGGCCGACTTGGTGAGCTGGGTATTGGAGGCACTGTTTAACAGTGGTTCTGATCCTATCTCCAGGGTCGTTCTCAGAGAATAGCATTGGGTGACTGTCTTTCGGCCCCATGGCAGCTGTGCTGTGGGGTGCCGCAGGGTACCATCTTGTCCCCCATGCTGTTTAACATCTATATGAAGCCCTTGGGAGCAGTCATCAGGAGCTTTGGGGCGAGGTGTCAGCAGTATGCTGATGATACCCAGCTCTATTTCCCCGTAACATCTGAATTGGGAGAGGCCATGCAAGCCCTGGACCGCTGCTTGGACTCGGTGGTGGGCTGGATGAGGGCCAATAAACTGAGTATGAATCCTAGCAAGACGGAGGTGCTGTGGGTTGGTGGTTCCCGAGTTAGGATAATTGGTCAGTTGCCTGCTTTGGACGGGGTCGTACTCCCTCTGAAAGCGCAGGTCCATAGCCTGGGCATGCTCCTGGATCCATCTTTGTTGCTAGAGGCCCAGGTGACCTCAGTGGCTAGGAGTGCCTTTTACCAGCTTTGGCTGGTGAGACAGCTGCGGCCGTTTCTGGACCGGGATAGCCTGACCACTGTTGTTCACGCACTGGTAACCTCCAGGCTGGATTACTGTAATGCGTTCTATGTGGGGCTGCCCTTGAGTTTGGTCCGGAAGCTGCAGCTGGTGCAAAATGCAGTGGCAAGACTGCTCACTGGAGCAGGGTATCGCCAAAATGTCACCCTGTTGCTGAAAGAATTGCACTGGCTGCCCATTTGCTACTGGGCCAAGTTCAAGGTTCTAGTTTTTGTGTACAAAGCCCTATACAGCTTGGGACCAGGATACCTGAAAGATTGTCTTACCCCTTATATGCCCAGTCGATCACTGTGCTCTGCAGGTGAGGACCTCCTTCAGATACCATCTTATCTGGAGGTTCGTTCTGCACAATATACGAAATGGACCTTTAGTGTGGCAGCACCTACCCTGCAGAATTCCCTCCCTTTGAATATTAGGCAGGCACCATCTACATAAGAACATAAGAACATAAGAAGAGCCTGCTGGATCAGGCCAGTGGCCCATCTAGTCCAGCATCCTGTTCTCACAGTGGCCAACCAGGTGCCTGGGGGAAGCCCGCAAGCAGGACCCGAGTGCAAGAACACTCTCCCCTCCTGAGGCTTCCAGCAACTGGTTTTCAGAAGCATGCTGCCTCTGACTAGGGTGGCAGAGCACAGCCATCACAGCTAGTAGCCATTGATAGCTCTGTCCTCCATGAATTTGTCTAATCTTCTTTTAAAGCCATCCAAGCTGGTGGCCATTACTGCATCTTGTGGGAGCAAATTCCATAGTTTAACTATGCGCTGAGTAAAGAAGTACTTCCTTTTGTCTGTCCTGAATCTTCCAACATTCAGCTTCTTTGAATGTCCACGAGTTCTAGTATTATGAGAGAGGGAGAAGAACTTTTCTCTATCCACTTTCTCAATGCCATGCATAATTTTATACACTTCTATCATGTCTCCTCTGACCCGCCTTTTCTCTAAACTAAAAAGCCCCAAATGCTGCAACCTTTCCTCGTAAGAGAGTCGCTCCATCCCCTTGATCATTCTGGTTGCCCTCTTCTGAACCTTTTCCAACTCTAGAATATCCTTTTTGAGATGAGGCGACCAGAACTGTACACAGTATTCCAAATGCGGCCGCACCATAGATTTATACAACGTCATGATGATATCGGCTGTTTTATTTTCTTTTATTTTATTTTATTTGCTATCTTTTCAGCTCCTTTTGAAGACTTTCCTCTTTCAACAAGCCTTTTAAATTGAGACCTATCCCAGTCTGCATTTGTGCCAGAATGGTTTCTTATGTTCTTTTAATAATGTTTTTAACCCTTTTTTAAAGTTGTTTTTAAAAAATGTTTTTAATGCTGTTTTGTTTTAATGTGTTTTAGGATCTGTTTTTATGATGTTTTAAAGTGTTTTAGTGCTTTGTTTGCCGCCCTGGGCTCCTGCTGGGAGGAAGGGCGGGATATAAATTAAATAAATAAATAAATAAGTCAAAAGTTCCCACCGGGGAAACTGGAAGTCAGGGCTGTCTTTAGTATACAGATTCCATTCTTCCAAAAATCTTTAACTTCGATGGCCATAATTGTTGTACACGTAAAAAGCTGGTGTTCTTTTTGGCAGGGTCGGTACATCTTTCTTGGATCCTCCACCCCCCATTTTCTTATTCATTTTCACATGGGTCTTTCATAGAATCATAGAATAGTAGAGTTGGAAGGGGCCTATAAGGCCATCAAGTCCAACCCCCTGCTCAATGCAGGAATCCAAATCAAAGCATTCCCGACAGATGGCTGTCCAACTGCCTCTTGAATGCCTCCAGTGTCGGAGAGCCCACTACCTCTCTAGGTCCATTGTCGTATGGCTCTAACTCAGTTAGGAAGTTTTTCCTGAAATCTGGCTTCCTGCAACTTGAGCCTGTTATTCCATGTCCTTCACTCTGAGACGATCGAGAAGAGATCCCGGCCCTCCTCTATGTGACAACCTTTCATGTATTTGAAGAGAGCTATCATATCTCCCCTCAGTCTTCTCTTCTCCAGGCTAAACATGCCCAGTTCTTGCAGTCTCTCCTCATAGGGCTTGGTTTCCAGTCCCCTGATCATCCTTGTTGCCCTCCTCTGAACCCGTTCCAGTTTGTCTGCATCCTTCTTGAAGTGCAGAGACCAGAACTGGATGCAGTATTCAAGATGAGGCCTAACCAGTGCTGAATAGAGGGGAACCAATACTTCACACAATTTGGAAACTATATTTCTGTTAATGCAGCGTAATATAGCATTTGCCTTTTTTGCAGCCACATCACACTGTTAGCTCATATTCAGCTTGTGATCAACGACAATTCCAAGATCCTTCTCACATGTCGCATTGCTGAGCCAAGTATCCCCCATCTTATAACTGTGCATTTGGTTTCTTTTTCCTAAGTGTAGAACTTTGCATTTATTCCTGTTGATTTTCATCCTGTTTTCAGCCCTATGCTCCAGCCTATCAAGGTCCCTTTGAATTTTGTTTGTATCTTCCACGGTAGCTATGCTCCCCAATTTTGTATCATCTGCAGATTTGATAAGCATGTTGTGTACCTCCTCATCCAAGTAGTTAATAAAAATGTTGAAGAGCACTGGGCCCAGGACTGAGCCCTGTGGTACACCACTTCTTACTTCTGCCCAGTTTCATATAGGAGAAGCTTATACTGGTTTGTTTCTTTCACTCAGGAGAAACTTATTTTGGAAGTCCAGTCTGGTCATGGGGTCTGCTACGGTATGACAACGCCCACCTAATGCCTGGAGGCCAGACTGTGTGATGGCGGCATGATATGCATTTTCTCACAGTTAGATCTGGCTCATAAACTGGTGAAACACTTGGGAACGGGGAGGGAAACTCATTCAGCCAACCCCCTTTTTGGTTTGATCCTACCAAACACCCTTTGGCTGCACATGGATTGGACTTCACCTCAGGAGAGCACTCAATACACGCAAGAGCACAGAACTACTCACTCAAGTCACAACAAGAGTAGGGGAGCAGGGCAGGCTAAGTTCAATCACACCCACTGAGCCACAAGGTTCCTGGGTCAGTGGTTGTGCTCAATTCATGCTAGAGCACACCGCTCATTCGCTCAATTCATAACAAGGGTCCATTTGCTAACACCACTTTCAATCTGTCTCCCCCCAGGGAATGCTTCAACCACATGTACACTTTTCTCTTCCCCCCCCCACTATCTATTTACATAGTGAGTAGGGATGGAAAGTTCTGTCCATTTCGGTTCTCTCAGTTTCTCATTTTTCCAATCTTAAATTCAGTTCTCCCCATTTCTGCAGCAATTGGCATTTAAAAAAAAATCCTCATGAAAATTCTCAAACATTTTAGTGCGAATTTCTCCTAATAAGCACATTTTTGTAAGCAGTTTTAACAAAGGTACACATTTTTGCAAGCAATTTCTTGTTATCTAATGCATCTTTGCATGTTATTTTCACTCATATATTAATTTTTATGCACACTTTCCCCTCATATATGAATTTTTGTAAAATATTGTTTAATTGGCAAACTGCATCACAAAATTCTAGTAAGTGCGAATTTCTAAGAATGGCTGGGTTTTGGTTCTCATACTGATTCGGAATGTGCGGATTTGATAAATTCTGCTTAAAATATGAACTGTATCAAAATTCTCACCCATTCCTAAAGGTGAGTCTAACAGATCTTGGCAGCAAAAAGGTCAGATAGTGCAGTCCCGAACAAGAGATGGCCAGGCAGCACGGGTAAATCCCCCACTGGCAATCCCCAGTCGAAACGTCTCTTACCTCTAGGGGTGGCGCTGGGAAGTCAGTGGTGGATGGTCCAGACTGATTGTTCTCTAGTGAACTTGGCTATCTGAGTCATGGCACCATGAATTATGGGAGAAAACAGAACTTCCTGTTGTGTTTGAATAAGATCCGTTAGAGGCACTTTTATTAAAAGTCAACAAAGCATACAAGCAAGCAGCTGCTTGGAAAGGAAATTCAGTCAGGCATAAGCCCCAAAGTTCTCCGTCTCAATCAGTTCCAGCACATTCTTAGAGCAAATTTTCAAAGGCACACAGAAAGCTGCTTTCATCAGCGCTATGCACACATGCTTATCTAAGGTTTTGAACATCAGCAGTTTCCCCCCCAGAACATTCTATGACATCTCTTGCAACACATCCTTTGCAGCATATTTTAGTGTCATTCTGTCCATCACTCCCTTTCTGCCTGCAAGCTCTGACCAAAGATTGAGGCCTGTAAAAATTTTATTCCACACATTGGTCCCACCAAAGGTCTCCTCTGACACACCTAGGAGGCGAGCAAGGCAGGCGAGGAGGCACTGGGCAGGCTGTGGCATTGAGGCCCACCTGAAAGTGGCCCAAACCCACTGGTGAATCCTGCCCCAGTATTCGAGAACCACTGCTGCATATGTTTACTCAGAAATCCATCCCATTGCATTCAGTGGGTCCTGCTCATGGAAAAGAGCGCATTGGACTGAATCTATAATGTGAGTTTGATCTGAGGAGTCCTTTATTTGAAAATGCTGCCGTGATTTGTTGGTCTGATTCTGGCTGAGAGTCAGAAAATAACATTTGTCAAATCCATGTCTCCCACTGTTTTGAATGAGCAATTTACCTGCAAGGGTGAGGCCTGAGATGAGTGTTTGGGAGATTACGTATGAGGACAGAAGTTTTTAATTAGAAGAGAGAAACAGCACGAGCTGTCAGTCAGTCAGCTAAAGGTGAAACACCCTGGGATGGTCTCTCTCTCTCTCTTTGGGGGTGGGTCTGAGTAGAGTAGCAGATCAGCTGCCTTATACTGGTGCCTGTCAGTCTCCACTTATTCTTGGATTTATATTAGCATCTTATATTGCAAATTTGTAAGTCTTCAGTGGTCTCTCATCTGAAGGAAACCAAATGTTAGTTCCACCCTGGGAACTTTAAACCCAGGGATGGAGAAACTGTGGCCCTCTAGATACTGCTGGATTGCAACTACCATCATCCCTGACCATTGGCCATGCTGGCTGGGGCTGATGGAGGTTAGAGTTCAACAACATTAGGGGGGGGCACAGGTTCCCTACTCCTGTTTAAACCACTTGGAAGTGGGGAGGATTAGAGGAACACTGGTTTCAGGAATGGGACAGTATTTATTTGGAAAGAAAGATAACTGGCATAATTAAAGCAGCATGGAGGAAATGGCAACAAAACTCCTAGCCGAAATAAAAGGAAACTTAAACAACAAAGAGACCTGTCAAATACAGCAGCTGAAGCAGAGCCTGGAAATCTTGCCCAGGGATTTCCCACTCAGTTGCTGGTTGCCTTTGTGAATGGAATGTTGTGGAGATTTAAGCTGGAGAGTTACAGCTGGGGTCAGAGTAGTGACATCCACAGTAGGTGTTTAAAGTGGAATTGCTAATACTTCATCCTCTTACTTTGTATAGGCCATCCATACAACACTGTCATAAAATCACAGTCATTCTATAATTTCCTTGTGCCGCCTGTCTTTTCTCAGACTGCAGAAAGTCTTTTTTTCCAGAAGAATTGTGCAGCATTCACAGATGTAGATGCCTTTAGCATTACTGTTCCATCATTTTAAAAAATGGGTGTGGTTTTTTTGTGGACAGTGGCGTACGGGGAAAAGAAACATCACAGCTCAGTAAACATAACATTTGCAGTAGGTGCCCTTTTAGAATCCTGTTTTGTTTCTTTGATTAGCCTTTTAATAATTGCTAAAATGCTTTTGCAACTTTAAAAAAAGGCAAAGACAGGTTTAGTACTATAGTCATAAGACTGTGATAATGAGCCTTGCTGCATCAGGCCAAAGGCCCAACCTAGTCCAGCATCCTGCTTTCACAGTGGCCAACCAGATGTCCATGAGAAGCCCACAAGCAGAATCTGAATGTAACAGCACTCTTTGTACTTGTGAGTCCCTGCTATTGGTATTCAGAGGCACGTTGCCTCTGATAGAAGAGGGAGAACATAGCTATTGATCATTTTCATCTTCCATAAAGTTGTTAATTTGCTTTTAAAGCCATCCAAGTTGTTGGCCATAACTTCATCTTGTGGGAGTAAATTCCCTAATCTCACTATGTGCTGTTTGTCTGTCATGAATCTTCCAAGATCCAGCTTCATTGGATGGCCCTGGGTTCTAGCTACCAACCTTTTTGGGCCTATGGGCACCAGTCACAAAATGGCTGCAGTGGGGGGAATGGCAATTTACAAAACGGCTACCATGTGGCACCACAAGCAGAGAATGACCCCCACTCTGGCTGGCTGCCGCCATGAGTCTATCCAAGCAATGCCCAAGTGGGGCCTGAAGATCCACTGCTACCAACAACTTTGTCACATGGGGATTTACCTTCCCCCATTTATCCACACACACATGGACAAATCAACAGGAGTAGACTGTTTCCCCCAATCCACATGAGTCAGGTACAAAAACAACCCATTGAGTTTTTACACATTGACAAGAGATCTCCTGGAATAATGAATGCTCTTCCTTTGGTTCTTGAAAAGCAACACTGTGTCACCATATTGACTGCAAAAGACCATTGGGGTTTAAGATATGGGCAGTTAAACTACCTTCAGTACTCTTCTTCCTTAGTTTAAGACTACACCCTAAGGCTGTGTATGCACCATACATTCAAAGCATATGGCTCCCGCCCCCCAAAAATGATTCCTGGGAAATGTAGTTTATCCTTGCAGAGCTACAATTCCCAGCACCCTTAACAAACTACAGTTCCCAGGATTCTTTGGGGGAAGTCATATGCTTTAAATGTTTGGTGTGGATATAGCCTTTGAGTCCTAAATGCCATGCATGAAGATAATCAAATCTGTAACTAACATAGTTCAGCTGCCTTCCTATGATGTGATGATCTGCTGTAAGTTGCCTTGATCATGAGGTGACCAACAAATGAAAATAGTAGTAGTACGTAATGTAAAAAGCAACCATAAAACAGTAAGTTGTTTATGTAAGGCATCTTTATTTAAAAAAAAATAAGAGAAGGGTAAGCTCAGGCTCAATATTTGATCATACCCAGGGAGTATGTGTATTGGGCCTTCGGGCAGTTTAAATTTTAAAGTTTGGTTACCTAGCAGAAGACCTCACTCCTATCTTGCCTACTTCTCACTGCAGATCTGGAGGTTATGAAAGCAGGACTTTGGAGTTTTAAACATCTGTGGGACTGATAAGCCAGTCTCTCACAATTTCTTAGTAAATTCTCCCATGCACAGCTTGATTGGGGCCGCTCCAGAGCCTGCACATCAAGCCGCCAAAGCTGTTGTCAGTTTAGCAAGATGTCTTCCAATGAAATAACAGATTTGTAAGGCTTGGGACCTTGGATAGTAATTCCATTCTTTGCAGTAAAGACAGACATAAGCCTAAGTTATCTTTACTTCACATGGATATCAAAAGTGTAAAAAAAACCATATTGTTGTCTGGCTAGGTCAATTCCTGGTTCATACTGAGAAGCAATTTGAAAATGGCGCCAGTGACACAAGTAAGGGTTGGGCTGCCCATAGTAATCAATGGAGAAATGAAAGATTTTAGCGGAGTTGTGATTTGGCACAAGTGTACCCATCACAAACTCGAGCAGAAACCTGAAATGGAAGCCTGCCTCCCAACAATGAGCCTGAGCATGCTCAGTGACCATGGAACAGTGACTGACTGTTGCAGGGCGGGGGGGGGGAGAAAATGACTAGAACCCTGAACATAAAACACTCCACAGTGCAACATTTTGGTGCAGGGGCCCACTTGTAAAACCTATAGTGCCAAATTTAAGACATCTTCACTGGCTTCCAATTGATTTCCAGGCTTGGTTCAAAGCCCTAAATTACCTGGGTCCAGGACACATTAAGGATGACTCTACCTGTACGTTCAAATCGTTTATATAGGACCCTGCTCAGTGTTCCCCCACTATTTCAAGGACAATGAGCTAGCCTTCACTGGAGTGATATAGAGGCTATGCATCCTCCTCTCACTGGGCAGTTCTCTGCTTCATCCTTTTTGGCCTTTTGGCAAAAGCTGCTGTATTCTGGTGAGTTTCTGGAGATATGCAAGGCCTAACTGCATCTTCAGTATGTTTTTTTTCCTCATCCCTGAGCCATGGGCATTTGCAGGAATTTTTTTGGAGGGGGGGAGGAGAGAGAAGTAAAACACATGGGAACAGGTTAATTTCTTACAAAAAATAATAGTGGCTGTACATTTTCTCTCATACCTTAGGTTCTCAAATGCTAGAAACTTGCTTTTTTTAAGAAAGCTAAAAATCAGGGGATTATGACTGAACTGGGGGGGGGATAGCCCCCTTGCTCCCAGTCCCTGCTTTCTGTTACATCTTACTGGATGAAGAAGAGTCCTGGAGCAGTCAAAAGCCTTTTTTTTTTTGCTGGTCCCAATAAAGATACCGCCCAACTGTGTTTCCTAGTTGTCTAATGTTTGTCTTGTTGAATTTTATGATTGCTTTGGTGGATACTGTGGATCTTTTTGATATTTTGTTGACTGCATTTCAGGATTTTTTTAAATAAAAAGGTGCCTCATTTAAAATATTCCTAACCATAGAAGTGTACTTAATACTGTTCCAAGTAGAGGGCAGTAGTATACCAAAGCCTAGGTTGACACACCATTGGCTTCACCATTATTCACTAATAGGGGGAAAAAAACCTTGCAGTTTAAGAATGTACCTAGAGCCAACACATATTTCTATCAAACTTTAAAAAGCAGGGGAATTGGGCAGCTATAGTGAATGCACCAGGGGAGGAGGACACCTGACCTCCTCTCTTAGAGTTGTTATACTGCCCTACAAATTTGTAAAAATGCAAACACAATTTGATCTTTCACAGTCCAATCCACTTCTTCCTATGTAGCTTGGAAGAATTTGGTAACATGTGCCTCTGAGCATATGGTGAGTGGTGGCATCACCTGCCATCTCCAAAGATGGAGAATTAGTTTTGTATGTTTGTCAGTGTTCTCCTTACTTTGCTTCTTTCCTGTGTTATTACTGTTTCTACAGAGAATGTAACCTAGAAAATTGTATTTCTCTCATTTATCCTAGAAATCTGTGTCAAATTTATTTTTATTAATTACAAAGCCTTTTTATTGGTCAATGTCATATGATGGTAAAGACAGCCTTGTTATGTTCTATTTCAGTTGCATTAACAGTTGAATCTGAAACTGCAGTTTAATGTAAAATCAGATTGATTACAAAATGTTGCTAATAAAGCAATGGCTCTAGCAGTTGGAAAAAACAAAACTGGCCTGCCCAAGATGCATGTTTTCGGCCTGCTATGCTTAAACCGCTTCACTTAAGCAAAGGTGGGCATGGTCAAATAATAACATAGAGCACACCCATAAATTTGCTAGAATATATTTCACCTCCCGCTGTTTTATCTTGGGCAAACTGAGACACTCCTCATGTCCACTGGAAACTATTCTGCAGAACAGTTAGTGCCATTATTCCACAATCGTTTTTGGATGTTTTCTTAGTGTAAATTTTGCAAAGTCTTGGTGTTCTTCACATATTCACAGAAACAGAAGGGGAAAAAAAGATTTACTATAGGAAACGTTACTAAAATTGCAAAGTAAATGAAACATATTTACAGTGACCATCTGAACTATATCAATTGTCTTAATATTGTTGCTTCCTCCCTGCTAAAACCAGAGCTTGGAAAAGTTACTTTTTTGAACTACAACTCCCATCAGCCCAATCCAGTGGCCATGTTGGCTGTGGCTGATGGGAGTTGTAGTTCAAAAAATTAACTTTTCCAAGCCCTGGTAAAACAAGATCAGCACAGCACATGTCTTGTTACTGTTATTTGGGCTGATTGCAGGTATTGCCACCACTCACCATATGCTTGGTGGCACGTTACCAAATTCTTCAAAGTTACACAGGAAGTGGATTAGATTGTGAAAGACCAACCCAAATTGTGTTTGCATGTTTATAAATTTGTAGGGCAGTACAATATCTCAGAGAGTTCAGGTCTCCAGTTCCCCCGGCGCATTCACTATAGCTGTACAACTTCCCTGCTTTTTAAAGTTTGATAGAAATATCTGTTGGCTATAGGTATGTTTGCCTTTGACATTGAACTTTTCAAGGATTTTCAACATCTCGGCACAGTCATTAACCAAACTGGAGGCAATAGTCAAGAAATCAGAAGAAGGCTGGGACTGGGGAGGGCAGCTATGAGAGAACTAGAAAAGGTCCTCAAATATAAAGATGTATCACTGAACACTAAAGTCAGGATTCAGACCAGGGTACTCCCAATCTCTATCTATGGATGTGAAAGTTGGACAGTGAAAAAAGCGGATAAGAGAAAAATCAACTCATTTGAAATGTGATGTTGGAGGAGAGCTTTCTGCATACCATGGACCACGAAAAAGACAAATAATTGGGTGTTAGAACAAATTAAACCAGAACTATCACTAGAAGCTACAATGATGAAACTGAGGTTATCATACTTTGGACACATCATGAGGAAACATGATTCACTAGAAAAGACAATAATGCTGGGAAAAACAGAAGGGAGTAGAAAAAGAGGAAGGCCAAACAAGAGGTGGACTGATTCCATAAAGGAAGGCACAGACCTGAACTTACAAGATCTGAACAGGGTGGTTCATGACAGATGCTCTTGAAGGTCACTGATTCATAGGGTCGCCATGAGTTGTAATCCACCTGAAGGCACATAACAATAGGTATGTTCTTAAACTCTAAAGTTTTTTTTGCCTATTAGTGAATTTCTCTGCTTTTTAATCCGGGAGGTAAGAAATGGGATCCTGTGCAAATTCGCTGAGAATAGATAGATCATTTGCATGCTTGAGTTCAATGGGATTTACTCCCCTGCAATCATGCTCAGGATAGGTGAAATTGACCACAGGGGGATGGGGAGGGAAAGGAGGGCAGAGGGGAGGAGGTTTGATTATTTGCATGTTTATTTTCAGTGGGATTTACTCCTGTGCAATCATCCTTAGGATAGGCGACAATGACCATGGAGGGGGAGGAGGGGGAGGGGACAGGAGGGGGATGGGCAAAGGAAGGAGGAGGGGAGGGGCAAAGGGAAGGGGCAAAAGGAAGGAGATAGGAAGGAGGAGGGGAGGGCAGGCTTGATCATTTGCATGCTTTTTGAGTTAAGAGGGATTTACTCCTGTACAATCATACTTAGGGTAGGTGAAACTGACTTGTGGGAGGGGATTGGAGAGGGGATTGGGTGGGTGGGTGAAGACTGGGCAGAGGGAAAGCCCTTTTTCTTTCCAAAAGGAAAACATTGTGAACAGTATCAATGTTTCTCAGGTTTCCTCTACCTTTTTATTCTACAGCAGGCACATGTAGTCTCCCACCCAAATTTAAACCAAAGCTGTCCCTGGCCACATCCACACCAGGCCTTTATTTCACTTTAGACAGTCATGGCTTCTCCCAAAGAATCATGGGAAGTGTAGTTTGTGAAGGGTACTGGAAGTTGCTAGGAGAGGCCCTATTCCCCTCACAGAGCTACAATGTCCAGAAGAGGGGCTGACTATTAAACCCCTTTGGCCACTGGAGCTCTCAGCACCCGTCACAAACTACACTTCCCAGAATTCTTTGGGGAAGCCACAACTGTCTAAAATGAAATAAAAGTCTGGCCTGGGTGTGGCCCCGATTAGCCAAGCCAAACAGCTGTGATTCTGGCTTTTAGAACACTGTTGGCTCTTACTGAGCATGCCCAATGTTATAATAGACTTCAACATTAAATTTCTTAAATTAAAAATCAGCCAGGCATTTTTTTCCACTTTTAAACTGCAGAAAATGGTCAGAGTATGGGGCAAGGTCAGTAATAGGATTACTGGTACTCTGTGAACATGGCTGATTTTTAATTAATTTCAACAAATTATGAGACCACTGACAGAAAAAAGTCTAAAAGGGGTCTGGATTTTTTTCTCGTTTTACACTTGGAACTTTGGATTCTTTGAGTGTTTTGTGTATTGCCATGAAAACAAAACATCACAAAACTTATAGTCTTGAACCCAGAAATGCTTAACAGCTCTACGTTTTCTGAGAGAGCTCCAGTGGTCAGGGTGCTTTAACAGTCAGCCCCTCTTCTGGGGATTGTCGCTCTGTGAGGGCATCTCCTAGCAGCATCCTTCACAAACTACACTTCCCAGGAGTAAATGCCATTGAACTCAATAAGCATGCAGACGATCAGACTTGTGTTTCTCCTCCCCCTCCCCTCCTGCTCATCTCCTCTCGTCTCCCACTCCTCCCTTCTTCCTTCTTCCTCCTCTCCTGCCCACTCCAGCCCTCCCTCCCTCTTCTCCTCATTCCCCCCATCAGTTTCACCTATCCTAAGCATGATTGCATGCGAATAACTCCCACTGAACTCAATAAGCATGCAAATGATAAAAACTGCCCTCTTCCACCTGCTCCCCCCCCTTCCCCCTCGGTCAGTTTCACCTCTCCTAAAGCATGATTACAGGGGAGTCAATCCCATTGAACTCAATAAGCATGCAAATGATCGATCTATTCTCAGCAAACTTGCACAGGATCCCATTTCTTACCTCCTGGATTAAATACAGAAATTCACTAATAGGCAAAAAAACCTTGCAGTTTAAGAATGTACCTATAGCCAAGACCTATAACAGATATTTCTATCAAACTTTAAAAAGCAGGGAAATTGGGCAGCTACAGTGAATGCACCAGGGGAGCAGGAGACCTGACCAACTCTCTGAGATATTGTACTGCCCAAATTGTGTTTGCATTTTTACAAATTTGTAGGGCAGTACAATATCTCAGAGGGGAGGTCAGGTCTCCTGCTCCCCTGGTGCATTCACTATAGCTGCCCAATTCCCCCCCCCTTTTTTTATTGTTTGACAGAAATATCTGTTGGTATAGGAATGTTCTTAATCCGCAACGTTTTTGCATATTAGCGAATTGCTTCCTACTCATTTAAGTGATTTATGCGTGCAGATGGTGGGGGAATTAAGTATTTTTAAAAAATATTTTTAAAAGTAGGGATACGCTATTAAAGATTTACCCGCAGACAAAAAGTCAGGATAAATCTCAGGTATATTGAGGATACATTTGAAGCACTTCTGAACATTTAAAAAAGCACTACCCAAATGCTAAGTATTAAAACTTTTTTTAGATATACCCTTTTCAGTTCTGAGATAAACTATACTACTTCCCATTTTCCCATTTGTCCAGTCAAGCAGAGCTGAAGCACAGGAATGGGCTGGCTCAGCAATGCTTCTGGAACTCCCCTGCACCCCACTGTATTGAGAGCTGCATTGAAGAATCCAAACATGGCCTTAGCTCTAGGCTTGTGACTATGTAACTTCCCATGTGTTGGTCAGGGTGCATTAACACTATAGGCTGTTGTGGCAGGAATGCCTATAGATTGATGGGTCATCTTAAGTTTTTTTCTTTGAAACCAGGGATGGGCAATGTGTGCCACTCCAATGTTGTTGGACTCCAATTCCCATTACCACAGCCAGCATGGCTAATGGTCAGGGATGATAGTTGTAAGAGGGCTACAGTTCTCCATCCCTGTTTTAAAGATACATTCCAGTCTCTCTTATGCTACACAAGGAGACCCTGGAGTACAGCTTTAACAATGGTCTGTCTCAACAATAAATTCATACACAAGAGTTCATTGCTTTCAACTGAATGTATTTGCAGGAGCGGTAGGGCAGGACCTTTTAATTCTGGTGTCTTTCCGCACCCAGACCTCCAGTTGGCAGGTACTGGAACTGTGTCTTTTAAACAAAGGTATACAAAATAAAACTGGTGCCACTGATTAGTACTTCTGGAGTTGAGATGTCAATTCCTGATCATCTGAAAACTCAAAAGCACCAAGTTAAAAGGCATCAACTGCTAAAACATGATCCATGCTACATGTTGTAGAAAGCCCCTGTTTAAAAAGTACACATCAAGTTCTTAGTGAGAACTTTAAAAAGGCACTGGTTATATCCATTGCTCCTGTGGCCTCACCTCTGGCTTATTCTACTCCTAGTCCTCTTCCAGGTATGCTTGCACCAAGCTCCTGGGTGGCTGGATTTGGCCTCATTTGAAAAAAAGGTATCAATTTACTAAGAGATGGGAACTCAGAGCCATTTGAATACCATTAGGAACGAACAAGGTTCTAAAAACATATTAATCTTAACACATTATTATTTCCCACATTCAGGGAGACATACATAGTTTCAAAGCATTTCAGGCAGAAAATATATTCAGCTGAATGTACCAAATATGAAGGGAATATGAGGAAAGAGAGGAAAGCTGTTCTGTATAGACATTATAGACATTATGCACAGTCCACAGGAAATGGCTTCCCACATTTTCTAACGACAATTGGGCCCACTCGCTCCTTCTTAAAACTCCCTCTTCTGAAAAGCTCAACTCCAACTATACTTCATCAACAATTTAATTGACAGAACCAATGGACGGCAGTGGCAGAAACAGATCAAACCCTTATAGCAGAAAGCAGTGGTTATTGTCTGGATAGAATTCATTTGGCATTCACTTGCAAAACTAACTCAAACCAGGTGATATGTCAGTAGGTATGGCAGTTAATAGCTAAAGCTGTATTTATTTATTATTTAATTTATGTCCACCCTTCATCCCAGCAGGAGCCCAGAGCAGCAAGCAAAAGCACTAAAAACACTTCAAAACATCATCAAAACAGTATTTAAAATACATTAAAACAAAACATCTTTAAAAATATTTTTTTAAAAGCTTTGAAGACATCTTAAAAAAGAAAAAAGAAAAAAGTTAAAAACATTGGGGGGGGTTTAAAAAAAGATTTATAAACATATTAAAAAGCAATTCCAACACAGACGCAGACTGTTGAAGAACTCGGTTTAAAAATGCTTGCAGGAGCTGTTGTCCGCTTCTGGCAAACCTATTGCGGTGGTGGGGGCTCCCCTACAGTCTCTCTAACACTCCATTTTTAAAACTTGTCTGAATGGCTTAGCTTCACCATCTCCCATCTGCCTGCCTATCGCATTCCAGGCATTTGCTACGAAACCTGTAATTGTGCTATTAGAACAAGATTAGAGCATCTGTCCTAATCTGTGCTTTTCTTCCCACAGTTCGCAGATATACCTCGTGTGAACACAACGTATCCCAATTGTCAAAACTCGGTAAGGGCTAAAAGTCCTTCCCAACTCCATCTGCCCAATTTGGGGAATTTAATTTCCCTGGCAACTCCTCCTCCTTCTTCTACAGGGTTCAGAATAGAAACTGTTCCTTGTAACAAAATTGTTATCTTCTCAACATCATGGGTGACCATAAATTCTTGCCGGAGAGTTTCCTTGTTACAATTGTCAAGTTTTTAGACTAATTATTTTGTTTATACTACCTGTTTTTGCCCTCTTCCCTGTATTAACTACTCCTTTGGTGAAGGGCCATAGCTCAGTCAGTGGTTGAGACCTTGTTTTGCCTGCAGAAGGTCCCAGGTTCAATCCCCTGCATCTCGAGGTAGGGCTGAGAAACTCTACTGCCTGAAACCCCGGAGAGCTGCTATCAGTCAGTGGTGACTACACTGGGCTAGATGGACCAATGGTCTGACTAAGGCAGATTTCTATGTTCCTTTGCTTTAAAGTTTTCTTAAATTAATAGCATTTCTCCCAAGCCAGGTTGCCTGACTTCATGCTACAGTCTTAGATCTTGGGCAAGAAAAGTGTGCATGGGTTAAATCTGGCTTTCAGGTGATGAAGAAAAACCTCCTGGCTGTCCAGTTCTCATCCAGGTCTGAAATGAATCCCCTAAAAGTGTCTTGGAGGTTAAGGAAGGAGGTGGTGATAAAAAGAGCTGGAGAGTGACTCGACGGTAGCCATGCATTTCTACACCTATGCTTTACCTCTACATGTTATTAAGGAGCCAAGCAGTTTTTCAAGAGGAGGTTAATGCAAAAAGGAACCAAGCAGTTTTGCAAGGTTTTCATGCAGAATGCAGCACACTGGAGTCTGAAGGAAGCATGTAAAGGTGTCAGGAAAAAGGCAATTTATTAGTGCAGTCAACACAATTGAACAGCAAAACACAAAATGCAATCAGCAACTTGCGTACTGGTAGGAGACAAGACAAATTCTATGGTAGATTTCAGGAAGCATGACAGCAGGATGTCAAGGGGAAGTAAACAAGGTGTGTTAGGAGAAAAAAAGTGAAGTCAATTTAGCTTGAGATAGTTATTAGGTTGGATTTAGCAGCTTTTTCAAATTCCTGAGCAACAGGGACAGAGTTAGAAGTTACTTCCAACCAACAGATCCCCTTTCAAAACATGTCATCACTGACATGAATAACTAGCACAACCCATTCCATCCCTAAAACTGATTTGACTTTTGAAACACATTCCAGGAGTGTTTAAATCATGGCTTATAAAACAGAAGTACTAATAAATAAACTGTAAAGTTACTTACTTACAGTTAGAGATGTGAAAGTTGAAACACCATAGGAAACTGTATCGGGCAGACTCAGTTTTTAAAGTAAGGTTCTACATGGGGGTAGAACATAAGCAATGTGCCAGCAAGGGTAAAACTGGATTAGGAGAAAAACTGAGCAGGACAGAGCAGAGCTGAAAAACAATACTGAAAACTAACAAAACACGTTTGTGAAAAAGCAAAGGCCACCAAACTGAATGAGTGCTGCAGACTTAAGAATTTCCAAAGCATATGCATTTCCCACAGAATGAAACCTGAAACAGCATCTGCTTGGTGAATATTCAAGATCATAAGCAAAGCTAAGCTGCATTATTCATGCACTTTATTCATAGGAATGATGGAAGTTCCACAAGAGGGACAGGGATTATTTTTGAATGACTGAAGTTTAAGAACCATATCTTCCTAGAACGTTCTCTTACTCCGCTCCATACTTTCAACAAAAGGTTGTAGGCTACCAATTGCTGAGCAAACCACATTCCCAATAAACATTGATTCTCTACCATAGGATCACCATGTAAAACCAGGCCACTTACTATAATACAGTACTGGAAAAACACTTCTCTTAGATTATGTATTCCATTGCACCCATCTGCAGTGTGGCAGCAGAGGAAACATTCCTCATGCAGCCATCATTTCTGCTGATAGTTTCCAGGAGTTCTCTCTGTCCCAGGCATAACTGCTTGCAAAGCGGTCCAAACTCTACACTGGAGGCAGTTGCAAATCCCTGATGTGAAGTAGTAACAGCAACCATTTCAGGCAGCGACAGAACATGAAAAGGAAAGTTTCTGCTCAGCTGAGGATATTCAGGGAGTATAACAAAATGAAAGCTGTTCAGAAGGGATGGTACTTGCAATGTTTTGACACAGGGCAAGTCCAGCTGCTCCTTTATTACGTGCGTCACCAACTCCAGCACAAATGCTTAAAGCAAGGAAGAAATATTTAAAGCAACACAAAAAAGAAAGTTTTCAAATAAATTAAATTTAACGGGTAAACTAGGACCTGAAGACATTTCTGGCCACTGTATTTTAAAAATAAAATAAGGGAAACATAAAGGCAAAAATAATACAAAAATACTGAACACAATCATCAAGATGTAAAAAAAATTACACACAGATTTATCAAAACAGCCAACAGACAATGACAGAACAGTTTCATCCAGGTTAACTTCCTTTTTTCTGTTTCCTTTCCAAGGTCATGAAGTTGAGAAAACCTTAAATGGCACACACAATTCAGAGGAGCCTGGTTCTAATCAGATTGTCTGCTTGAAGGCTTGCACCCTATGAAAAAGCACTGAAGTCAGCAAAGAACTCGATATCATCAGCGGCACTTTGACAGCACAAGGAGGAAGATGACATCCAGGCTCTGTGAGAAGAATTGCATTTCATTCTGCACCAGCAGCAGCAACAGCACATTGCTACAAATGGTACCTTCTGTTGAAAACCAGGCCCTATCTGAAAAGGAAGAGTTGTCTCCTGTGCAACAGAAGGCCACGCATCCCAGATGAGTTGTAGAGATTGTCCTGCTGTCAGTCTTTTGGCTCCACAACTTTTTTTAAGCCAAAAACATCACTACTGGTATGTATATTTTATTTGGCATTACTTGCATCTCTAGTTTGGCATCTGCCTTCTCGTGTTTGCACTCTTCCTTGTCCATCCCTCCCCCAATAAAGGCTGCAAACATGCCTTAAAGGTACTGTGTGAAAGTCAGATATTATGGGCCATGATGGAAAAGTGTGTGCCCTGCACAGAGATGCTTTAAACAACAAGAGGAACCAAGCCATCTGGGCCAATGCAAGCATGTCAGGAGATCAAAGACTTCTCTGAAGACGTTTATGATAGAAGCCCACTGCTCTCTCTGGAGCACAGACAAATTTCTTGTGCTTTTATGTAGACATTTGGAAACCTGCGTCAACATCAGACCGAGTGTAAATTATCACAAAGGGGTGGGGTGGGGGAATGCAGCACAGCATCTTGCATAAGTTGCTGGGCACCTGCCCAGTATAATTAGGAAGTGGTGGTTTAATCAACAGAGATAAATAATGCCCTGACATGGCACAAGGGGGCAAGATCAGTCAGCTTGGACACGGCATATTTTTATTTCAAGCACATTGTTTTATCATCTCTGTTAAGTCTTTAGATTTCCTCCACTCCATGTGCAAATATCATAACAAGGCCTGGCTCTAGCACCATCTCCTCACCCATGTGCTGATTCTCACAGGCCATCACCACCACAGCTTGCTTGCCTGGAATGCGTTTGGCTACATAGTTTTCGTAATAGCGCCGGTTCATCTGTCGGGTTTCTAGTGTGGCCAAGCCCTGTGGCCAGTTACGTTCATGAGCATTTTCAATCAACTCATTGATGATGGATGCAGGGCAGCCACTCTCCACCAATGAACGTTTGATTACAGCTTGAAGTACGGCATCTGGTGTTGAGATCATACCACCCCACCGTGTCACCCGGGCTGGCTGCAAGGAGTTCACCCACCTAGAAGCAATCGAAAAACAAGCCTCAGGGTTAGAAGAGAAATACTGGGGGAAATGCAGTGTTATCTAGTGGCACTACTATGCAAGCCTGAAGGTTAGGACTCCTAGATATTAATTGGAGCTGTAACTTGCTTTGAGGCATTTTTTTTAAAGTGACAAATGCAAGGAATCATCATTGCAAAAAATATTGCTGTACTATGAGGAAGTACAGTTAGTGCAACAGGATGAGGCAGAAATACTTGCTCAGTGGTTTTCCAACTTTCCATCTTTAGCTCACATTTTTCCATTGACCTGTCCATCAGGAATGTGTATTATGTAAGGTTCTGGGATATGTCACAGGATGCTACTTCAGTTTACTCAGAAGCTTTTGTTTCATGATGCCAGTTAGGATCAACTGATGGTGTACGTGTAATACTATGTTAAAAAAGCAAGGACATGGAGAAGCATACTGCTATACCATGATGGAATTTTCTTTCCCAGAAAATCTGCTGCAGAGAAGCTATTGTACCATTTTCTAGAGACAGTATAAGTTTCCTCTCTCTCCTTGCTCCCCCCACAAACCAGGAAAGGGAGTTTAACAGTAAAGGGTAAGGCCATAAGGGAATTATTTTATAATTTTTTCCTGATACATTGAAGATGGTATCTTACCCAAGCCCTGAAATAAAAATTTAAAGCAGTAAACTTTTCTCTTTTACCTATTGCTCTTATATCCACTGGCCAGCCAGAAGGTGGTCAAGCTCCTGTAACAGTCCAGGAATCCAAGCTTTAAAAACATGGGGGTGATAATCCAACACTGCATGAATGGACTGCTATTCATGCAATGGGACCAGCCCTTCCTCTCCTCCCCCTGCAGCTCCTCACCCCCCTAAAAAACTCCGTAAGTTGGTATAACAAAAGATATCGCATTGCCTACTTCATATATTGTTTTATCCCTAGAAATGTGCATATTTGCAATACACACACACAGCTAGTGGTATCTTTTCCACTTTTCAATCTTTTCCCAACACCAAACACCTGGCTATGTTGGCCCTGTCCAGGTCAAAAACCTCACCAGCCCATCCTCTTTTTAAAACTCCAGATATAGCTGAGAACACAGCACTTACTCTAGAATTTCGTTATACTCAATAGTCTCCTCCAAATTCTGCAGATTGGGATTGACACTACGTATTGCTCGCATATATGCTTTCAACAACTGAATGTCACGTTTCTGCAAGAAACAGAATTAACAGGCAGATGAAAGCTGGAGTTTTTCAAATAAGGTTTTGAAAAAGACCTTGTTAAAAATGTCCCCAACATTTAAAAATACCTAGATCTCTCCATTATAAGGTAGTACTATGATGTTATATAGGGCCCTAGTGAATGGTCAGGGAACATCTGATGCATAGCCCTGTTAAAGCTAAGTGGATGTGAACCTCTCTCTCATTTCTCTGGAACTGAGAGACCACTGGGAATCCTACATTAGGATGACCTCACCTTTCTAAACAAAAAGTGCGGTATAACAAATATGTACTGTAGGAATTCCATGATTACTGAAAATAAAGGGTTTTTTTCTGGCATGGCATGCCTTCAAAAACTTCATGACAGGCATAAGAACACAAGAACAGCCATCAGAAATCAGACCAAAGGTCCATCCAGAGCAGCATCCAGCTTCTCACAATAGCCAGTTAGATGTTTTTGGGAAGCCCACAAAGCAGGGCCTGAAGGCAACAGCCCTCCCCTGTAATTTGCCACAAGCAACTTACCTTCGGAGCCATACTTTAGCCATTCCTATCAGCCATGCCATTTTTGAAGGCACCATAAGCCAGCATAGAGTTTGTCCTTATCCTCTTATTGACCCCTCCTTTCTTCAAGTCACTTCCAAGTTCCCAATTTTCTTCCTGCAGCTTCTCTAGCTCTGAGTCAACATTCTACCCCGCCCACCCCAACTCCAATTCCCCGTCTTGCCAATATGCAGCCATGGTGTCACTGACCACCGTGCGAGTTTCACCCCTCTTTAAAATTGGTTTCTTCTTTACTCAGTTCACCATCTTTTTCGCACCCCAAGCTTCTGGCACCTCCAATTTGCTCTTCTGTCAGGTTCTTATGCCTCACTCCGTTGTCAGTTCCACTTTCCTTCATTTGGCAACCCAGTCTCAGGGTTCCCCAGCCCAGTTAGGTTCCTTATATTCTTGGACCACTTCTCACTCAGCCTGCCTACCTGGTCAGCACAATGGCTCCTGTCTCTAGAGTCACTGAGATTTTAGTTCTGGCTAAATCAACACCTCAGAGGGGACTGTCTGTTAACATTCCATATAGTTGCATTTTCTCAGCACTTATAAAGGTCACAAACAGCTTTGCTGAGGGAACTCTAAGATGGAGTAGGCGTGGCAGGCCTATACCCCATGCCACCTACCAGTGAAGGGTGCTGAGAGTTGCTAGGAGATGCCCTGTTCCCCTCACAGAGCTTCAATCAGAGTGGCTGACTGTTAAACCACTCTGGCCACTGGAGCTCTGTCAGGGGAATAAGCGTCTTTTCTTAGCACCTTTCACAAACTACACTTCCTAGGATTCTTTGGGGGATGCCATAATTGTCTAAAGTGAAATAAAGGTCTGGTGTGGGTGTGGTCCCCTGATTAGGCAAGGCCAGCAGCTATAAGTCTGGCTTGTAGAACACTGACAGTTGGTTCTTAGTAAGCATGCCTGGGCTTATCACTGAGTTCAATGCTAAATTTCTTAAATTAATTAAAAATCAGCCATACATTTTTTTTAGGTTTTAAACTGCAGAAGATGAAGGTCAGAGTATGGGGCAAGGTCAGCAATAGGATTACAGGTACTCTGTGAACTTGACTGAATTTTAATTAATTTCAACAAATTATGAGAACTCTGACAGAAAAAAGCCCAAAAAGGGTCTGGTTTTTCTCTCTCTCTTTTTTACACTTTGAACTCTTGATTCTCTCTGAATGTTTTGTGTATCGCCATGAAAATTTAGAGGGTTGTTAAGCAAACATTTCTAAGTTCAGGACTGTAAGTTTTGTAAGGTTTTGTTTTGAAATGAGCTTATAGGAACCATCAGAATGGCATGGGGAGCATTTTCAATTTAACACTGCGAAATGCGAAAAATCCATGCTGACTATAGAATACAGCCACTCTTGTGGCTGTATAATATGCGTAACAGAGCATTAGCTGAAAAGTCTGCATGAGTAAGAGTCTAAAAAGTCTTTGAAATCCATCTAGGCAAGAGTCTTAAAATCTTCTCTTCCTCCTACTTCTCAGAATTCTGCTGTAAGAATTTACACAACTCACTTTTCCCCCATCTTCTTCTAACCGCCCCCCTTTTACAAATTCCTCACTAATAAGAGAGGTAATATAGTCCTCTAGCCATTTCCCATTGCAACACAAACGCTTATCAGTTATGTGAGCTTCTCTGGGAAAGAGGAATTATTTCTCCAATTAAAGGAGCTACAAAGACAACTACACAAGAAGCGGTTACCTGCTCTGCAAGCTGGTGCTTATGTTCTGCTGAAGTCTTTTCCAACTCAGCTATCCTTGTCTGTTGCTGCTGTACCACCGACCGCAAGTGTTTGATGCAGTTATGATTCGGCAACTCGTCTTTGGGCATTTCCAAGCTGCACAGAGAAGGAACAGCAGGAATTGAGAAAGATGCAGAACAGCGATTAAGTAACGAATGTCTTCTAATAGAAATTCATTTTAGGTATTAGGTGATCTGCAAATAAGTGCAAAAGCAAGTGTCTATACTTTTAAGCAAACTGGGACTGAAGTCAGTAGCCTTAAGTTACCAGCTGCCAGTAGCGTGCAACTCAGTTACACCACAAGCATCATAAAAGCCATTTCACATTGAATTTTGACCATGTGGACCACACAGCCAGTGTCTTTCTCTCACTGATCTTTCTAGATCACACTGACATATGGGTGAAGTCCTATTGGTTATGTATAATCCTTAGACAAAGCTCTAATTGTGACATTACAATGCCTTGGGTCACACCTAGCTAAATACTCACCCGCATCCCTGTTCACAAGTCACAGGCCGTTTTGGATTGTGTTCACAGTCATTGAGGTGAGACATCAGGTTGTCAAGTCGCACTACAGCAGTACATCCAAAAACAGCGTTGTCGCATGTGATTTGCAGCTTAGATAGCATATTACGCATGATCCGGGGAACAGGGCGCAAGTGGGCCACAGTCACGACACTTCGGTCCACGGGGCAAGTTTGTTGTTGAGAGAACCACTGTGTGATGCAGGCATTGCAGAAGGCGTGCTCACAATGAGGAGCCTATGCAAAGAACAGAGCAAGGCATGCCAATTCAGGTTACATCAGGTCCATGTTACTCGTGGGCTCTTACCTGTTTTCCATACAGCCTCTTTCACCAAATGCTTTTCATTACTTAAAGAGAAAGAGTTAGAAGCAAGACAGAACTTCCCCAATACTTTAAGCTAATCCAAGCTACTAATATCAGATGAAGACAGTAGCTCGCTTTGGCTGTAATTTATCAGACTCTGAAGCAGCAATGCAGAACAACTGCCACTGGCCAAAGGATATTAAAATTATCTAGTACCTCAAGGCAGGAAACTCTCCTATCAGTCATGATGCAAATCAAACCTTGCCATTTCAGTGGTGGTGTGGTACAAGTAGAGACCAATGGAAGGCGGTCTGTGTTCACCACCATGCAAGGTGTTCAACTTGAAAACAAAAGCAAATCTTGACGATTTGAAATATAAACTTCCCTGGGTTGAAATAATCCATCAGAACAATTTTGTAAACACTGTCAGTTTTATACTTTTAACTATGAGTTTCAATATAAGAATGCATGGATATTTACTTCCTAGGAGAGTTAACACAGCTCCTCTCCCTTTAGATCAGGTGTATTCACTGCACTGCCTATGGGTGGGTGTAACACAGTCAACCCTCCAAGTAAGGCACCATTGTAGTTACAACTCTTCTTCCAGAGATGATTTATTCACACACAAATGCACTTTACCAATTCAGCTCCTTGTCTCACAGCTATGCCTTCCAGGCATTGCTAAATGACAGAAAGGCATTAGTCTAATTTCCTGTTAACTAATTCACAGTTCTTTGGTTCTCATAATGCTTTCTGCCTCATGATAATGTTCATAGTTCCTTCCAGCGCTCTCAAGGTTTTCCTGGACATCTGCAGCACTAAGCATACCTACACTCAGCCTATTATACCATATGCTCCTAAGTGAGCCAGTGACGTAGCTGAGAATGGTCAACCTGCTGAGCATCATAAGGCTGCAGCAGGTTTAATACACTGCGGCTGAAATGACAAAATGGCCATTCATCAAGTGTTTGTGTGCTCCATTTGAACCATAAGACCATGGAAGACACCCCCATCTGCTAAGACTTACTCAAGAATTAGTATGCAAAGAATTCAAGTTATTGCCTTACACCTGCTGTAATATAGCGTAGCCAAGTGTTGGAGAGGAATGTAAAACTGATTTCATACTTTTACTAATGGTCTGCAACTAATTTTTAATAGGGACCACATTTTGACTAAGCATTAATTAGGGGCTAACATTGTTGTATTGGCTTACTGATTCATCCCTATATAACCAGAAATATAGGAAGAGGCCTTCCTTAGATACACCTAACCTGCCATTTCCCATGCATGACCATATAAAGGCAAAGGAGGCAAAAAGCAGGATGGACTCAGCCGAAGCCTCCATTGCAGTGAGGAGGTGGTGGTTAAAACATCCTAAACAGTCGAGGGGATAAGAAGGGGAAGGGGTTCCCTTTGGAGATGGGAGACTGCGGATCGGACTAAATCTCTAGGCTGCCAATTGCATATCCCTACTTTAGATATTGCCAACAGTTAGTGCAGTGATTCTCAAACAGTGCGCCCAGGCACACTGGTGCGCTCTAAGAGGTGGCTAGGTGTGCCTCAAATATTATGAAAGTATATTTTAAAAATGAGAAGAAACCCATTTGTATAGGGTAAGTAATAGTTTTCTATAGTTTATTTTTTTTCATAGTTTAAAATATATTAATATATTTTTAATTTTTATGTTTTACAGTGCGCCACAAACCAAAAAAGTTTGAGAACCACTGAGTTAGTGTGAGGCACAGAATATTTTGTATCTGCCTAGTATAAAATTTCAAATTCTCTCCACCAACAGTTTTAATGCTTGTTCAATGACAATGCAGGGATAATGTCACCCAGTAACTCATTAAAAAACCCTCTAATACCCTTCTCTCCATACTTCCACTGCATGCATTTCTTGAATTATGGCTCATCAGCTCATTTTATAGAGTTGTTCTGGAAATTTTAATAATAGGCAGAAAAAGAAAAGAAATGCATCTAAGCAATGCTGCAGATAGGCAGATAGGTTACATTTACAACGCATGGAGGCATGCAGTTTGGCTTCCACATTCAAGATGCTGTTAAATGGGCCATTTGTCAATAGGGCCGGTGTCCTTATGGTCTCACACACCAAGCAACAACTGTCAGCCCTTGCCTGTTTCAATGAATTCTCTTTTGTTGAACATACGAAAGGTAAAAGTTGTGTTTTTTTACTGCTGCAAAGCATATTATCTTCCTACAAAGTATGTTATGTTCCAAGCATAATTGCTTGATGTGGGAGGAAAAAAACTTGTCTACCTTTATACCTCACACTCCAGCATCCAAGTATTCTTAGTGGTCACCAGGGAAACAAGTCTCATATGGATTAGGTCAACTGGATTAAAACTCTCAAACTAGCCAGAACCATGTTTTAATGTGTGTTTAAAACTTCAAGAGGAATTCAAAGTTATGCATGATATGTGAGCTTACTTAACTCTGGTGATAATGGAGGTTTTTGTGGTGACAGCTGTAATTAATTAGCACACTGCTTAATGCATTCACCTCAGAATAAGTTTACTAGAATGTATCAAATGAGCTGACTTTTAAGAGGTAAAATTCAGGTTGTGAAGTTACTTCAACAATCAAACTATATATCAAATAAATAAATAAGTCGTTATCCCAGTCTGCATCTGTGTTAGAATTGCTTTATAATATATTTTTAAACCTTTTAAAAATGTTTTTAAAGCTTTTAAAAAAATGTTTTGAAAGATGTTTTGTTTTTAATGGTTATTGTGTTTTAATATATTTTGAAGTCTGTTTTTATGATGTTTTAAAGTGTTTTTAGTGATTTTGTTCGCTACCCTGGGCTCCTACTAGGAGAAAGGGTGGGATATAAATCAAATAAATAAATAATAGATATCAGAGAAAGAATTAGGATAATGAGCTTCATATCACCCAGGACCCAGAAGTGATCTTTAGCAAGCCAATAAGCCCTCAAGCTCCAAGTCTCATTACAACCAATACTAGGCACTAAAAATGATTTAAACATAATTATTTCATGAGCCCTTACACCACTATTAGAGGCAAGTCACTTCCACATTACATTTTCTGACACAGAGGTATAAGGAATAATGCCCTCGCAGTGAGTTTGTTACTCAGAGAGGATGTCTGAAACACACTGCTCTTTCTGGCTTTCCCTCTCACCCTGCACCCCACGTCGGAAGCACGTTGAGGTTCAATTCAGGTGTGCATCTGGGTTTCAATATATTAAACTTTGGGAGAGAAAAAACACCCTCCCAACCCCAGAAATCAAGGGTTCTGCAGAGAAACGAGATTATATCAAAGTGCTTTCACTTGGGAAAGGCAGGGCATCTGATTTTCAACAATTCCCCCTCACCGCTATCCAATCCAACTGTGATCCCCAAAATTTCTGAAGTTTGATGGGACCTTCTGGAACAGCGCGGGATATGGCATAGAGTAGTAGTTCCCAAACTTCTTTTTCCCACGGACCACTTGAAAATCGTTAAGGGCCTTGGCAGACTACTAAATGATTTTTCTGCCTGTTGCAGCACTTGTAATGCACTGTGCTAGATGCTATGCGATTTTTAATTGTATTTTTAATGCTTTTATTTCTTATACAGAGCCAGTGTGGTGTAGTGGTTAAGGCAGCCTTTCCCAACCAGTGTGCCTCCAGATGTTGTTGGACCACAATTCCCATCTTTCCTGACCATTGGCAATGCTGGCTGAGGCTGATGGGAATTGTGGTCCAACAACATCTGGAGGCACACTGGTTGGGAAAGGCTGGGTTAAGGTGTCGGACTACGACCTGAACCATTAGGGCAGGGGTAGCCAATATGGCGCCCTCCAGATGTTGCTGAACTCCAGTTCCCATCAGCCCTAGCAAGTGGTCAGGGTTGATGGAAGTTGTAGTCTAGCAACGTCCAGAAGGCACCTCATTGGCTTCCCCTGCATTTCTGCATCTGAGACACCTGCTGGAATGCAGAGGCACATTACAAATTCCTATAACCCACAAAGAGACTGACCACTGTATCTCATCTCCACCCTCCAGTGAGTGTAGTTAGTTCTGCCTATCTCTGCATCACATGCAATCAGATTATTCAGTCATTCTTAATGCAGAAACACAATGCAGAAACAAGGCTACCTCCTGCATCTCTGCATGAGTCACTGATGTAGGCTTACCTCCAGGAGACATAGACAGACACACAGAGGTGCTTCTGCTACAAGGATGAGGTATGCCTGAAGTTTTCATTCAAAAGAGTATACCTTGGCTTACAAGGCTTTGGGGGAATACTATCCTACCCTCTTACATATTACATTAATATATACATAGGGTTCTGCTATGGGTGTCTACTTTGTATTTTTTAAAAATTAATTTGCTATTATTTTCTGTGCTGTATTTTTAACTGTTTTATAAACTGTTTATTATATTTTGTACATTGCCTTGAGACGTATATATGGCAGGTGATTAACAACACCACTAGAAGCCTTAAATCCAGCAAGTGACACTGTGGATATGCAGATATGTTTAAACTGAAAGCTTAAGAGTGTATGTGTGTGTGAGAAAGAGAGAACGAGAACCTCTGACAAGTCATGTACAACACGTTTAAACTGAAAGCTGGGGAGGGGGAGAGGGAGAGGGAGAGGATGATTAAGAACCTTTGGCAAGTCATGTACAACACACAGTCTAACAGGGAAAGCTCAGAAGCTTTCAGTCTATTTCTTCTCACTTTCTCCCAAGCTTAATGACATCCTGTTCAGTGAAAATCAAGATTTATAGCTGAATATCACATGTTGCTTCCCACTGTATCAACTATATCACAATGATTAGATGTATTGTGCATTCTGATGCAGTTTTTAGGATGTTTCAAATGTAAATGCAAAGCACCCTGATTCTTTGGACACGATGCGTTTATTAACATACCAAACTAGTATAAGAATAATGTTTCTAGTGTGGTCTGAAATGTCATTAAACCCTGAGATTTTTTGCACACATACCAAGCACAGCACCTGAATATTTTCAGTGAATTGAACCTTCTTGGGTACTGTGAATCCTTAAGACAGAGAGGTCACAGCTACCAGCTCCAACAGTTAGTTCCAGTAGTTTGTATCTAAATCACTGCATGTGCAACTGATCTTCCCTTCCCTTCCTGCACTACTCCCATATCTGCTCTGGAAACTTGGAGGATCCCTCAGAGCAGATTTGGAGATTTGTGCTCGGAGGGGGAGGGGAAGTTCTGTTGTGCTTGCAGAAGTCATTCCACTCATGCAGTGATTTAGTTGAATACAACCCACTGTGACAGGCTGGAACAGCATTTCAACTTAACTGATGCGTTTTACAGGGCAACAACAATTAATTAGCAAGAGAAAATGCCTTCTCTGTTGCAGTGCACAAAATGTGCCCTAGGAGATCCACCTTGCCCCTTCATTGTTGGTTTTCGATTACTTTCTGAACACTTAATTTTAACAGGCCTTTGGCCTGACTCTGTGTTATTTTTTTTTACCTGGAAATTTGTTCCTAGTTTTTAAATTGCTGCCATCACTTTTGTTGTGCTTCTTTGAAACATGTTTTTAATCTATTATGCTACTCTTCTGAACACTTCATTTTGAAGTGGAAGGGTGGGATTAAAAATAAACTAAAAAAAACAAGATCCCTTGGGGATCAGTAACTGCACATGCAGCAAGACACTAAAGCCAGCCACAAAATACAGACAGAGGGCAATTTCTTGGTTAATACTTCATACAAATGTTACATAAGGAGACCAGCTAGGATAAGAATAGTTCCCACCAGTTCCCTGGGCAAGAATAAACTCATGCTCCAGCAGTTCTAGCCTCTCAAGCAACATATGCTTTTGTTCTGAATGTGGAAAGAGAACTCTGTGTGCCCAGTTACACAAATATCTGAAGGTTCATTTGGTCACCAGCTAACTGCAAGTGAGAGAGTTGCATTAATACTAGGTGTCATATTCCTTTTAATGATATTTCCCAGCATGTTTTCTGCCACCCCATGCTTCTTTTATATGCAAACCAAACAAATCAAGCCAAAATTCAGCAGGTAGCTGTTTAGCTTAATCCATCTTTTCAAGGACACCTTACCAGCAGAGAAATCACTCCTATACCTATCTAGTTCACTTTTAGCTATAGACAGAACAGATCCATTTACTGCTGATAAGAGAACAAATACTCTGATGTGCTTAAAGCTGATTCACTTAGAGTATCTGTTCTGGCCTATCCCATTGGAATCAGACTCAGAATGACTGATGTGCTTTTTTCCATTACATTTAATGCAAAATTTAACACTACAGCAGTTCGTAGATCAGCTTACTGGTAAAATGAGACTCTGTGACATTACAAGAGATTACTAGGCATAGCCACTCAAGCAAAGATGTTATTGCAGCAACCTGATATGCCCCTGGCACCACTTAAATAGGAGTGGGACAGGCTCACTACTTGCACAGGAACTGGGACTGTTTGGGAATGGGCAAGCAAGGAGGCACTCTGTTGCACTGATGGGGGAGCATCCTCAGTCTGTTCGCGCCTGCGCTACCACTGGCACATCCTTGGCAACGGGGGATAAGACACATCAGTCAGTTCTCTCTGTCTCCCCTTCAGTTTCACCACCTGTTCCTCCCTCTCTGGAGGCATGATGGGAGGAGGCTTGCTGGCTGGTCCTATCTATTCAACAGCTGGCAGTGGCTTGGGGGTGAGGCTGTTGCTGACCAGACTACTAAAGCCCTCTCCAGTTTCAGCCCCCTCCCTTGGCAGCCCACTAGAGCCCTCCCCAGGATCCCAATCCTCCTCCTCCTTCCCTTGCTCGTTTTGCCAGAAGTTCTCTATGGAACCCATGATAACATCTCTACATGGAAAGCAAAGTACACATATGTGGTTACATGTGACAACCATATTGACAGACAAACGGTCAAGGAATACCTAATCACTTTGAATATGTTCAAATGGGCAGGGCCCGATAAACTGCATCCAAGAGTATTGAAGGGACTGGATGAAGAACTCTCAGAACCGCTCTCTATTATCTTTGCGAAATCGTGGAGGACTGGTGAAGTGCCGGATGACTGGAGAAGAGCTAATGTTGTCCCTATCTTCAAAAAGGGCAAAAAGGAGGAACTGGGGAACTACAGACCAGTCAGCCTAACATCGATCCCTGGAAAAACTCTGGAGCAGATTATAAAGCAGTCAATCTGTAAGCACCTTGAAAACAATGCAGTGATTACTAGCAGCCAACACGAATTTATGAAGAACAAATCCTGCCAAACTAATATTATCCCGTTTTTTTTTTTTTTTTTTTCAATAATTTTTATTCAGATTTTCATAAAACATACAAGACAAAATCATAAAACATTCAAAGACAAAAAACAAAATCAAAAATAGTTAAACAAAAAGAAAAAAAGAAAAAAAAAATAAAAAATAAAGAGTAAAATATTGACTTCCCATTTGTCAAAGATCAAATCAGTTATAAGTCTATAATATATAACAATCCTGTCTCTTAAGTCATATTATAAAATCACTTTCCTCCAGTAGTTATCTTACTTAATCATCAAATCTCATAAACATTACTTTATTCTTTCCACAAAAAGTCAAAGAGAGGTTTCAATTCTTTAAGAAATATATCTATCAATTTTTTTTTTCCAGATAAGCATATCGATTAATCCATCTCATTACTAATTATGATAATCTTATTGTCATAACCATAGTCAAAATAAACATTTCAATTAATCCATCACATCAGAATCTGTTAGGTTCAGTAATTTCAGTAGCCATTGTTCTATTATCTCTAGTAGTTCCATTTTCCATCTTCCATCTTCAGTAGTCTTGTTAAGTCCAGTAATTTCAATATCCAATCTTCCATTATCAGTATTCCATAATAATCTTGCTGTCAAAGCCATAGTCATATAGTAAGAGTCTGATGGGAATTACCTCTATCCCAAATATTTTCTTGCCATCCATTCTGAATAGGTTGCTGAAAAACTGCTGTAAAATCATATCTCTGTTCTTTTTTTCAAAATACACTGGGTCATCTCTTAAAAGTTTTTCCATTGTCACATGGCTGCAGTTAATTCCATAGATTTTCTCTATATTGGGCTCCATCACATCATTCCAGTCCAAAAGATAATCCATGCCATTGATAACTTTATCTCTAGAATCTTCATTAATTTCTTCAGAGATAACATTGAGTTCCAAACAATAGATTTTATTTCTAAAGTCCATAGACTCCAAATCTTGTTCCTGTTCCACGTTTGTTCCAATCTCCGGGATCTCCTCTCTCACAGGGACCCCTATTCCAGTCTCCAGGGTCTCCTCTCTCACAGGGACCCCTGTTCCAATCTCCGGGGTCTCCTCTCTCACAGGGACCCCTTCCAGGGTCACCTCTCTCACAGGGACCCTTATATCTTTAATCTCCTGCTTCATTTTACTCAATTCAATTTTCGTTATCTCAATCTCATCCATTATTTTCTGAAACATAGTTATTTCCAGATTCTCAGCCACTTTCTTAATTGCCATTTTAAAAGAAAAATATAGGAAAACCACTTCTTATTTCAGCAACAATTGGGTTAATACTCCAAACTTGGTGACATCACAGTATAAACAGAGCAGACAGCCTTATCTCTCCAATAGTTAAGTAAACAAAATGCAGTTCCCAGGATCGAAACAATTAATGGCAATCGTCAAGAAACAGATTCGTCAAAATAAAATAGACCAAAAAGAGAGTAGTCTCAAAACAGTATAATATTTTTCAAAATAAAAATCTGGAATAGAAATCCCTCTTCTGTGTATATCTTTAGAATGCAAATCCAGGACAGCTTTTTGCAACAAAAACAGAGATAAGCTATTAATTAGTGCGTAGCAGAGAGAAGTTACGGCTCCCCAGTGAGATGTCAAAAACCGATCAATCTGGCAAATCTCTTTTAAACAGCAACAATTTAAGTCAAGTAAAAGAAAAATATAGAAAGAAGGGTGCTTGCCTGTTAGTGCGTTCTCTCTTAGAAGATAAGATGAACGTTCGCTTTAACAGATAGAGCTTGCTGTTGAAAATCCGTCCCACCTTCGTCGGCTGGACCTCGTCCCATAAATTAATGAGATCTGGTCGTCCCAACAAAAATAGGCTTTGAGGTTAATCTCTTCGTTTCTCCCTACCCGGGAGAAGTTTAATCAGTCAAAAAAAAAAGAAAAAACTGACTGATATATCTGAATAAGCTTCTTTTGAGGCAGGAGCCCGTCTCAAAAGCAGGCACAGGCTAAGTCACCCTTCCCGGAAGTTCCTATTATCCCGTTTTTTGATCGGGTAACCTCCCTTGTAGACTGTGGGAATGCTGTGGACATAATATATCTTGACTTCAGCAAAGCTTTTGACCAAGTGCCCCATGATATTCTGATTAGCAAGCTAGCTAAATGTGTGCTGGATGGAACTATCAGGTTGATCCACAGCTGGCTCCAGAATCGTACTCAAAGATTGCTTATTAATGGTTCGCTCTCAAACTGGGTGGACATAACAAGTGGGGTACCACAGGGCTCGGTCCTGGGCCCAGTGCTTTTCAACATTTTTATGAACGACTTGGATGAGGACGTACACAGCATGCTTATCAAATCTGCAGATGATACAAAATTGGGGAGCGTAGCTAATACCATGGAAGACAAAAAGAAAATTCAAAGGGACCGTGATAGGCTGGAGCATAGGGCTGAAAACAACAGAATGAAATTCAACAGGGATAAATGCAAAGTTCTGCACTATAAAATGGGGGATACTTGGCTCAGCAATACAACATGTGAGAAGGATCTTGGAACTGTCGCTGATCACAAGCTGAATATGAGCCAACAGTGTGATGTGGCTGCAAAAAAGGCAAACATTATATTAGGCTGCATTAACAGAAGTATAGTTTCCAAATCGTGTGAAGTATTAGTTCCCCTCTATTCAGCACTGGTTAGGTCTCATCTTGAGTACTGCATCCAGTTCTGGTCTCCGCACTTCAAGGACGCAGACAAACTGGAACAGGTTCAGAAGAGGGCAAAAAGGATGATCAGGGGCTAGAAACCAAGCCCTATGAGGAGAGACTGAAAGAACTGGGCATGTTTAGCCTGGAGAAGAGAAGACTGAGGGGAGATATGATAGCACTTTTCAAGTACATGAAAGGTTGTCACATAGAGGAGGGCCGGGATCTCATCTCAATCATCCCAGAGCGCAGGACATGGAATAATGGGCACATGTTGCAGGAAACCAGATTTTGACTGGACATCAGGAAAAACGTCCTAACTGTTAGAACCATACGACAATGGAACCAATTACCTAGTGAGGTAGCTGGCTCTCCGACACTGGAGACCTTCAAGAGGCAGCTGGACAGCCATCTGTCAGGAATGCTATGATTTGGATTCCTGCATTGAGCAGGGGGTTGGACTTGATGGCCTTATAGGCCCCTTCCAACTCTACTAGTCTATGATATACAAGGACATATGCTGGCAAGTCATAACTAGTTCTGGCTTCCTGGCAGATGTACATACTCAGTGAAAAGCCATGTGTGCGATTGCTGCATGTGACTAACTACATGCAAGTTACACAATAATTCCTGTACAGAAGGGCCTTGCCATGCATGAATTTTGGGACAGAAACAGTAACTGCTTCATACAACATAAAATTAGGCTGCTATCCTGAGATTTGTGAGAATATCTTTGATTTCAGACTATCAGTAAGTGGTTATATAGAGCTCTGAATAATTAGTTGCTAATAATTTTCTAATGGATACATTTGCCAGAATTTCAACACTGTGCATTTAATAGCTAGGAAAATTGCTTCTCACACCGATATGAAGGTTCAGAAACACACAAACAGTAACACTAGTTGCATATTTCAGTACAGAAGCTATAATTTAGCAATAATGTAGTAAATGGCCAAAATCTTGTTGCTCTAGAAAGCCATGCAATGAATATGCTGGGAAATTCTATTGCAAGAATGTGTGAAATTGTGTGCTCTTGATATTTTAATGTCATGAAGTGTATAGCCTATTACAATCTACTGCCTCTTATTTAGATTACCTACCAGATCAGTGTTCAGTGATTAACATATGTTGTTAACATTTGTGCCTGAACTCTGAACAAAGTGTATGATGTTTAACATATTCCAGTGGAATCTGCAAAGATTTAACTTGGAGTGCATTTTAAACTTGTTTCTTTGGCTAAAGAAAGAGGCTGGATCATAGCTTTAAAAATTAAAACAAACAAAGCCCTGTACTACCCCATGTACTTTCCTTCCCAGTCATGTAGCTGAACAAAGATCTAACACAGATTTGTTCTCCACTCAAACTAAAGTACAGTATAACATTTAGGCTGATATCTAACACTTACCTGCACTGGCTCCTCCAAGACCCCGCTGCAGATCGGACATATAAGGTCTTCATCAACATCCCCTTGAAAACGTGCTACATCATACCCCATTTCTCATCACCGATGCCAAAACCCTAGAAAAAACAGGAGGGAGAAAACTATGAACAGTTGAGCAAAGAACATTTGGACTCTTGCCACAAGAGATGCCAGTACCTTCAGATTGCTGCTTCTGTGGAGTCAGTTAAAAGTCATTCTTTTGGCTAAGCTGCCTGTCTGCCAACTAACCTGATAAGGCTGCATTCTAAGTCAGGGATTCAGAGACAAGCTTCAAGTTCCTAAAGAGTTGTGTGTGCTACAGCGGAGAGAGAACTCAACTAAGCCCTATTTCTGTGCACTGAATTACTTCTCAGTTTTACCCACCTGCTAACACCAAATTAGACACTTTCTAATAAAGAATTATTCATTCTTTCATTGCATTTTTTCAATTCCATACCTTGCTCCCCACCACCCGCGGAACAACTTGCCTATAAGAGTGAGGGCAAGGAGTGCCTAGGTTTCACACCAAATTATAGAGCAAATATAGAGGGAGGAGGGGAAGGAAAAATAGTTCCATAACTAAGATTGCTGATGGGGGTTCAAGTTTAAGTGAGCTGTCTCTGTAAGCTATAAGTAAGCTTGCAAGCCTTAGTGAAAAAGGAGCAAAGCTGCCCGACTAGTTCCAATACTGAGGAGAGTGTGACTCTGTATCAGGTGAGATTAAATTAATCACTGCTGATGTAGTTAGACACACAGAATAATTACTTGCCCTCAGGCTGCTAACTGGAAGATGGGACACCTCAAGTCTCATGAGAGTCTTTTAACTATTTATTTTTTACAACACGTGGTTTGGGAGTCACTGACATAGATCCTCCAATAACCAGACCACAGCATGAACTTCTGGTCACTAATTATATAGTGTGCTCTAGTCATATTCACCTTCCAAGTTGCAACCTCCCAATTTTGTGCTCAAAACCACTGTATCTCACCCCAAAAATATGTCCCTGTGGAAAGAGCCAGAAGGGTTGTCCACTGAGTTTCACACATCATCAAATTAGGAATACAGGAAGCTACCTTATACCAAGTCAGATCATCAGTCTATCTAGTTCAGTAATGGCTACACTGACTGGCAGTGGCTCTCCACCATTTCAGACAGTTTCTTTCTGAGCCCTATCAAGTGATGGTGGGATTGAACCTAGGACCACTTGCATGCAAAACATGTGTGTTACCACTGAGCTACAGCTATTGCTCAGTAATGTATACTGCCTAAACCTAGGGTTAAAAGGAGGAGGAAATTGTTAGGGGAGAGGGGAAACAAGATTCTCCCATATCATCTCCCATACGTCTAGTTACATACTTCCCAAATTTTCTTTTGAAAATAATCTCATGCACAAACACTACTTCCATTCACCCACAAGCATTGAACTTAACTGTGAGCTATTCCTGCAGTCCTACAAAGTACCCTGGCCAATTCCAATAGTTCATTTAAAAACTTAGGAGAGCTTCCTTGGTCAGGCTATGCACCTTGATCAAGACAAGTGGCAAATCCCGTTCCGTGCCCGGTAATTCCAGGCAAAGGGGCGAGTTTGCGGCCACAGCTGAAGCCAGGCCGCCATCGGGTGGGCGTGTGTGCACGCGGCGCGCCAGCGCGCCATTGTGACATGCAGGAAGGAGGCAGGGCGGCTGAAGGCCATTTAAGGCCACTCCACCAGCCTCCCGCCCTCCTTTGAATTTTGGCGGCAAGGCCTGCAGAGCAGTGAGGCCTTGCAGCGGCGGTGGCTGTGGCGAGGCGCAGGGAGCCTTCCGGCGACCCGCGGGAGGCTTTCCAGCCGGGGCGAGAGCCTTTGATGTGCCAGGAGGCCTTTGATGTGCCGGCCTTGCGGCGGCAGCTGCAACAGGGCGCGGGAAGCCTTCCGGCCGCGGCGACAGGTCCACGGTGCGGGGGAGAGGCCAGTGAGGCCGACACCGAGCCTCAGGCCCAGACGAACTATGCTGGGGGAAGGAGCGCTAGCCGAGGATCCGTCCGACAGGTAGCCGACGCCGCAGCATGACGACGACGACGAGGAAGAGGAGGTGGTAGCCGCTGCCTACCGGCCAACCGTCTCCTCGCCGCGGAGCGAAGGTACCGTCGTGTTGGGCTGCCGGGGCCTTGCGGCCCGCAGCTCACCAAGCCCGGCATGGTGTAGTACTTAGGGAGGCCTTGGGGCTTCTGTTTAGGTACGGGCCCCCGAAGCGTCCTCAACCCCCATGGTATGTGGTGGGTGACTGTGGCTGGCCGAGGGACGGGCGCTTGACCCTCAGGGTGTGTCCTCGGGGTGTCTTAACACGGATTAGCCAGTCCCTTACGTGCCGTGCTGGGTGGAGAAGTGGATTTTTCCTTCTCCACCCCGCCGTCCTTTCTTCTTTACCTTCTGTGCTTCCTGCTGAAGTGCGTGGCTCTAATCGACCTTTGTGATTATGACGATGGAGTCAAGAACTGGGAGTCAGTTTTTGGGGTCCCAAGCTGTGCCTGTGCGACATCAGACTGCTCCTTGGTGGTTCCTACTTGGGGCGCCTAGCACTGTTGTTCTTACAAAATTCAGTTTGCTTAAAAGGCTTGGAGATCTTAAACCTGCTTGTCAGGGTTGAGGAAAGGAGGGACCTCCTTAAATCCGGAAATGCTGTGAGTTCTTTTTCAAGGTAGCTTTTGATGCTATGAACAGCCAAGAGACTGTCGTCAGGTTAGTTAAGCTGGTTTCTTGGTACTGCAGAAATGAAAGCGTATTTGCTTTCTCTTACAAAATTGCCCTGCACACAAAGAGGCCCAGCTTGAGTCAATGTAAATACACAAATAAATCTAACGCTTCTTAGTTGCTAGGTTCTTTTAATAAATATAGAAGATGGGTAGGCCTGTGCCTATTTTAAAAGCTTGAGTATTGCAACACTAAATACTGAGGTTGAGGATGATTCATAGGATTCTTTATACAGAGTGATTGCCCCTTTCTTAAATTAACTAATTTGATAAATTTTAGGTTATCCCACTAGAGAACACACACAAATTGGTGCAAGGTGTTCTGTAAAAATACAGTGTACCTATAGATATGTACACATTGGTACTTTTTAATGGGATTTGCACAGAGTGATAAGTTTTGTTCACTCTACAGCTGATTTATTTTGGATCTTGTAAATTTGGAGTTACTGAAACTGGTATTACCAAATAGTATTGGGTATAAAGTGCCATACAAGTTTTGCTTCTTAATAAAATGTAGTTATTTAACATGACATTTATGCACAAAACGGTAGCAAGAGAAGTGAACATATATGGTTTATAAATACCACAAGGGAGAGAGGTGGTATATTAAATTGGCAAGTTTGCAATCTGATCTAGCTTGTATCAACTGATTCAGTTCTATAAAAAAGTATTCTGTATTTGGGTTGTATTACAGAATTGTAAAGACATAATAAGCTTTTGTGTAGAGAGGTACAGAACATCAGAAGCTTCCCGTTAGGTCTTCTGTGGCCTTGGGATATGTTTCCTTTTTAACCATAAAGTACATGAATCAACCATGCAAAGGGAACTCATCCCCCCTTTTCACTGTCAAGAATATATGAACCTTTCCATCAGTTAAGTCCCATAAACCTCTGTTCTAAAACCCATTTAATCTGTGATATTCTGAGTAAACACACATAGGATTCTGCTGTATGCATGCAATCACATGCACCCTTCCAGGGGAAGAAGTAACGATACACTCGGGGATTTTCTCATAAGTAAGTATGCATAGAATTGGTCCAATTCATATTTCTCTGAGTAAATTATTTAAACATAATGGAATTAATCACGTGCAAGCTGCACATTTGCTTGCATCTTCTCTTTAGCTAGTTTACAAACTGGTCTGTAGATAAGGTGCCCACCTTTTTTTTTTTTTTTTACAGGCCTCTAGTCCTGTGCTTTTAAGAGTCATTTGATCTGCAGACATTAGAAGATGACATTGCTTAACTCCATGCCATCTAATAACTGCTGAATACGAACCTGCTATTAAAGGCCAGGGCTCCTCAAAGGAGCGGGAAGCAGCCCCCAGCAGAGGCTGCTCGAGAAAAGTGTCCCTTCCCAGCTACGCTCGAGGGCTATGGACCTTGCTTGCAGACTGCCCAGTTATGGGGAGACTCATTTATGATGTGGTTTTTCTTTATTATGCAGTTTTCCGGATCCTATGGACGCACTGGTCCAGGGGACAGTTGATGAAGACATACAGTTGGGCAGGGTTATTGGCCCCTTCCCATCATCCCCTACCTCTGCTCTCTCAGTGCCTCCCCCCCGTACAGTGCCCAAAGTGGCAGTGGGCAAAGACTACCTGATTCACCATCCGTCATGCAAGTGGGGTCAGTCAGTGATGCCTTTATGGGCAAGTGTGGCAGCTAATCTGCCTGCATTGCCGGCTGTTACACACGGTGGATTTTGAGCTGCTGAGTTTTGCCCTTTAAGTCAACTATGCAGCAGAGCATTACCTAGGGGCTGCTGTATTCTTGCATGGAGCACTTCAGCCCCTTCTTGGAAGGGACAGTCAGGAGACGAGAGGGCTCAGAAGCAGTGGGGCACTACTTTCATGATTTACAGTTCACGGGTAGGGCAGACTTCGGGTGCATGTTAGCACCTGATGGCACAGTTTATAGCGTAGCTATGAACTGGGGGGGTTCCTTTGGCAGCTGGGGAAAGGGAAGATCCTGCCCCAGTGTTCACCTTCCAGGGTATTAAGACTGACTTTTGGACCCAGGGCTGCAGGCTGCCCTGGAAAAGCTTGAACTGTTGCAGATCAAGATCCTGGAGTTTTCAGGGGCTGGGGAAGGTGTTTGCTTCCTGCCCTTCAGGTGTTGGGGGCCTTCTACGGTGGGGGTTATGGTGCCATAACAGGGATTTCACAGCCTTACCACAAGTTCAAAGTTTTTGGCTGCCTTATGCACCAACCTGTGGTGTGGCCCCCTCCTTTCCTGCGGCGCGTCAATGGTGTTTCAGTTAGAGGAAGGACCGACTCAGCTAGTCCCATACCGCATACTGGGAGATGGGGGAAGGGAGTCAGAGATGGCCATATGCCTGCTGCCCCAGCATGCTCACCAGCTATCAGAGGGCAGGAGGGGATTCCTGGGAGTTAGGGGCTGGCAGGGGCTATGCAAAGTGTGGCCTATTCCTATGAATCACGTGCTGGAATTCATCACAGACGGTAGGAGTGTAGCTTGTCTGTCAGTGTGTCGCAAGGTAGGCTGGCAGGGGGCCTTTAGGATCATTCAGATGTCTTGGGATATGTCATGTGCTGGCCAGTTGGCCCATGCACACCCCCATACCCCTTATCCTCATCCTCCATGTTCACCTGACCCGCCAGGGATTGTTGATCAGGGAGGTGCCCTGTGACCATCATGCTTCAAAGCTCAGCAGTTGCATGTAGCGGCCCTCACACTTAATTTGGAGCCTTCCGGATGGGGGGGGGGAGGGTGTTTGGGGGCCAGGTCAGACTTCCAGGCAGACCAGGGGTACAAGAGTCAGTCCACATTATTTTACCCTCCCCCTGGACTGGACACTTCCCCATGACGGCGTCATAGTGTTTTTGGCCTGAAGCTAAGTGGGAAAATCACCCCCTTATGGAGCAAGGTGGAGGCAATACAAGTGTGGCCGATCCCCTTAACCAAAAAACAAGTAAGGGCATTTCTGGGTGTGGCTGGATTTTATAGGAAGTTTGTGAGAAATTTTGGGGAAATAGCAACCCCCTTGCATGAATTAACAAAGAAGAAGTGTTCTGAGTGTGTGGTATGGACGGATGAATGTCAGAAGGCTTTTGATCTGCTGAAGCAAGCCTTGTGCCAAGGACCCATATTAATAGCACCAGACTATGAGCAACCATTCATTGTGGCTACAGATGCATCAGACCTCGCGCTGGGAGTCGTCTTGCTGCAGGAGAGAGAAGGCACCAGACATCCAGTGGCGTATCTGAGTCGCAAGCTGACGCCGAGGGAGAAAAACTATTCGTCGGTCCAGAAGGAGTGCCTAGCGGTCGTGTGGGGACTGAACAAGTTGCGCCCATACGTGTGGGGACGAAGATTCACAGTGACTACGGATCATCGGGCCTTGTTATGGTTGCAGACTATGAGAAACCATAACACTATGCTGCAGAGGTGGTCCTGGGCCCTACAGGACTATCAAGTGGACTTCCAGTTCATCAAAGGCAAGGACAATGTACTGGCCGATGGACTTTCCAGGCAAGTGGCTGGGACTGCAGTGACGTGACCAGACAGAGGAACAAAGAAAGACATTTTCCCCATAGAGACTTTTATTTGTTAACGCGACGTATAAATCCTGGAACAGGAATAATACTCTGCCGTTGTTTAAGGGGGGGGAAATGTGATGTTCCTATATATTAGTGTATATATGGTAAGTGCTGGTTGTTTAGAGTATACATGGTAAGTAGTGAAAGAGGAGGGGGAGTGAATGGGCAATAGAATGCTTGATGATTGGCTGAATGTTTAAAATGGCTGACAGTATAAATGAAAGGATGACAGGTAAATCTGGGTGAATGTGAGGTGGTAAATTGTGGAATCTGGGGGGAGAAGAGAAAGAGTGGATTGCTTGGTGGGGTTTGAGAGAGTTGTTTGCCAGGAGAGCGTGAAGAAGGAGGGAGGTGGAGTTCGGATTAGTATTGAGTAAAACCATATGCTTATGTGCCTTAAGAAGAAATCTTGTTAATCTTGTTAGCTTTGTTATCTGTAATAAATACTTAATTTGGTTTACCAAAGGCCTGATCATTGGCTGGGGTTTCACAGACCAGAAGGGAGGGTAAGGTAATGACCAAGGCTGAAGGGGAACTGTAACAAATGGTGGCAGCGGTGAAGAGAATAACAATACCAGTATTCAGAGTCTCTGGGAATACTAGTATTGGGACGTTACTGGTGGTTGCCTAGCAGGGGGATCTGTTGAGATCTGTGCTAGAGCGGGGAGAGAAATCATAAGAGAGAGCGGTCCGGACTGGTGGAGTCCCTGGTGGTGCCTAGAGACAGGCAGTAACCACGAGCAGGTAGGAACCTGACAGGGAGAGCCAGGGAAGGACGCCTCACATGTGGAAGTGATAAATGCCTCTTTACGAGAGGGAGTGGTCCCGGGCTGTCTGAAAGAGGCAGTGGTGAGACCACTCCTGAAAAAGCCTTCCTTGGACCCAGACAATTTTAACAGCTACAGGCCAGTGGCGAATGTTCCATTCCTGGGCAAGGTCTTGGAACGGGTGGCTGCTGGCCAGCTCCAGGCGCTATTGGATGAAACTGATTATCTAGATCCATTTCAATCGGGTTTTAGGCCCGGTTTTGGCACTGAGACAGCCTTGGTCGCCCTGTATGATGACCTATGTCGGGAAAGAGACAGAGGGAGTGTAACTCTGTTGATTCTCCTTGATCTCTCAGCGGCTTTTGATACCATCCTTCTGTCGATTTGCTGAACCGTTGCCTGGCCGCGACAATGGACTGGATGAGAGTTAACAAACTGAAGCTCAATCCAGACAAGACTGAGATGCTGTTGGTGGACGGGTTCTCTGATCGGATGGTGGATATATACCCTGTCCTGGATGGGGTTACACTCCCCCTAAAGGACCGGGTTCGTAGTCTGGGAGTCTTTTTAGACTCTTCCCTCTCACTTGAGGCTCAAGTAGCCTCGGTGGTTAGGAATGCGTTTTACCAACTTCGGTTGGTAGCCCAGCTACGTCCCTATTTGAGTAAAGAGGACCTTACATCAGTGGTACATGCTCTGGTAACCTCACGTTTGGATTACTGTAATGCGCTTTACGTAGGGCTACCTTTGAAGACAGTTCGGAAGCTACAACTAGTGCAAAATGCGGTGGCCAGATTGCTGACAAGGACCAAGCGGTCCGAGCATATAACACCTGTTCTGGCCAGCTTGCACTGGTTGCCAATATGTTTGCGGGCTAGATTCAAAGTGTTGGTATTAACCTATAAAGCCTTATATGGTGCGGGACCACGTTACCTTGCGGAACGCCTCTTCCGATATGAACCGGCCCGTGCACTACGTTCTGCTACGAAGGCCCTCCTCCGGGTTCCAACTCACAGGGAGGCCCGGAGGGTGATGACAAGATCTAGGGCCTTCTCAGTGGTGGCCCCCGAACTATGGAACAGTCTCCCCGAGGAAGTACGCCTGGCGCCGACTCTGCTCTCCTTCCGGTGCCAGGTCAAAACCTTCCTATTCTCTGAAGCATTTTAAGTTACACTGATTTACTTTTTAAAATGTTTATTGTATTGGATTGATGATTGTATTTTAGTATTATTTTGTTATTCGTTGTATTTTTATGCTATTTTATGTTCACCGCCCAGAGAGCTATTGCTAGTCGGGCGGTATATAAATTTAATAAATAAATAAATAAATAAGCTACAGGCCTGGTTGCCTGATATTCAGGGGGAGGGATCTTCCCTTATAAAGTTTCAGTCTAGTGTCGCAGTGCCCGGGAGCAGACCCATGGGGGTTTGAGGGACATGCTCCTCCGGAATGGAGGTTGCCTACCCGGCAGTGGAATTGCCTACCTGGAACGGTCTATTTGGTTTTGGTATATGCAGGTGCACGCCGTCAGGAGGTGGAAGTAGGGGGCGCATGGAATACATTCACCCCGGGGGCGAGTCTGAAGGTCCAGGACCCAACTATTCACGATTGTTTCTGTTTTGGCAGGTTGCTGGACAGGGATGGAGCAGATGCGCAGCCTACTCTGCAGCCATGGCATGATTTCATAGGCTGGCCTTGGGGCCGCAAACGCACATTGGTTCACAGCTGGGCCTCTGATGGTGGGCCACGGTTTGGTGGCTGGGCTGACAGAGTATGCGCTGGAATGGTCTCCTACCCATGTCGTTCCAGCGGGGTTCAGGGCGGAAGGTTCTGCAGGTGGTGGTCATTCCCCTGGGTGGGAATTACCTTGGCTACTGAAGGCCAAGACATGTGAGGACATGCAGTGAGGCCTCGGTAGCCTCGGGTCGTCTGCTGTGGTCAGACAGGAAGAGCAAGGCCCTCAGTAGCAGGCATGTGAGGACATGCAGTTGAGGCCTCGGTAGCCTCGGGTCATCTGCTGTGGTCAGACATGGAGGGCAAGGCCCTCAGTGGCAGGCATGTGAGGACATGCAGTTGAGGCCTCGGTAGCCTTGGGTCGTCTGCTGTGGTCAGACATGGAAGGCAAGGCCCTCAGTGGCAGGCATGCGTGGACATGCAGTTTGTGGGGTAACGATGGCATCTTCCTGATGAACCTGCAGAGGTTATTGGGTGTGGGGTAAAGGGAGACTAAGCAGAGGCTTGTCCCCCTTTTGTGGCAAAGAAGTGCGGGAAAAGGTTTAAAGGGAAAGGGCAGCTAGGTGACACCTTTAGGCACCTTTGGGGGCGATTGGCGGTCCGGGGGCCTGCAGCTCAGGGCTATACGGCCCGGGGGGGCAGAACACGGGCCGCCTTTGGGGCCAACGTGCCTCATCCGCTCGGAGTTTCACGGCTCCGGGGGGCGGTGATGCGGGTTGGACCCCCTACACATCTTCAGGGTGTGGCCTGAGCTGGGGTCTGGCACAGGGCAGCCCCGGGCTCAGGCAAGGTTTAGTCGCCCTATGGCTGCAAGCAGGCTTTGCCTGGATCATCAGAATTCTCCTGCACTTGATTTCCCCTCTGCAGGTTCATTATTCTAATTGATTCCGTTTAATAAAGTGGCCCATGATTTAACCCAATGAATGGTGTTTGTGTTTTATTTCGGCAATAGGCCGCAATCCCGTTCCGTGCCCGGTAATTCCGGGCAAAGGGGCGAGTTTGCGGCCACAGCCGAAGCCAGGCCGCCATCGGGTGGGCGTGTGTGCATGCGGCGCGCCAGCGCGCCATTGTGACATGCAGGAAGGAGGCAGGGCGGCTGAAGGCCATTTAAGGCCACTCCACCAGCCTCCCGCCCTCCTTTGAATTTTGGCGGCGCCCGCCCGACCCTCCCTCTGCTGCAGTGTGATTCATTTGGTCGCTACGGGGCCGACTAGGAATTTTTGGCCTGCCTGCCTCGCTTTGCTGGCAGGTTTCTTTTGCCTACTCCACACTGTGGTTGGGGGGACGGGTCAAGGGTTAGCACGGGTGCCTTTGGGGTTAATAGGCTGATTGGTCTGTTTCTAGCTTTAATATGTCAATGGTCACTTGTGGCAAAGAAGTGCGGGAAAAGGTTTAAAGGGAAAGGGCAGCTAGGTGACACCTTTAGGCACCTTTGGGGGCGATTGGCAGTCCGGGGGCCTGCAGCTCAGGGCTATACGGCCCAGGGGGGCAGAACACGGGCCGCCTTTGGGGCCAACGTGCCTCATCCGCTCGGAGTTTCACGGCTCCGGGGGGTGGTGATGCGGGTTGGACCCCCTACACATCTTCAGGGTGTGGCCTGAGCTGGGGTCTGGCACAGGGCAGCCCCGGGCTCAGGCAAGGTTTAGTCGCCCTATGGCTGCAAGCAGGCTTTGCCTGGATCATCAGAATGCTCCCGCACTTGATTTCCCCTCTGCAGGTTCATTATTCTAATTGATTCCGTTTAATAAAGTGGCCCATGATTTAACCCAATGAATGGTGTTTGTGTTTTATTTCGGCAATAGGCCGCAATCTCTACAGCAAGGGCCAGCCTCTGTCAGGTTATTTTCCCCAAGGGAAGCATACAGTCACTGATTAGAAAGGAACAACACTACAACTTTCCACAATGCTACTTCCAAGTGACTTGCACAGCCCCTGGAATGCTTCAACAGCAGGCTTTGCTCATTTCTGCTCAGTCAGGGACCAGCTTCTAGAGGAAGAGTTGCTGTGGAGATGACATTGCGCTTTTCATTATAAGTTGGCAGCTTGTTGGCTATACCTCTGCTTGAATTATGACATCAAAAGAGTGAGAGAGACTGACTTTCTTCATTTGTTTGCAAAATGTAGTCCTACTGGCCAAGATGTCTTTAGTTTTAAGATTCTAAACAAGTGTGGCATATATTGCTGTGAGTTAGCAAGAACTGAAACACAGGATCATCATAATTTCAAAAGTAGTATTCAGTATCTGATAAAATCTAATATGATGAATGCAACATTGAAAGTCTGGGGTTAATGTACAAAAACATTATCTTCTAAAATATCCCAACCAGTCTTTTCTGTGTAACAACATGATCCAGTTGATAGGAAATACAGACTTATGGATATATAAGTACTGTAACAGTAGTAGAAATCATGAAGAATTATCAAATCATTACAGTAACACCTCGCATTAACGTACTCATTGGGATCAGAGCAAGTACGTAAACCAAAAATGTCCTTAAAGTGAAGAACTACCTTTTACAGTAAAACTTTTTTTTACCTCTCCTTCATGCAGAGGCTCAAAGCCCCGTGCTAAAGCCTCTGCTGCTGCGCTGCCGCCTCTCAGCTGATCGCGATCGTGCCTCCCAGCTGACTTGCGGTGGCGCAATGCGTCTATTTCCACCCCCATGCGCTAAAGCCTCTGCTGCTGCGCTGCCGCGCCTCCCAGCTGATTGCTATCGCACCTCCCAGCTGATTTGCAGTGGCACGATCGCGTCTATTTCACCCCCGTGCACTCAAGCCTCTGCTGCTGCGCTGCGTTTCTGGAGAAATACAGGCATATGGAGCATGTACGTTATAGCGAGGCTACGTTAAGTGAAACGACGTTAAGCGGGGTATGCCTGTAAATTAGAGGATTTGATAAAATATATGAATTCAAAAAGACCCCAGTGGTACCAATATTGTCAGTTAGGGAGTTTTATCAACAGTTATATATTGGAACTTGTCCAAGAATGAAATTAAGAGTAAAGACTTTAAAGTAAAATGGCAGAAGATGGCTCAGATGATTAATACAGAAGAGGTATGAAATTACATTTTTAAAATTAATTTAAGACTGTCACTGTGTATATGCATTAGAGAGAATTATTATAAAATACTATACAGTAGGGCCCCGCTTCTCGGCACCCTGCTTTTCGGCATTCCGCTAATACAGCACCAGCGGAGCAATCAGCAGGAGGGGGGGCTGGAGCTCCCCGCACTCAAGCTGATCTCACCAGAGGAGGGGAAGTTCAGCTGTAGCACGCTATAGCTGATTTTCTCCTCCTCGGGGGTGATCAGACTCCCGCACTCCTGCTGATGGCGCCGGAGGAGGGGAAGGTCAACTGTAGCGTGCTACAGCTGATCTTCTCCTCTTCTGGAGCAATCAGACTCCCGCACTCGAGCTGATCGCGCAGAAGAAAGGGAAGATCAGCTGTCCTCAGGGGCGGTCAGACTCCCGTACTCCAGCTGATCGTGCCGGAGGAGGGGAAGGTCAACTGTAGCGCGCTACAGCTGATCTTCTCCTCTTCTGGAGCAATCCGACTCCCGCACTTGAGCTGATCGCGCAGAAGAAGGGGAAGATCAGCTGTCCTCAGGGGCGGTCAGACTCCCGTACTCCAGCTGATCGTGCCGGAGGAGGGGAAGGTCAATTGTAGCGCGCTACAGCTGATCTTCTCCTCTTCTGGAGCAATCAGACTCCCGCACTCGAGCTGATCGCGCAGAAGAAGGGGAAGATCAGCTGTCCTCAGGGGCGGTCATACTCCCGTACTCCAGCTGATCGTGCCGGAGGAGGGGAAGGTCAACTGTAGCGCGCTACAGCTGATCTTCTCCTCTTCTGGAGCAATCAGACTCCCGCACTCGAGCTGATCGCGCAGAAGAAGGGGAAGATCAGCTGTCCTCAGGGGCGGTCAGACTCCCGTACTCCAGCTGATCATGCCGGAGGAGGGGAAGATCAACTGTAGCGCGCTACAGCTGATCTTCTCCTCTTCTGGAGCAATCAGACTCCCGCGGTCGAGCTGATTGCACAGAAGAAGGGGAAGATCAGCTGTGCTACAGCTGATCATCCCCTTCTCCTGTGTGATCAGCGGGTTAGGTTCCAGTCCCCTGCGCTACAGCTGATCTGCTTTTCTGCGGTTTTCGCTTTTCTGCGGGGGTCTGGAACCTAACCTGCCATATGAGTGGGGCCCTACTGTAATGCTAGAATTTAACCCCCCCATTTGGCAAGAATTTATACCAACCTTAATGACTGATGTTGGAAATGTGGGAGCTCATTTATGCATGTTTGGTGGAAATGCAAAAAAGCGAACTATTAGCGGGGAAATAATTTGGAATACTGAGGTTATAATTATATATTTATTTATTCAACAAAATTTGTATGCTGCTAACTGTAAACAAAACATCAGAGCAGTTTACAAAGAATATAAGCATCTTTATCAAGTATCTTTAAGCCCACTATTAATTCTTCTTGGATTTATGGGAAAAGATATACTTTCAGAACATGTAATTTTGGTAAGAAATTGATTATGTGTAACTAGAATATTTCTAGTTGCAAAATGGCATACAACTAGAATATCAACAGTAAAAGAATGGTTTATAAAAGCCCATTATCACAATGATGAATTTAACTGAATTGGTCAGAATGAAAGAAGGGAGACAGAAACAAGAATCAATTGGAAATATTATCGTCTCCTTTTTGACACACATGGAGCTGAATTATAAGATAAAATCTTTTAACGCTTCTTCATAACTGAGATGAAATATGATAGATGTTGAAAGAATATCAGTGGTTTATAGTGCTAACACATATTTTAGTTGTGAATAATAAAATCATAATACATCACTGGAAATATTCTATAAGAACCAAAGGTTTAGAATCTATATATTTATATAAATATTTTTGTATGTATATTTTGTATAGAAAAAAATAAAACACAAAAATAAAAAGCAATATTCAAGCATGGACAGAACTGCCTCTAACAGCTCACAATATTTTGCATATAAGAACACAAGTCCAATCTTACAGATGGGGAAAACCAGGACAGGGACAAGCGACTCACCAAAGACTAGAAAGCAGATGACATGAATAGTCCACATTTATGATTTTAGCAGCATGATAATCAGTTTAATTTGCCTTTTATAATAAGTAATGCACTGCTAATAATTACAAATAAAGGGTTCAGTCTGCACATCAATTAATATTGTTTAGAATAGGTGTTCAGATTAAAAAAGAGCATTTCTAATAAAATAGCTATGGCAATATGGCTTGCTGCTTAGTGATCAAATTCAATATGTATTACACTTCTCACTACTGATCTTTGTATAGCACAGAATGTTGATAAAGGGGCCTGAATGCTCACCTTGAGTGGACAATGAAGAGGTGCATACAAAACAGCTGCATAACTGAGCTGTGGAATATACGACTCACAGCCAAGCAATCTATCCTGGCTGGGACAATCTGTCTGGAAAGCAGATGGCAACCGCCCAAATTATAGGGTGTTTGTAAGTTTTGTAAGGAGCATCCAAATGAATTATGTCTGAAAGGCAGACCACACCTAGGGATTTTACAGTGTACTGAAAGCCTGTGTCAAGTTCAAATCACAACTAAGACATACCTTATAAAGATTTTCACAAAACCTAAAATCTTGGGGATTCCAGTGCCAATGGAAGCAGCAATGAAAAATACTACCGCTAAGGAATCACACATAATGTCTATGCATGACCACAGACCAGTTTTCAAATCCCTGTTCCATCTACCATTAATTCAACATTAAAAAGTATCTAACACAGCACACAAATAGTATCTTATTCAGAATTAAAGTTTATCAGGGTAAGAGTGTGTCTACTTTTGTGAAAGGAGAAATACACATTAGTGCTGTGCTAATTTAACCTCTAATTTAACTAGCAGTGAGGAAGAGAGAAGAAATTTAACTTTTGCTTAAGTTCTCAGATACTTTGAAACTGAGAACAAAGTGATCTTACCACTTAACAGGTGCTAACATCCTTTACTGAGAAAAGCTGCTCTTGTAAATTATTGGGGGTGGAGGGGGTGAGGTTTCCTAATTTTGAAATGTACAAGCTGTAATAAACAGAGCTCATGTCCAAACAAAGATTTAAGTCTTATAGTGGTCCATGAAACTCAGACTTTGGATAGAGACAAACTTATGGTTGTGCTGGCTTTAGTGTGCCTCCACCTCCGTTTTCTGAATGCAGGGACACACCATGTGAGTCAAACTCCACCCCTTTACTCCAAAACCTCAGACTTGAAAACTTATTGGCCATCAACCCCATTGCCACTCCAGGTGTGTTCAATTAAAATGCTTTTCTGTAGGCTCAGGCAGACACAGTGATTGGCCCAATGCTTTGCCATGGGCATTCCTAATCAGCAGTGAGGAAGAGAGATGTGTTCAGCCATGGGCAGAGTCATTTCAAAACACAGCCAGAGAAAACAGTCTGGCTGCTTTTGAAGCAACTAGTGTGTCTGCAGCTACAATTTTGGTAACCAGATACAGAGTACAAACTGCATGTACCTGTCCTGCTCAGAGTGAAAATCACAAGGCGGAAACAAGGATGGAATTAACTCGTTTTATAATTGAAACATCAAAGGCAGCACGCTTCATAGACTTGCTATGCAAACTCAATTCTATCCCTAACTAAACTACCTAAGCATACTCTGCAGCATGTGAAGGAAGTTGACTCAGCACCCAGGTCGAGGGGGCGCTACCTTAAGTAGGAAAGGTCTTCGCCCGTAATCTCTGACTCCTTCGAAGACCCTCCTCTGGTCAAGGCACTTCTCGCGGCGTCTCACACAGGGCGAGAGGGGGCGCGTCTCTGCCGGCTCATCTGACAATACAGGCTCGATAGGTGCCGTCTCAGCTTCAAGGGGCGGGGATGCGTTTGAAGTTTCAGGAGGGGAGCTCAGGGGGGTTGGAGTTGGCGCGTGCCAGCACATGCTCCAACAGCTCTGTTGAGGCATCCGGAGGTGGCGCAAAGTCTACTTCAGCGGGAGAACTGTCCGTGGGAACTGGCACAGAGTCAACCACACCCCCTCCCCCGTGGTCCTCGAAAGTGTCAACATCCTCTGATTCTTCCCCTTGCTCTAGCTGAGGGAGCTGAAGCTCATCTAGCCCCCTTCCTTGAGCCACCTGAGGAAACTGGGGTTCGACAGTACCTTTAATACTTGGACAGAAAAAGGAAACTGGCTACAGCTTGTCACGGTCACAATGCCACCCAGGTAGGAAGTTGCAGTTGCCAAAGTTACCCCCTTCTGCTACTAGAAGTACAGAAGCCACATTCGTCAGCGCATGTATAATAACTAACTTTACACAGGAGAAAAATCTTGGTTAAAAGTAAGTAAACAAAGAAATCTCTTATTAGTTCCAAATAAGATTCTAGGTTTTATTCCCAGCTTTGCAAATGACTCATTTGCATGATCCCAAGATGTCACTTTAATTTGTTCTGTCTTTAGAAGCAGGCATAACACTTAGCCAAATCATAGTGAAAAAAGCAAGACAAACTCACAATAAGACCAAATTCACTCTAACTTTTGGAGCAGTAGTAGTAGTATAGTTTAATACGGTCACAGACCAAACAGCATTAATATAAATACAATAATAAAAATACACAGACGTTATCTGTCAATAAAAAGAAAACAGCTTTAAAAGACCAAGTATATCTGATAAGATTACGATTAACATTTCAACAAGGTAAAAATTTTATAATCTAAGTAAAAGCAAACGTTTTACTAAAATAGTTTTAACAGCGCCAAGAGCTTGAAAGAGATACAGTCTGTATTAGAAAAGGGCGGTATACCTCTTATCCTGGCTAGGGGGATAGCAGCAACTTTGTAGAACGGATGGCGGCTGCGCAAAAGCTGGCTACCTTAGCTGTTACAAAAGAAATACAGACAGGAGGAGATCAACATGAGAGGCTTCATCTCTAGTAGAAAATCTTTGTAAGATTGGAGTAATTAAAGCTGCCCAGAGATCATGATAGAAAGGGCAGTAAAGTAGGACATGACTGACCGATTCTACTGCATCAGTGTCACAAGGACACAATCGTTCGGCATATTTAATTTTTTTGAACCTACCCTCTAGCAGCACTGAAGGTAAACAATTAAATTTTGCTAGAGTAAACACCAACCTAAGTTTGGGGACGGTCAGGCCAAAGAGATAGTGGCTGAGGCAAATAGCCTTGTATTAAACCTAAGGTCGGAGTAGGCTGCCGCTCTGGTTAAATGGGTTTCTAATTCCATATCGTAGACTCATTGAGAAATGAGAGATTTTGCTTTGGAAAAGCCCAAAGTCAGAATCATAGGAGGGGAAAATCTTAGAGATAGTAATTTAGTAGTTAGGGACTTTTTCCATTTTGAGCAAAAAGCATCGGTTAACGTTAGTGGGGCAAACAGCAATTTTAACCACAGATGAAATTTGAGCAGCCATATGCGTGCCTCCATCGTAGCGAGCCCAGCTTCTAGACGTACAATAAAGTTAGGAATGCAAGGTGGAATGCCAAAAATCGATCTTAAAAATTTTGTCTGAACAGTTTCGACGGGCACATAGTTGTTATAGTTAGCAATTTGGGCACCATAAAGTAGTTGGGTACTCACTTTAGCCACAAATATCTGAATAGCAGAGGGGATATGCTGACCACCTTTGTTATAATAAAAAGAGAGGAGCGCCTTAATGGCTCTTTGCGCATTAGCAGTAACATTTCTTATTTGGGGGCGCCATAAACCTGAAGAGTGGAATATCATCCCAAGGTATTTAACGGATGAAACCTGCTCTATAAAATGGTCACCAATCCGCCAGCGACGTTTTGGTCTTCTTCTGGAAAAAACTATGACTTTCGATTTGTCATAGTTAATTTCAAGAAGCTCTTGTTTACAGTAGCTGGCGAGGGCACTCAATAGGCATCTAAGCCCAATCAGAGTCAGCGAAAGAAGAAGAACATCATCAGCGTATAAGAGAATGGATAGAGGTCTCTTAGACAGACTGGGGTAATGAGTTCCTATCGGTGATAAAGTTGTAACCAGGGAGTTGATGTATCTAACTTTTGGAGCAATCTTCACATCACATAAATGAGGTTGGCATAGCTTGTTCTGCATGTAGAATAGCAGCAAAACTGAACAGGACAAAGCAACAACCAGTTGATACTTGGATAAGAGTTTTCTAACATTCCAAAGCCTTCAAAATGTTTAAATAGCAAGGCTATTCTTTCAGAACTATCAAATGCTAGAGGCTTTTCAGTGCAATTAAAAACCTAATTAGTCCAAAGCTCAATAGAAGCATATCAATGTACCATGTTTGTGTAGGATCTTTGGTTCCACCGAGTTCAAACATCAGTGGTCATTAACTGTGAAACCTAGGTTGGGTACACACTGTTACTAGAAAATGTTAAGGGAACCAGACAGCATTTCTCTTTTACTGTGGAGAGATTACATCAGTGGTGGGGAACCTGTAGCCCTCTTGCTGGACTCAAACACCCATCTGATCCAACTAACATGGCCAATGGTCGGGGATGATAGGAGTTACAATTCAACAACTTCTGACGAATCACAGTTCCCCATCTCTGGATAACATGGATTGTCACAGAAAACCCACTTGCATGGTTCAGCTATTATGTAACCAACAACTGCAGCCTCTGGATTTCAAAGTATACTTCAAAACACTGGTTGGGTTTGACATTAGAATGTATTTCTAACAGACATTTTACTAAGATAAAATCTGCAAAGCAGCAATGAATATCAGCTAAATGCAAAATGGATTTTCCAGTTTTATTTTGGCCCAACACTCCTTTATTCCATATACTAAGCTAAGAGAAGGTCTATGACAATCAACTTGAAGACTAAATTAAATCCTGTTTTACATGTGTATAATGCATAGGCTGGGAGAATGGAAACTTGAGAGCCACATTTTCATCCTACAGAGGCTTATTTAGCTTGTCTTTTAGTGGTACCAAATTACCTATACTTGAAATGCTTCCAAGTTTTAATACTCACAATGAATTAAGCTATGCCTATGTCCAATCTCAAATGGACCCTACTTCCTCAATTGTTCAACTGTTTCTTCCTTTCCTTGCAGCATGGATTTAATTGTAGCTTATTTTGGTATTACAGTAGGGCCCTGCTTTACAGCACTTCGCTTTACAGCGTTCCACTAATACAGCGGTTGTGAATTGTAGAAAGGCCCCGCTTTACAGCGCTTGTTCCGCTTTTATGGCGTTTTTTTTGCCGCCAGGTGCCATTTTGGTCAATATAAGTCAATGGGATCCGCTTTACAGTGGTTTTCGCTTTACAGCGGGGGTCCGGAACGTAACCCGCTGTATGAGCGGGGCCCTACTGTACACGGAGGCATGTTGCCTGTTACAGAAATGAATACAGCCAAAGTTTTCACTAATATGTTGAAAGCTCTCATTTAAGTCAGCAATAGGCAGATAAATTAACATTATCATAGAAAATAACTTCTTAGTCTCAAAACTGCAAAAAATATTATTCCTTTAAAAAATAGTAATTTAACCTAGCTTGGGCCTCAGCCTTAGAGCTAAGCCCACCACCATTAGTACTGTATTTCCTTGTTTTCTGTAATCAAATTGCTGTAATCAAATTGCATAATGTGACTGCAACCAGCTAATGCAACTTAATGTCTGTACAGCTATATCACGGGTAGTGTGATGCTTAGAAAAATATTATATAGTAAGATATTGTTGATGTTCTTAGTGTCACTTTGGGATGTCTTATGAGAAACAATTCATAAATAAAATAAAACAAAATCTTCTGTGAATGTGAAGTGTTTTACTCTGTTAGCTCTAGTTCATAAGACCACGTTTATGATAACCACAGTTAGCCCAAGACAGCTGATCTGCAGTAGCTGGCATCATTTCACACTATGAGCTGCCACAGAAAGCAGTGCCTATCAATGAAAACAAGCTGATCAAAACAATATAAAAATCATCTTGACTAATCATGAGCTAGAGTCAATAGAAACAAAAGCCAGTCAAAGAAAGATTCAAGCTATAATTTGAGCCATTTTGCCGCCAACTCCTTCAGAACGGACAACAAAAGGCATTTACATAAACAAATATAGCTGCTGGAAGAATAATCCTTTCTACACAGATAAGTAGACTCTAGGCACAAAATCTCTTCCATACCCATGAACAATTGAAGTCCATTCTTGAAAGCAAACAGTTTTCATTATTGAAAAGCTACTTCCTTTGAGTGTAACATCAAAGCTGAAGTCCTTGTTTGTGTACTGCTTTTAAGCAGTTAGCACTGGTAACTCTAAGAAGAACCCACAAAGTAAAGTGGTGGTTTTATATGATATTTCATGAAAGCTTTAAGTCATCTATATGCACTTTGTTCATACAAAGTATTTTTTTCGGGACAAATGTTGGCATCAAACACAGAAATGAAAAGCTTGTTTTTCTCAGCTAACGACAGACCATTTCAGTATTTGTTCAGTCAAAGCATATTATTTTCACAGTGCCAAGCAGATTACTCCCCAAGAAAGAGTAACCTTTAATTACTTTCAGAACACCATGCTTCTGAAACCAATCATGACACTCAAGTTGAAGGTTTCAAAAATGGCAGGTCAGCATCTAGCCAAATGTTTAAGAAATTACTGTAAGCCTCCCTTAGTCAAGAAAACAGCTACTTAAAGCCCTTATATATCCTTCAAACATAAGCTCTGCCTGTTCATCTATCTTTGCTTACTTTCATCTGACAGCAATGAGATCAAGAAGGGGGGGGGGAAAGGGTCACAAGGGGCTCATAGCACTTGGGAACTTAAAGGAGAAAAGATTGCAAATTCCCTTTTCATCCCCAAACATTAATCCAAGTATTAATGTTGGCTCATGTATATCATTATAATATTTTGTTAACTGGCCTTCCTCATTTTGCTTTCTTCTTGTATATCCTATTCAGATGTTGCTGCACATGTAGTTTCCTTGCCTAGCATGACTGTGTGCCCTCCTGTATGTGAGACTCCCTATTCCATGTTCAGTTCAATTACTTTTAAAGCTTTGCACAACTTTGTTCCTTCCTGCCTTTTGTCCTTTATCTTATGCTCCTGACAGATTTCTCTGCTTACCTCATTCTCTACTGTTTGTATCTCCTTTTATCTTAGTGCACTTTTCATTTGCTGCTCCTTTTGTGTGGAACATACTCTTGCTCTCATGATCCTTTAAAAAAAAGTTCTTAAAATCTCAAATTTAGTTTTTCCTCCCAAAATTATATTATTTCCAGAAGATAAAAATCTCTAGCCATCAACTCTGCTATACCAAATCAGCACACCTGAATTTTATGCATGTGCTCAATTTCTGTATCTTTCATTTTGTCATGACTCAGTACATCAGTACATCACGCCCTTTCAAGAACCAATGAACTGTGCTATCCTCAGCATCCACAGCAATTAACCTGCTAGCAGTACTTCTGTACCCCTACCAGGCTCCAAGCCAACTGGTACTATAGGAAAGAAACATCCAACATATGCTGTGTACTTGGAAGTGAGATGGCTTCCAGCTAGGAATCTTAAGTTATTGTCAATTATGGTACAGAAAACACAAACACCAAACGCATACTGTTTCAAAAACCAAGCATCTGTAAAGGGTAAATTTTGGGGTGCTTCTGACAGAGCTGAATTTGAAATCTGCATTTTATGCAGCTCCACAAAAGTGACCAAAATAGTCCTATGCATGCTAACTGTGTCATCCACCACTACGTTTGTCAAATGATGCAATGCAGAGAAGCCATGCTTTGCTGCACAGCGTAGACTCTAAATGAATGCAACACAGTTATAGAACTAAAAATCCTTACAATTTTTTTCAATTAGCAAATCTCTAAAATGTTTTCAATTCTATTAAGTTCCAAAGTATTGTTATGAGCATGGGGGTTGGAATGGATGATCCCTGTGAGTCCCCTTTCCAGCCCGATTTGGAATCCTATGCCTTGGAATGAGGAACTCACTGTGCTGGTCAGATGAGTCCCTCTTTTGTTAAGCATATAGTGACCAGGTAAGATAATGGGCCTATCAGTTGCCCAGTAACGGTGAATGGCCCAGGAAGACCCTTTTGTCACTGAAACTCTTCAGGGGAGCATCCCCCACCCCCGGAGCCCAGGAGAGGCTTGTAGTTTTAGTTGTGTCTGGAGAATGCTTGGAGACTGGAGGCAGGCAGAGACTGGCTCTCTGCACCATGGCATTTGGGGTGTCTCCTGCAACCCAGATGGAAAAGCTGATTATTGGACTGCTGATGCCTTGAACCCCCTCCATCCTAAGCTCAGGTTGGAATGTGTGTAAATAAACAAAACCATATTTCATAAAGACACCACAGTCTCCAATGACCTTCTTCCCAAAGGAAACCAAACCCTGGATGAGCACAGGGATCCCTGAGATCTCACCGCTCGGAGACTGGGGAGGTGCGCAACAGTATATTAATGTTAAAATGAAAACAGAATGTGCATATAAACATAGGACAGCATCCTGTTTAGGATGTCTTTTTGCCTTTTCTTAAGAACAGGATATGTCAAACTAAATCCATCAATCCATTTGACTGAATACAGAACCACTGCTAGACTTTAATACAGAGAGAAATGTAAATGCTTTAAATATATATAAAAATCCTTTGAGCTCTGAAAGAACAAATAACATTGTTTTTACCTTCTGTACTAGAATTCCTTCCTGAACAGCAACAAGACAAACCTGACTTTGGGTTGCTTTTTTGAAGGAGTGTGTCACAGTGGCCCATCTTCTTCTTGCGCCTCCTCATTCGGACTAAGTCATCATTTTTTCTGCAGCCAGGATCTGTGGTCACAGGAACATACAAAAAGACAGTCTTAAGATGAAATCAGATGACTGATTAGAAGCATCATGGCAAAACATGTAGATGCTCTATACTATTAGCAACTACAAGAAAGCACATGAAGCTATTTATACATCCAACAATACTTCACCGACTATGTGGACATAGTTTTGCCCTAGAAATTACTTCATGCACGGAACTGTAAGACAGCAAGGTGTGTTATTAAAATCTAGTTAATTTCAATACCCTTAGGTAGGGCAAATTAATAATGTACTGATGTCATGTTTAACTTATTCTAACATAAATTTCCAAACAGCAGTAGTTCTACAACCCCAAATATATATTTTCACTGTATTACAGTTAACAGTGACACATGCTCCCCCATTTTTAACCTAGACCCAGAATAAGATTTGCACCCAAACTCTTCTATCCTATCTTCAATGGCAACATCAAATAGGTTAGTATGAAGCAATGTTGCCCAAAGGTTGCTCAGCTGGTACCATTTTTGTTTTCATTCAGTAAAATTTCTTTCTATAATAAAATTGATGTCCTGAATCAAAACACATCTGAAAACACATTTTATTGAAGTACGAATTCACAATCTTCCACCCCAAAGCAAAATGTAACCATTTATGTAGCACTGCTATAATCACTCTGAAGAATTTCCTGCTGCGTAAGGGTGTGCATAAAAGTGGATGCAGGCTCATCTGCACTGATGCAAGGGGATAATTTACTCCTTTACACTAGCAGCCTCCTATGCTCTCTGACCCTAGGAAGCAGCAGTTACCTGCACTGCTGCTATTCAAAAGTAGCTATGTTGCACAGATGACCCATGCAAAGAACTTATTTCAAGCAAGAAAGGGTACAAGACTGTAGACCATAGGTGGGTAAACTCTTTCAACCTTAGGAGATTCAAACATGAACAATCTTCTGAGGGGTGGTCCATTCCAATGGTGGGTGGGGCAAACAAACAAAAGAGCTATAAAGCACCACGACTGTGATCCTCAGTATTATAGAAGCATTCCCAGGTACCTTGTGCTAGCCAAACCTTGTTTCAACGTAAAGGAACAGCAAGGCAACAGAAGGGGTTTTAAGAGGCACATGAGTCTAAGCTAGACAGCTGTTCCTCACTTATCTTACACATAGGATGGTGCACTAGCAGTGCAAACAAGGGGTTGTGATGCAAAAGCCACAGCCAGGAATTAGATCAAACAGCTAGTTACTTTGAAGACAATTTCCTAATAAAACTATATTCTCACAGCAAATACATCTAGGAAACAGGACCTAACATTACACATTAGATTGTCTCTTAACAGCACATCAGTTTTCTTACTTGCACATCAATTCTCACTAAAGTTACAAAATGAATGGTATGAAGAAGTATATGTATCACAAGGGCTTTAGTAAAGATGAGCTGTTGATATGAAACAAGAAAATAATCACAGCTTTAATATTACAGAGATTTTGCTAAATGACTTTTACCTAAAGTTCATAGCAATACTTCATAAAAATAACTTTTTAGATTAACACATGACCTATGTTATCAACTTGAATTTAAAAGCAAGGAAATCCTAAAATGTGCTCAGGTATTTACATTCTAACCTTAAATATTGCACATTAATACAACATTGACACAGAAATCATGTTTTACACTTTTAAGTCATGATGTAAAAAGAGTTGCCACTGTCCACCTACAGCTATCATTACTGAATCTTGAACACATTTTGAGAAAATGGTTTATGTACCACCACAGTTGCAAGGTGTTGAATCAAACTGGAATGGTAGCTTTTACACGTCAGCAGCAGAATGCTATGTATGTTTGCTTGGATGCAAGTCCCACTATGTTCAATTGAGTGGGGTTGAGTGTGTGGATCACCTGCCACCTTGTGCCAGTCAAGCCAGAAAGAGTGAGAGGAGCAGACTTACCATGTTTTCAGCCTCCACAGAATTAGTTACTTGAACTCCAGGCTAGCATGGATGGGGTGATCCTGAGGTCCCCCAAGGAGCCTCCATCCTGCTCCTGGAATTCCCCACTTCAGAGTCCAACATTGGCTACTAATACCAAGAATAGGTCAATGATAAATCTATGCCCACAGAGCTTTCTGCCAGAATAGTGTGAGCCTCTGTGGTGGACATGGCCCCTCACTGTTAGGAGCTCTTCTCTGTCAGTTGAGGGGCTCCTCCATGCAATCATAACCCCCTCCAACCAGCAGATGTCAGGGGTTAGGATTGCTCTGCCTCCTTAGTAAGTATGTTTAAGACTGCAGTGCAGTTGTCAATTTTGTTTAATCACTTTCCATCCACCCTAAAGTTAAGCCCAGGTATTAACACTTCTCCACAAATGCTTACGATTTTTTTGGGGGGGGATAGTTATGTTTTATATATCCATTCAGAAGAGTATAAAGATCCACCACATACCATGTCACTATTTTACTTTTGAGTCACTGCTAGATTGTGTTTTCCAGCATTCATCTATGCAACAAATAAGGGAGACCTCACTGTTTAGCGCCTTTGATGCTACAGATCAGAAAAAAATATGCTTGGAGCCTTCATGTTTAATGACAACATCATCTGTATCCTCCAAGCCTCACCACGCAAGAAATGGCTTTGAAATGTGTTAGTTATTCCCCTGCTTGCACAACTAAATTTAGGCAGCAAAAACTTGCTTTAGTGCCTCTAACACGACTACAACCAAAAGCTAATCTGCTTTTAAACCATATAGAGAGAACACTTCCTCGAAGCATTAGGAATTCTGCCCTTGGCTCCTTTCCCAGCCTCAAGCCACAAGATCCTTCACCAGAGCATCTTGTTCCATTCAGCAGGGCTCTAGGATGCTCTTCTCTCCACCCCTCCTTCTCTCACTATTTCTTTCTAACATAGGGATGGACAACTTATGGCCCTTCAGATATTGCTGGATTACAACTCCCATCATCCCTGACCACTGGTCATGCCATCTGAGGCTGATGGCAGTTGGCATCCAGCAAATGATGAACTTCTATTTCTTTTTAGCGTGCAGTATATATTGAGCATTGTAGTGCCCCTACACTACACTACAGAGATGTGAAGGGCTGGAAAAAAACTGGAAGAATTCTGGAAAAAAATATTTTCTCTGCAGGTTTTTTTTGGGGGGGGAGAGGGACAGAAAATTTCAGAAAACATGGAGGAAACGGTTCCCCCACCATTCCTGCCCCCCCCCAGGCCTTCACATCTCTATCCTGCACTGCATGGATAAAACTAGATTACCTAACAGCTGAACCACGCAGGTGGGTTTTCTAATGCATGATTTGTGAACATTGCCTCTGCGTCAAAGCATGTAATTTACAAGTGGGGAACTGTGGCTCTCCAGATGTTGTTGAACTATAACTCCCATCATCCCTGACCATTGGCCATGATGCTTGGGCCTGATGGGAGCTGGAGCTCAACAACATCCCCCCCACACACACACTTTTTCACACAAGCAATTGTAAATCTACACCATGCATGCCCCACACTACAGGCCCCTCCAGACCGTTTTTGTGTGAGAGGCTGACAGCATATTCTGCAGCATGCCACTGACCCAACAATAGTGCATGACTGGTAGACTGGACCATCCACACCTTGTTCCAGAGAACATTTTCCTCAGCACAACCCATAATCCCTGCCAATTAGCAAAATAATCCACCTTCTAGTTCCTTCAATATCTGCTGAACAACTCAATTTTCCTCACAAAGAACCTCTTAAAATCTCCTCCCCGCACTCCCAAAAATAGTCTAACTTGGCTTCTAAATTTCAACTACCCGGTCGTGAATCCTTTTATCACCTTCACTGCAAGAATTCTTCCTAAGAGATCATATCCTCAGAATCACTATGTCACCCTTACCACGAGGCCTGAGAAGAGGGGCAGGGCAGGGAATCCCAAGGGCCTGGGCCTCTGGAGGCCTGGACCATGAAAAAAGCAAACAATACATTAAATAAGTTAAACAGAAAATAAACATCTTAACTATCCCATTCTGATCAATTTCTTTCATTTATTTCCAATCTTCCTCATCCTAAATTAAACCTAAGTCACTTAAAACTTGTTTAAAGAAAGTAGTAGCATTTGGTTTGTAGGAAGATTTAGGGATCAATCATGCATGTTGCCCCCAAGTCCAATGCCACCTTTCAGTGGTCTTGCACACCACTGACGGGAGGATTCTGTACCAATTGTTTTTCAAACTTTTTTTACATAAAAAATACTATAAGGTCCTCAGGGCAGGGATCTGTCTTTTTGTTGTTACTCCATGTGTGAATAGTACACTGTACATATAGGACATTATATAGATAATAAATAAGGCAACAATATTTTTTATAAACCTCCCTTTCTTCAAAGAGCTCAGGACAACGGTCACGAGGCTTCTTTCTTCCTCCTTGTCCAGCCTCATCTATTCCTCCTTTTAAAGCTCACATCAATTCCCCAGCGAAATGATCTGAAGCCGGGTCTTGCTTGTCCAAGTAAAACATTCTCTACCACACGCATTGCCTGTCCAACCTCCCTCACAGGTCCCCTGGCTAGCCCGACCGCATACGGTGATTTTTGTTACGACTGCATACCACCCACAACAGAGTTTGCAAGACTATTATCTACATACACATACAGATATTTCACTACACATACACTCCGTCTCCCAAACCCCAGTTCTCTTTCCCAAGCGCAATCGTGGGCTTGTGTACTCAGAAACATGTAGTCTACCGGGCCTGCGGTCACAGGAGGGCAGCCAGACCCAGCCTCACACCGCCTACCGGACAATCCCAACAGCCGCCTCGCGCCCCGTCAACAGCACGAGCAATTCGCCTCGCGACGGCCCCTAAGTGTCTTGCCGTCCAGTCAACCAACCGCCACCAAATTCAGCACAGGCATCCCCCTCGGTTCCCTCCTTCCCTTTCTCAGGCGACCCCAGGTACCTCAAAACAAACATGACCGCCCTTCAACGTTACCTCCCCGCCACACCCACCAAAGCCTTTCCCTGAAGGTGCATACCCAAGACCAGGCTCACTTTCCCCGCCTGCACCCCCTCCGCTCACCTCCTTCCAGGCCCCCCTCGGAACCAGCCGTCGTTCCGGGTTTTTTCCTTGCTTTTCCCCCCGCTTTCCCCCCCCCCGCAACAACAGCCACCACCGGAAATACGCCAGATTCAACCCGGATGCGCGAATCCGTCCGCGCTAAGAGAGATGCTGGGAAAGAGCTCATTCTGGACCGCTCTACCCACCCTGGACAATTGCGGGACTTTGTGGTTCAAGTTTCCTTCTCTTCTATCCAGACAGGAAAAGACGCCAGAGAGTGGGCCTGCGAGGGGATGGGCTTGGTCCGTTTTAGTGGGTGTGTCAGAAACGGAGCGGGGCTTATTTGGAGACTTATGAGGCCAGTGTGGTGTAGAGGTAGAGTGTCGGACTACTACGCCCTGGGAGATCAGGGATCAATCCCCATACAGCCATGAAGCTTGGGCCAGTCACTGCCTCTCAGAGGAAGGCAATGGTAAACCCCCTCTGAATACCGCCATGAGAAACCCTGTTGATAGGGTCGCCATAACTCTGGAATGACTTGAAGACAGTCCATTTTCCATCACATGAAGCAGTGTTGTGCTTAGAATATATATATATTGTTTAGTATTACTGGAAATGCCATTATAGATGTCTAAGGCTACAGTCCTTACGTTGCAGCCCTATGCGTGCTTAAGTTGGAGAGTGCTGTTGTGCTAAGGTCCTGCTTGCAGGCTTCTCAGAGACATCTGGTTCGCCACTGTAACAGTGATGTTGGATAGCACTTTGGTCTGATCCAGCAGGGGTCCTTTAGATTCTTAATTAGGGTTCACTGGTTCACTGGCTGTCTTATCCATGAGCCCCGGTCCAATTTATAGGACCAATTTGATGTTGTTTTTACAGTTATGCCCCACTTTTCCTCTTAAGTAAGTCAAGGCTGCTGCTGCTATTAATTTCATTTGCAGTGGTCTCTAGGCGACTTAATGAAAGATTTAAAAACATACAACATAAAAATTTAACACCCAAATGAAATTTTATTCTCCATTTTATTTTCACAAGACAACTTTGTGAAGTAGGTTAGACTAAGAGATAGTAACTGGCTCAAAGTCACTCACTGAGCTTCATGACTGAGTGAAGATTTGAACCTGGACTTTCCCAGCCCTACTCTGGCACTCTTGCAATTACACCTCACTGATCCCCACTGGTGTAGTTTTGGTGGTGTGTGGTGGACCTAGCCATATTTAATGTGGCAACCAATCATGCAAAAACATAAGCATATTTGTTTGTTGCATTGTGGGAAAATGTTTGAAATCTGGGTTGAGACACATGTAGTGATTCAGTCCCAAAACATGCTGAAGCATATACAGAGCAATCATAATGCTCCCCCTCCAAATAAACAATTTTTGGTGGCTTTACCATATCACCATCTGGGAAGAATGAGTAGCAGCTGTTCATGTTGTACTTCTTTTTTTATGGGCAATAAGCCAGCAAACAAGACCATGTTAAAAGATGTAAGGGCCTGTGTTGAACCATATAATCTGCCCAGGTGTGTCTGATCTGATCATAAAACATGCTTGCTTCTTTGCTTATATTAATGGACTATGGCAGAACTCTCTCTCAGAAGAACAGCCTTTGAGATCAGAAAAATTAGAGATTACCAACATTCCTTGTTCTGGGGAAGAAACTGGTTTTTCCAGATGTTGTATAGTCTCCATTGCAAGTTTTTAAATTTCCAAACAACTTCCCCCATTCCTCATGTTCTTTAAGGACAAAATTATGTTGTTTGGTCTCAGTCCTGGTTTGTACATCCCTTTTAAATTGTAACTAGTGTAAACAGAGGAATATCAAATCCTTTATATCACCCTATACCTGACTTTTGTCATGCTCTGATTCTGTATATTGCTCCTCATATTGCACAGGTTACAAAGATAGCTATTTTTCTAAACACCGGAAGGATAGGTGCTGCTCCTCTTATGTCTTGCAATGAGGAACCGTGCAAATACGGAGCCTGAAACTAGTAACCAAGTGTAGCATTGTTGGGTTCTGAGCCTGGAGAAGTTGGAGTCTAGTTTTAAGGAGCAAGAAAAATGGCACACTCCATAATGGGAAATGCCCTAAAAATGATGCCACAGCACAGCCCTATTCATACAATCCCAGCTATAGTTTTACTCTAGGTAAGGTAATTATTCATCCATCGATCCCTGAAAATAATCTCTTACTTGAGGGTAATTCAAGTCCAAATTCAAGTCATTTAAACCAATTCGTAAGGCCCTCAAGCATCTCAAGTTGGGGAATCTAGTCACAACTGAGGCACCTCTGTCACTGTGGTAAGCTTGTTAGTGAAAGGAGCTACTGGTCTCTGCTGTGCCATCACTGCAGGTGGCTCAAGAGTATTATTCCATCATTCAACTCAGTGGCAATTATCTAACACCAGAGATTAGAGATAGAGATTGCCATCTCTGTTCTGGCTCCCTAGACTGATCTCTTGGACTACCCATTTCTGGTTCATTTCAAACTGATAGCCTTGTCCCAGTAACATTAAATGCTTGAATGTGAGATAAAACATATTTCATTTTTATCCATGCTTGTTTTTCTTTCTCCTTCCTTTGTTGTCTCTCACATGTCAAGTTCTAGACTGTAGTCATCTCAGGGCAGGAATCTATCCTCTAGTAGTTTAGAAGTGTCATGCATATTGAGTGTACATTTTAATTAAATAATGAATCTGGCCAGGGTAGACAATGAGGAGCCTTCCAGATGTTGTTGGACTACATCTCCTATCAGCCCCAGCTAGTATTGCCAGGAATAAAAATGATCAGATTCTAAAACAATTATTTCCAAATATATATATGATTGTGCAGCTGTCATGTTCTCAGACCTTTATATGCAGCCAAAAATTTTAAGAATGTGGATGAGACACAGGTGCTAATCACTTGGATTAATTTTGATATTTAACACATTTTGCACCCTGCTCTTCAGCCAAAAAAGACTCCAGAGCGGCTTACAAAGATCAGTACTAAGGCAGTCCCTCCCCTTGGGCTTACAATCTAAAAGATGTGACACATAAGAAAAGGGGAGTGGAAGGGAGGAGGAAAACAAGCAAACTTGGGTTTTAGTTCTTTGGCAGAACAGTCATGCTTCCATTTCTCCCTCTGCTACAATTTAAATTTGCTCATGCTGTATTAGGTGAACTTAGGTCCGGTTCTGAATTCACTTGGATGTTCCTCTTGCTTTTGATTATTAGTACGTTTGCAAGTACCTTTGATTGTAGTTGTACCTTGTTATATAAAAGCTAGGATTTTCACAACCAGGTGATTTTAGGCTTTATAAAGGAGGTCCTAAAAATGTGAAACTTGTGATAAAATCTCTAGAAATGGAAATCCTCAAAGGAATAATAAATAATGAGGATGTCACCCACATTTATACTACTTAAACCATCAGTATGCAGTTGTCTTCCTTGTCCAGCAGTATTAGTGTAGAAGGGCCACCCATGACCATCATATGTCAAACAACTTTGATGAAGACATGTCCAAACTTAACTTCAAAAGGGAGTTAGACCAATTATTTATTTATTTATTTATTTCAATTCAAGCATTACACACAAACCCCAATCATATAAAAGCTGCTGAAAAACATTTCCATGTGGCATTGACAAAAAATACTTCTGTGTAGGAAATAGTGTGAAACCTGCAGATGGATCATCATAATGTGTGACGATCACAGGTATGCTCATTGATATGTGTATATGTGCTATATGCACATGAGATTTTTCCATTTTGTGATTTACAAGAAGTAAAAGTACCATCAACTATTATAGGAAGGCTTTTTATGTAAGAAACTTATGTAATGCAGCTGCCAAGCTTTTTTACTGTGTCGTTTCAAATATAATTGAAATATCTCTGAACCAGTAGTGTAGTGGCAAATTCAGTAGTACGGGGTCCTTTCATGATAGTAACAGCCATGCCCCCCTTTTATTTTTATTTTTTTGCTGCTGGGATGAGAAGAAAATCCTTGTTAATGCCTTTTCCCATAACAACAGACGTTCCTAGGAGACAATGAGCATGAAAGAGGAGCATGTTAGCTACTGAGAAGAGTCTTCTCAGAGGCTAATGCACCTCCTGTTCCTCTGATTGGTTTGCAGGATGCTGAAGACATTGGGACCCTGCTCCCAAATAAGTGTCTAAGTCCCTCCGAGACCCCTGATGATTACATCCCTGCTCTGAACTATACAGGATCATGTATCATGGCAACTGCACATAATTGCTACCATAGTGAAAATGTGCAAATTAAGACAGATTTTTTAACAAATGGAGGCTGCATAAGAAAAAGTATACACAGATCCAAATCTAAAATCTGAGAGATCATAACAGGAGAGGCTGAATTAGGAACATATTCCACATTAAACTATAGTACGCTAAAGTATTTATTTATTTACTATGGCAAAATTATTGCTATTTTGAAAGTTGTTATTACATAGAAAAATTAAATAATGCCATATACAGTTGAAAAAAAAGTCCAAAGATCCAAAAATAGTTGTACGTCTGTTTGAGGTAAGCTCACCTTACAATATATTTTTTTTTATCATGCTTCAGCTCTGTAGGATTCACTATTCAAGTCATTATGTCTAGTATTTCTCAGGTTTATACTGAGTCTAGTAAAACGTTGTCGAGTCACATCATGTGTCTTACTCCAATATGTAATTAGTAAAGACCATTTCCCCACAAACAAGTTGTCTGATACCCTTTCTTCTCTGAGTCTGAGGTTTGCCAGCTTCACCATATGGTAGAGCAATCCAACTCAGGTTAAGCTGCCATAAGTTGTGCCAACGCAAGAAAAGCTGACATAAAGTTCTGCTGTATCAAATTGCCATTCAGGAGCTTCTGGGTTGGCTGAACACTGGCTCTGCTGGGAGCTGCACAGATCAGAAAGTAAAAGTCTGTTATCCCAAATACCCCTACCCTTTCCATTGACTTCTATTGCAATTATTTTCTTAGACTGACCTTTTTCCCAGTGTAACTTTCCCTGGATTGGGACATGCAGGAGTGCTCTGATCATGAGTTGGATGTGGCCTAAGTCCTCTCACCTCAGCCCCTCCCCCAACATGCCCCTTTTGGGGGCCTTCTGCCGGCTTCTGGTGGCTTCACTTGTGCCGTCCTTGGCTGAGCCAGCTAGGTCCTGGCCAAGCCAAGCTGTGGGACTTACGTTGGTGTAGCCTAGCTGAGCCAGGACTCAGCTGGAGAGCACCTGCATCCAACTGTCTTCAGGCCAGCCTAAATGCTGAATTGCCATGGGTATTCAGAATACTCCAATTTTATCATTTTAGGAATGTTGTGTGAATCAATTCAAAGTGTGACAATGCAAAATAATAAAACAACCACAGTGCGAATAGTGTATTGTTTCAGACATGTAAGTTATGATCAAGGCTATTTTTTAGTATAATTTAACTACTGATTAAAATAAATCAATTTTTTGCTGTAAGAGTTGTTATGATAGAATCTAGTACTACGTTAGTATTTTTCTGTGACGGAAATGAAGATTTATTCAATCCAATCATTATTCGTTCAACAAACTTGAAAACCATGCCCTTGGAACATCAACTACAAAATAGCTGGAAATTCTTCTCTAAGAGCTTCTCAGCACCCTATGCTGGCAAAGTTTAAATATTTCAGTTGATGATTGTTGTTATGTGCCTTCAAGTCAATTACGACTTATGGCGACCCTATGAATCAGCAACTTCCAATAGCATCTGTCATGAACCACCCTGTTAAGACCTTGTAAGTTCAGGTCTGTGACTTCCTTTATGAATCAATCCATCTCTTGTTTGGCCTTCCTCTTTTTCTACTCCCTTCTGTTTTTCCCAGCATTATGGTCTTTTCTAGTGAATCCTGTCTTCTTATGATGTGTCCAAAGTATGATAACGTCACTTTCATCATTTTAGCTTCTAGTAATACTTCTGGTTTAATTTGTTCTAACACCCAATTGTCTTTTTTGCAGTCCATGGTATCCACAAAGCTCTCCTCCAACACCACATTTCAAATGAGTTGATTTTTCTCTTATCAGCTTTTTTCACTGTCCAACTTTCACATCTATACATAGAGATCGGGAATACCATGGTCTGAATGATCCTGACTTTAGTGTTCAGTGATACATCTTTCCCCCTTTAGGATGCACACCTTAACGTGGTGAGGGGGTTTGAGAGTGTTGAAGAAGCGGAGAGCAATGCTGTCAGGAGTCTAGACCAAGAGGCTAGACTCCTAGCAGGGGCACCCAAGGCGGAATGATCAAAGCTGAGACACCAGACTAAGATGCATCCAAACTCAGAGGAAGGCAATGGTAAACCACCTCTGAATACCTCTTACCACAAAAACCCTATGAACAGAGTATCCAAAATGTAACACAAGATAGTGCTGGAAGATGAGACCCCCCAGGTCAGAAGGCACTCACTGAGCTACTGGGGAAGAACAAAATACAAGTACAAGTAGCACTGTGACTAATGATGCAACTGGGTCAAAGCCAAAAGGAAGCCCAGAGGCTCATGAGCACAGGTGCGACAGGACAGGCCAGAGTTGTACGACGCACACAGTAGGAACATGGAATATGAGAAGCATGAACCAGGGAAAGTTAAAAATTGTCAAGCAAGAAATGGAATGCATCAACGTTACAATGCTTCGTGTGAGTGAATTAAAATGGACGGGAATGGGACATTTTCAATCAGGCAACTACAAAATATTTTATGCAGGAAATGAGAAATCAAGAAGAAACGGGGTTGCTTTAATAGTGAGAAGTGATGTAGCAAAAGCAATTAGGAGCTACAACGCAAGGTCTGAGCGAGTGACATCAATGAGAATAAATGGGAAACCTATTAACATAGCCATCATCCAAGTCTACGCTGCAACGTCAAACACAGAAGAAGAAGAATTAGATTTTACGTAGAAGTACAGGAGGAAATTGATCACACACCAAAACAAGATATGATGATAATCATGGGGGACTGGAATGCAAAAGTAGGGAACAGAGAAGAACTAGGAATTGTGGGGAAATGGAGCTTAGGAGACAGAAATGAAGCAGGAGAACGACTTATTGAATTCTGTGAAGCCAATAATTTGTTTCTTGCAAACACATTTTTTGAGCAGCCAAAAAGTCGGCTCTGTACGTCGACATCACCAGATGGTCAATATAGGAATCAAATTGATTATATAATTGCCAACTGAAGATGGAGAAGTTCCATACTTTCTGCAAAAACAAGACCAGGAGCAGACTGTGGTACAGATCATGAACTGGTCGTATCGAAAATCAGAGTAAAGCTAAAGAAGAAGAACAAAGCAATCATAATGCCAAAATACAATTTAAATAACATCCCAGAAGAATATAAAGATCAAATAAAGAACAGATTTGTGTCTTTAAACTTAGTTGACAGAGAGCCAGAAGAACTATGGAGTGAAGTCAGAGATATTATCAGGGAAGAATGCAAAAAGACAATACCTCTAGTTAAAAAGAGAGAAAGACCTCAATGGATGTCCGAAGAAACTCTTAAAATGGTTAAAGAGAGAAGGAAAGAAAAAGCAAAAGGAGATAGAAACATGGTCAGAACCCTAAATGCAACAATACAGCGACTAGTATGTAGGGACAAAGATAACTTTTACAATAGTTATTGTACAGAAATAGAAGAGGACAACGAAAAGGGAGAACAAGAGCCCTATTCCAAAAGTTTAGAGAAATGAAAGAGAAATTTAAACCACGAGTAGGTATGTTGAATAATCGACGGGAACACACTGACTGACAGAGATGAAATAAAAGGAAGATGGAAGCAATACACTAAAGAACTCTATAAAAGAGAAGCCAGGATGACAGATTCATTCACGGAGGAACTATATGATGAAGAACCAGAAATTTTAGAACATGAGGTAAAACTGCTCTTAAAATACTTGGAAGAAACAAATCACCAGGAACAGATGGCATATCAATAGAGTTGCTACAAGCTACTGAGACTGAATCTGTCCAAATTTTGACAAAAATCTCTCAAGAAATAGGGAAAACTAAACAATGGCCCACAGACTGGAAGCGTTCAATATATATCCCAATTCCAAAGAAAGGGGATCCCAGGGAATGCAGTAATTATCGAACTATTGCTTTAATATCCCATGCAAGTAATGCTCAAGATTCTACACCAAAGGCTCTTACCATATATGGAGCGAGAAATGCCAGACATCCACGCTGGATTTAGAAAGGGAAGAGGCACCAGAGATCATAACGCAAACATACGTTGGATAATGGAACGGAGCAAGGACTTTCAGAAGAAAATCACCCTGTGCTTTATAGATTACAGCAAAGCCTTTGACTATGTAGATCATGAAAAACCGTGGAATGCTTTAAAAGAAATGGGGGTGCCACAGCATCTGATTGTCCTGACGCGCAACCTATACTCTGCACAAGAGGCTACTGTAAGGACAGAATATAGAGAAACCGATAGGTTCCCCATCGGAAAGGGTGTGAGACGGGGTGTATTTTATCACCCTATTTGTTCAATCTGTATGCAGAACATATCATATGGAAAGCAGGATTGGACCAAGATGAAGGAGGTGTGAAAATTGGAGAGAGAAATATCAATAATTTAAGATATGCAGACGACACCATACTCTTAGCAGAAACCAGTAATGATTTGAAACGAATGCTGATGAAAGTTAAAGAGGAAAGCACAAAAGCAGGACTACATCTGAACATCAAGAAGACTAAAGTAATGACAACAGAAGATTTATGTAACTTTACAGTTGACAATGAGGACATTGAACTTGTTAAGGATTATCAATACCTCGGCACAGTCATTAACCAAAATGGAGACAATAGTCAAGAAATCAGAAGAAGGCTAGGACTGGGGAGGGCAGCTATGAGAGAATTAGAAAAGGTCCTCAAATGCAAAGATGTATCACTGAACACTAAAGTCAGGAACATTCAGACCATGGTATTCCTGATCTCTATGTATGGATGTGAAAGTTGGACAGTGAAAAAGGCAAATAAGAGAAAAATCAACTCATTTGAAATGTGGTGCTGGAGGAGAGCGTTGCGCATACCATGGACTGTGAAAAAGACAAATAACTGGGTGTTAGAACAAATTAAACCAGAACTATCACTAGAAGCTAAAATGATGAAACGGAGATTATCATACTTTGGACACATCATGAGAAGACAGAATTCACTAGAAAAGACCATAATGCTGGGGAAAACAGAAGGGAGTAGAAAAAGAGGAAGGCCAAACAAGAGATGGATTGATTCATAAAGGAAGCCACAGACCTGAACTTACAAGATCTGAACAGGGTGGTTCATGACATGCTCTTGGAGGTAGCTGATTCATAGGGTTGCCATAAGTCGTAATCGACTTGAAGGCACATAACAACAACAGATGCATCTTTGCATTTGAGGATCTTTTCTAGTTCTCTCATAGCTGCCCTCCCCAGTCCTAGCCTTCTTCTGATTTCTTGACTATTGTCTCTATTTTGTCTCCTTAACCTAGTGGTTCTCAAACTTTTTCAGTTTGCGGCGCACTGTAAAACATAAAAAAAAAAAGTTTCTGGCGCATTTCATGTACAAAATTAAAAATATATTAATATATTTTAAACTATGAATAAAAATAACTTAAACTATAGAAAACTATTACTTACCCTATACAAATGGGTTTCTTCTCATTTTTAAAATATACTTTAATAATATTTGAGGCACACCTAGCCACCTCTTAGGGCGCACCACTGTGCCTGGGCACACCGTTTGAGAATCACTGCCTTAACTACTGTGCCAAGTACTGATAATCCTTGTCAAGTTCAATGCCCTCGTTGTCAACTTTAAAGTTACATAAAACTTCTGTTATTACTTTAGTCTTTTTGACGTTCAGCTGTAGTCTTGCTTTTGTGCTTTCCTCTCTAACTTGCATCAGCATTCCTTTCAAATCATTACTGGTTTATGCTAGTAGTATGGTATCGTTTGCATATCTTAAATTATTGATATTTCTCCTTCCAATTTTCACACCTCCTTCATCTTGGTCCAGTCCCGCTTTCCGTATGATATGTTCTGCCTATAGATTAAACAAGTATAAAATACACCCCTGTGATACTGTCACTTTAACGCGCTCTCTCCTTGCAATTGGTTGAAAGGTTGGAACATTCCTGCATGTCGAAAGACAGCCATGTACCGCGATTGGCTGCGCTAGACGCAGCAGGATACTTCCTGGAATGTCTGCTCCTCAACGTTCCTCCAGGTCTGTTTCAACTGGAAAAGTGGTGGTGGGGATTCTTTTTTATTCAAAATGTAATTAATAGGCTTGTGATTGTTGGTAAGGAGAATGCGGGAGTTTAATAAGCTTTTTGGTACGGCACAAAAAATATACGTGCATGTTGCAGGACTGGTAAAATCCATGTTCCACAGGGGAAAAACTGTTCAATAGCATATTTTACTAACTTATTTCATTGTAGTTTTTAACTAGTCATTGCTTCCGTTCGAATATTGATCACGGTGCAGGGATATGCTTTAAGCATGAAAAAAATTAATCTCTGCTTATCATAGAACGGAAACCAACAACAAAAAGAAATAGCCAGAAGGTTAATTTTGCATGTATTGATCAGAATGGTGATTGAAGATCGGCTAAAAACGAGGAAAGATGTCTTTTTCTTACAGGGCTGAGTGAACTGTAACCCAGGCAAGGATGTTTCCTTGAAATTCGTTTTCTACACATACTAAAGAAGTTTTGCTGTACAGTACTCAAAACAGGTAATAAAGATGAGAGTGAACCCTGGTAACTGAAACAGGAGCTTTTTCAATGTAGCAGGATGGGCTTATAATTTGGATAAAGATAGAGTATTCATATCCATAGCACTAACAGCAGAAATAGTGTTTTAAGTGTTGATGGAATTTGAGCATGAGGAGATGAACTTTATATCCCTGTAACTGTCATTTTAAACTCTTAATTACAACTATTAAACAGAAAAGAGTGGACAGTTGAAGTTTTTCTTGCTCATTGAATGGCACAAGTCTTCAATTCATATTAGTAATTGTAAATGCAGAACAAGGAAGTGTGTAAAAGGGTGTGCTCTTCTGTATGTGTTTAAAGATTGTAATTGGTTGGGGCTTTTATAATGTTAAGGGTTACCTGTGCATTTGGGTAAAAAATGAGGAGCTGGTACTTCTATCTGGATAATTAAGAACATAAGAAGAGCCTGCTGGATCAGACCAATGGCCCATCTAGTCCAGAATCCTGTTCTCACAGTGGCCAACTAGATGCCCAGGGGAAGCCTGCAAGCAGGACCTGAGCGCAAGAGCACTCTCTCCTCTTGCAGTTTCCAGCAACTGGTATTCAGAAACTTGCTGCCTCCGACCATGGAAGAAGAGCACAGCCGTTATGGCTTGTAGCCACTGATACCCTTATTCTCCATGTATTTGTCTAATCCTCTTTAAAGTTATTCAGGTTGGTGGCCATCACTACCTCCTGTTTAACTATGTGCTGCGTGAACAAGTCCTTTCTTTTGTGTGTCCTGAATCTTCCAACATTCAGCTTTATTAGATGTCCACTGTTATAAGAGAGGGAGAAAAACTTTTCTCTATCCACTGAAAGTGCTGCGGGTGCCACAAGTGTCGCAAGCATAGAAAAAGTGCTGTGGATACCAGCACAAAATGGTTGCCATGGACAGCAAAAATAGACGGTACTCCATACCAGTGAGTACTGTTACAAGTCTTGTGGCATCAGAATGGGATTCTTTTACAGACTGAAAATAACGTATCTCCAGGGAAAGTAGTTTTTTTGTATTTCTGTCTGTAGAGAAAATGTTTAAAATGTGACCAGGGGGAGGTGATCTACTAATAATCTATTTAAAAATTCCAGATTTCATAAAGTGAAAATCTAAAATCTGAGACTAGAACTAAGCAAAGTAGTGTATTTTTTTATACACACCTTTTTCAGATAAGGACAATAGAGGGGTGGTTTGAGATGTTAAACTTTTACATTATTATTGTGGCTTCCAAAAGCTTCACAAGCATAGATAAAACTGCAGCAGGAGTATCCCAAACAGCCAGAATGTGTGGTGCACAATGGTAGTATCTTTTATTAGACTTTGGTTGATTTCTTGTCTAATCCAAATATTCTAGCCCTTGTAGAAAGGCCATCCAAAACAATTTCCATGTGATGCAGCTCCATATGGGAGTCATAAAGTTTATAAGCTACTTACTATGTGGCTCAGCCCAGTTGCATGGAGAGTCTCTTCACCAACAGCAACCAAAAATGTGTGCTGTGACCGGTCCACATGGTAACCAGCTTATAAAAGTTACGTCTTCTCATAGACTCAATGCAACATGGAAGTAGTTTACTGCAGCTATTATAAGAGATGTGTGTAATGCTTGAATTGGCCTAGCTCAAGTCTTTATCAAGGAAGTTGTCAGATGTGGGTTATGTGTGGCGAATCTGCAGCATGGTCTCACAAGTGGAACAAGCTGTGGAGGTTTGTGGAGTGCTTGGACATGAAGGCCCATAGGCCTAGCTATGGTATAGGTATGTACTTCCGCCTGCCTCTCTACTATTATGATGCTGCCTTCTCAGTTCAGTAGACTAGAGGCAAGTCACACCAATACACAACAGGAGGCGTGCATATGTACCTGAAGCACACTGTCTCATACCTTGGATTTATCTTGTGTATCACTTGCCAGACAGATTAGCCTTCTCTCTTTTAGATACAGAATATCGTATTTTTAAAAAAGAAGGTCAATCTATATGCTGTTGGGTCTTCTCGCATTTGATAGTTATCTTCACAAGTACCTTTCCATTTAAAAATTAGTCTTGTCCACTTTCTATATCAGGTGGCTAACCAGTGGCCCTCCAGATGTTGCTGGTCTACAACTCTCGTCATTCTTGACAATTGGCCATGCTGGCTGGGGCTGATGAGAGTTGCAACCCAACAGCATCTGAAGATCTGTTTGCCATCCCTGTACTATATTATCAGCTGACATATACCAGATTTCTTTTTTTAAAAAATCTTAGGATACTGACTTGCAGACGTTTTCACAGTGATAAGAATGGCAGGAAGACAGAGTGACACAAGACATCTTGAAACTGATAGATTTTGGACATTCTAAATCTGGAAGCCAGGAACAGCAGCTGTGTGCTTGTCAGGGTAGAACCTTCCATATTTGGACACAATGAAACATGGCTTTCTGTGTCCATAGTAGAGGAAGGCACAGAATAAAGCTAAAATATTTTAACTCAAGGTTAAAGTAACAAGGTTTTATTTACTGCATTCTGTACCTTTTTCGTTCTATTTTCTGGTTGTGAAATTTTTTTCAATTATTTTCTCAGATATTGGAAATCAAAAGCCATTCAACATGACGACAGAAACTTTGGTGAAGGACATTAAACCAGGCTTGAAAAACCTAAATCTTATTTTCATTGTGCTGGAAACAGGTGAGTGCTCTGCGGAAGGAAGATGGTTAGCTGGCTTTAAAGCCCTGATGCACGATAATTGAAAGGCTGATCTGCTTACCTGTTTCATAGTATCTTATCAGTAGGCATAGAACTAATACATTACTTTCCTATATTAATTACAGGCTGCATATGGACTTTTTTCTATCAATAGCAAACCTACTGTGAGAAAGGTATCATTGCATGATCTCTATTAGTATTTCTAAATGAGATTCTTTACAATGGAGAAGCAGACTGGTTTTCCATCAAGCTGACCACAGCTTATTGGAGAATCTCTAGACCTTTTACTCTTGCCTTAAAAAAAGTTATATTTTCATGGATTCTGAGAAGTTTTGCTCTATCCTGAAAATTCTTGGATTGTTAGCTAGTACTTGTGCACCCAAATGCAAGTCAGAATATCGTTACCTCATTTGTAAGTATATGTTGCACATTTAGTCACATCCACCCCATACATTTAAACTACCCTTGTATCATTTTTAATATTCATGGCTTCCTCCAAAAATCCCTGGGAACTATAATTTGTTAAGGGTGCTGGGAATTGTAGCTCTGTGAGGGGTAAAGTTTCCAGGATTCTTTGGGAGAAGCAATGACTGTTAAAGTTGTATGAGAGTACTTTAAATGTATAGTGTGGATATGACCATATCTTACTTTTAATAATAATAATAAATAATAAATTTAATTTTTGAGTCGCCTATCTGGCCGAAACCACTCTAGGCGACGTACAACATTAAATTCAACAATACATAATAATACAATACATAATAAAATACAGCGCAGTCAACAATAACCATTTTAAAAAGCGGCAGTACAGGGCCATCAATAGACAATTTTGAAACAATATAAAGAAATTAGCCCACCCCGGGGACCCCAAAGGCCTGTCCAAAGAGCCATGTTTTTAAGGCTCGGCGAAATGTATCTAGGGAAGGGGCATGGCGAAGATCGAACGGGAGGGAGTTCCAGAGAGTGGGGGCCGCCACTGAGAATGCCCTCTCTCTAGTCCCCACCAACCTAGCTGTTTTCGTTGGTGGGACGGAGAGAAGGCCCTGTGTGGCTCATCTGGTCGGGCGGCTTAGTTGGTGGTACTGGAGGTGCTCCTTCAGGTAAACTGGGCCGAGACCGTATAGGGATTTAAAGGTTAAGACCAACACCTTGAATTGGGCCCGGAAAACAACTGGAAGCCAATGTAGATGAAATAACACCGGCATGATGTGATCACGGCGGCAGCTGTTTGTAAGCAGGCGTGCCGCCGCATTCTGCACCAGTTGTAGTTTCCGGACCGTTTTCAAGGGTAACCCCACGTAGAGCGCATTGCAGTAGTCTAAATGAGAGGTAACCAGGGCATGTACCACCAGTGGGAGCTGATGAATAGGAAGGTAGGGTTTCAACCTCCGTATGAGGTGTAGTTGATACCAAGCTGCCCGGCTCACTGCCGAAATCTGAGCCTCCATGGACAGCTTGGAATCAAGAACAACCCCGAGGCTGCGGACCTGATCCTTCAGGGGCAATTTTACCCCATTAAGATTCAGGTCAGCAACACCCAACCTTCCCCTGTCACCCACAAGTAGCACCTCGGTCTTATCAGGATTGAGCTTCAGCCTGTTTCTTCCCATCCATCCACTCACGGATTCCAGGCACTTGGACAAGGTCTCTACAGCCAACTCCGGTGAAGATTTAAAGGAGAGATAGAGCTGCGTGTCATCAGCATATTGGTGACATCGCAGCCCAAAACCCCTGATGATAGCTCCCAGCGGTTTTACATAGATGTTAAATAGCATGGGAGAGAGGATAGAACCCTGTGGTACTCCACAAGTGAGGGGCCAAGGGTCTGAAACCTCATCTCCCAATGCTACCTGTTGATGCCTGTCAGAGAGAAAGGAACGGAACCACTGTAAAACAGTGCCTCCTATTCCTAATCCCTCCAGGATACCATGGTCGACGGTATCAAAAGCCGCTGAGAGATCCAGGAGGACAAGAAAGGTGGATTCTCCCCTGTCTAGTGCCCTCCTCATATCATCTACCAGAGCGACCAAGGCTGTTTCTGTACCATGCCCAGTCCTGAAACCCGATTGATATGGATCTAAATAATCCGTTTCATCCAAGTGTGCTGACAACTGGTTAGCCACCACTCGCTCAATGATCTTGCCCAAAAATGGCAAATTCGAAATGAGGCGAAAGTTGTTCAAAACTTGGGGATCCAAGGAGGACTTTTTTAGAATGGGTTTTATAATTGCCTCCTTGAGGGCCGGTGGCATTACACCCTCCTTCAAGGATGCATTTACCACCGCCCTGATCCCTTCGCCCAATTTCTCCTTGCAGTTCATAAGGAACCATGATGGGCAAGGATCAATCAGACAGGTGGTAGGCTTCACCGTTGAAAGTACCTTGTCCACATCCTCAGAAGGAAGAGGCCGGAACCGATCCCACTGAACCGGATTGCAACTGGTTAACTCTGGATCCTCTACTGCATCCACAGCGTACAGAATCGAGTTCTTCAGATGTTCGACTTTATCGGCAAAGTGCCTTGCCAATTTGTCACAGGAAGCCTTTGAATGCTCCAAGGGTTCCTGAGCGACTGGACCAACCAGGCTTCGGACCACTTGGAACAGCTTCCTGGGACACCACTCTGCGGATGCAATAGAGGCAGCAAAGAAATCTTTCTTTGTTGCCTTTATTGCCACCTGGTAGGCAGCTATTGCTGCTCTAACCTGTGTTCGAGCATCTTCAGAGTGGGATTTCCGCCACCGGCGTTCTAGTCGTCTCACCTCCTGTCTCAGACTTCGCAACCGAGGTGTATACCACGGTGCTGTCTGAGTTCTGTTCAGGGGGAGAGGACGTTTCGGAGCCACCCGGTCTAATGCTCTGGTGATTCCCTCGTTCCACTCCATCACCAGGGTTTCGACCGGACGACCTTCAGCAGGTTCCAAATCCCCCAGCGCAGTCAGGAATCCATCCGGATCCATCAGGCGCCTGGGGCGGACCATTCTAATAGGTCCTTTACCCCTGCGGAGGGTGTGTGGCATCGAGAAGTCAAAATTCACCAGATAGTGATCTGACCATGACACGGGGGTAAAAGAAAAGGCCCCCAACTTCAGAACACTCCCCACTCCCAGGACAAATACAAGGTCGAGAGCATGACCGGCTACATGGGTGGGCTCAGTGTTACTAAGGTGCAGTTCCCAGGAAGCCATGGTTTCCAGGAAATCCCGAGGGGCTCCAATGAGAGTGGTCTCAGCGTGTACGTTAAAATCCCCCAGTACTAACAGTTCTGGGGTCAACGTTCACACATCCGAGACCACCTCCAACACCTCGGTCAGGGAGTCTGCTGTGCAGCGGGGCGGGCGGTACACAAGCAGGATCCCCAGACTGCCTATATAAGTCTATAATACTCCTGTATTCTTTTCATGTTAATGCTATACATTTCCCCCCAAACATTTTATTGAATACTAAACATGTATTGCAAGTAATACAGTGAACATACAAAAAAAAAATTCTGGTAAGGCCAGTACTGGAAAAGAGAATGCCATACATTCTGAGAGTACACTTTCCTATCCCTTTTTCTGCGTGCGTTTCTTTATTTTTCTTCTGGGAGTAAGGAGCAGCAGCTATAAACGATCCTGTGGGCTTGGGTTGGGATGGAACTCTAGTTTCTTCTTTGCCTGTACTTCTGACATGAAAGTAGAAACATCCTCTTAGCTACCTTGAATTGTGGTAACCATTCCTATCGCCAGGCCGGGTGACCAAGACGAAGGATGGCCATGAAGTGCGGACGTGTAAAGTAGCCGACAGAACTGGCAGCATAAACATCTCTGTGTGGGATGACGTTGGCAACCTAATCCAGCCAGGAGACATCATCCGACTCACCAAAGGGTATGGATTGTCTTTCCAATATGAGTGTGATGAGAGAAAGTGGGGAAGTTAGATGTTGCTTCTGGGACTATGGCTAAAGGTCCATTTGGAGAGAGGAACAAGTATGGTTGGGTTCATTTTCGGCTATTAGAGGTGCAGGCTCACAATCCCTTAGGAGCACAGGAAGCTACCTTATACTGAGTCAGGCCATTGGTCCATCTGTCTCAGTCCTGCCTACGCTGACTGGCACTGGCTCTCCCAGCTTTCAGGAAGGGATCTCTCTACTTGGAGATGCCAGGGATTGAACCTGGGATCTTCTGCATGCAAAGCAGTGGCTCTGCCACTGAGCTATGACCTTTCCCTAATACAGATTACTTACTCCTTTATGCACTTTTCAACTCTGTTGGAAAGGTTTAAAGGCTGCAATCCTGTCTATGATTACTTGGGAATAAGTCCCACTGAGCAATAGTAGACCTGTGCAGCATTGGGCTCCGTGGCTGCATTTCTTTTCCTCTTCTTCCCCGCTACTGCTGTTTCACAGTTCTACTGTGGGTGTGGAATGGTGGTTCTGAGTATAGAGACGAGAAGGTATTTAGATTCACTAGTTAGGAAAAAAAAGATGTGCTCTTGTTTATACCCTCCCCCCTGGTTGCTAAGGAACTAACAACCAACTTGAGTTTGTAACTAATTTTAAAAGGTTATGCTTTCCCTCTGTAAAATCAGAAGCTGATTTTGAAGTTTCAGTCTTTCTCCTCTTTGCACCAGGGCAGATTTAATGCAGCCTGGCCCTTAAGCATGGAACAGGCCCCTGTCTCTTCGAGCCCTCCCTCTTGAGTACAAATCACCACCACCCTGGACCTTAAACATGGCTAGCGGTTCTATTGGCATAGAAGTTGTGGTTAATGGTAACTATGGCTCACTCTTAACCAAGGTTTGAAACTGGTCTTAAGCAAACCATGGTACATGCCAGTGGAGAGATTCTCGTGAGGGAGGGCATGTAATACAGCAGCTTCTTCTAAACCCCTAACCATGGGGCAGGCTGTGTTATATCTGCACTGCACCAGTCCTTGTGAGGTGCATAGGATGTTGTGTTTTAGGTCTGCTTCATACCTGATGTTTAATTCTTCATGAGTAGATAGATATGATATCTGCGGTGTGTGTTCCTTGTGATTGAAGCAGAGGGGATCAAAACCACACACACCCTTCATACATACAAAATGTAAGCTTTTTGATTGCAATCTAGGGAAAAAATAATGTATGAAGCTGCCCTTTGTTTCAAGTGAGTTATTTTAATTAGCTTCTTAGCATGCTATTTTTTCTCCATGATTATTTTTTTGTAACTGGTTTTGTTAATATTTGGATTCGATGGGCATTGCTTTTTCCATCTTTGCAGCATCTAAATTAGTTTTGGGTGTTTTGTTTTGGTCTTGACCTCTGCATCATTCAGTTCTTTGTTGTTGAACTTGCTTTTCTTCTGGAAGCTACATTTTCCATCAGAACTGTTGGAGTACTATAGATATGGCTGTCAATTTGCTATCCCTAGGGCCGGGGCTAGGAATATCTTGTTGATACTAAGTTGCTGCTTGTTTAACGAGGTGGAAAAGCAGAAGTGAATATTAATACTCAGAGGGCATGATCAAGCCCTGTCACTTGGGGAAGGATGGTAGGATTTCAGTGCTAATATATCTGTTCCCTGTTATCTCTGTCTGTCTCTCAGCACATTAATAGGAAGATTTTTGAAAGAGTATATTTGTGAAAGATACCATTTATTTCTTTAAGGGACTTTCTAGTACACTCTTCTTTGTTTCTTCTTTAGAGCTGCAGTACTCTAAGGACAGATTGTTAAGTGGTGGTTGTCAGCTTAGAACATCCATTTGCTCCCTTCTGAGTACCAGATGCTGAACAAATAACAGGGTATGACTGCTGTCTTTGTGTCAGAGATGGGAAACCTGTGACCCTCCAGATATCTTTGGACTCCCATTGTCCTTGGCAATTGGCCATTCTTGCTGGGGCTGATGGGAACGGGAATCCAACATTCTCTGAAGGGCCACAGGTTCCCCATCCCTGTTTTATCCCCTGCTTTTAGGCTTGCCAGAGACATCTACCTGGCCACTGTTGGAAACAGAACACTGCACTGGATAGGCGTTTGGTCTGATCCACTATGGCAAAGTGTTTCACCTCTTGAATGTTTAAAGGCCGAGGGCACATCTGCATAGCAGCTTCACAGCTAAAAGGAAGAACATTGAAAAAGACTTTTAAAGGAGGGGAGATCTCTTTCCTTTCAATGCAGAAAGTCAGACATGTACACTGCAGTACTGAGTGCTATTAATTTTTTTATTCATGGCATTTTTATCTTGCTGTTCCTCCCCGGTGCTCATTCTAGGCTAGGCTGAGAAAGTCTGGACCAGAGCTGGGAAGATTACTTTTAAAAAGTAATAAATTACAGTTACAGTTACATGGCCCCCCAAAAGTAGTAGTTACTGTTATAATTACAATTGCTCCGAAAGTAACTGATTACTTTACTTTTACTCAAAAGTGATTGCTACAATTACATTTTAGTTACTTTTTTTAAAAAAATTGCCTACAAGGTGCTGGCCTTGGCTGCTGCACATCTAAGTAGCCTAAAACAACATTAAAAATAAGCACACGCACACACACAGAGGGTAGTAGAATAATTTTTTTTATCCGTAAGATTAACAGAATGGCATAACAGAATCTCACATCCCCTCACCCCACGCCCAGCAATGATGATACCCCAACACACATATTTTTTGTATATATATATTGCCTCCAGCTCTTTTCTCCTTCCACTCCTGTCAATTGTTAAACAATTGTTTTCTCCATGCCGTCTCGCTCTCCACCTCCTCCCTCCTTGCCTCCTAAGTTCCCATAGAGCATGAAGGAAGAACAACGCTGCACAGAAGCCCAATTTGAAGCACATGATTTTTATTCACAAATCAGAGGAGCAGAAGACTTCCCCTGCTCCCCCCCCCAAGTAATGCATGAAAGTAGTGCTGGAAACATTACAATTACTCCTCAAAAGTAATGAAGTTACTACTCGTTCTATTACCAGCAAAATGTAATGAAGTTACCCACTCGTTACTCAAAAAAGTAATAAATTACTTGTAACTAGTTACTTGTAACTAGTTACTTGTAACTGGTTACTTCCAAGCTCTGGTCTGGACAAATGATCTAGTGAATGTCATGACTAAAATAAGATTTGAATCCCGATCTGCCTGATCCTGTTCTTAGACTAACCATTAAACCATACCAGCTAAGAACTTCAGAGCCGTACTGGATCAGACCAAAGGTTCATCTGGTCTAGCATCCTGTTTTGCACAGTGACCAGCCAGATCTCTCTGGGAAGCCCGCAAGAAGGACATCAGCACAACAGCCCTCTCTTACTTGTGTTCCCTAGCAAATCAGAGTAATGATGGCTCTGCTCCTGCAGGTAGAATATAGCCATCATAACTAGTTGCCATGTGCTAGTATTGGGATTCTTCCCCCTTTCTTATCTGGACCTGTAATGGATCAGCAGCGTTCTAACCACTCCACTGTGTGCATATTTCAAGATCCTGGGGACATTTTATACTTTACATTTTAAAGGAACTTCTGAACCCCTTTCAAAAGATCAGTGTAGATACATCCTTGAGTGGCTTTTCCCTTGTTCTTTTATGATACAGGGCTGTTTCCACAAGTCGCCCTTGTTTTTTAAAAACCTTATGTGGGAACTGTCAGTACACAAATGCAACTCCCACAAAAGATGCAAATATTTCTAGGTCTCAGCAAATCTGCCTTTGGAGTAGTGCATTAATCTCTCTGACGTGATGCCTTTTAAGCATGGGAGCAACTTGAAGGAGGAAGCTTTATTGTAAAATAGGAAACTGCCCTGAGAGAATAAAGGTGTTTGGGAGATTGCTAGCAGTAAAAACCACACAAAACATTGTATGATTGTGTGCGACACCTTTCTTGCAGGAAGGCACACACACATACACACAAATCCTGCAACAAAATATGCACATGTGTATTGTAGCCACACACCCTGGAATTTTTAAACTGAAAGGTTTTGTAAGTACTTTTATTACCTCTAACTAGGTGGAGCAATAGAAAACTGTGGGTTTTTTAAAGCAGAAATCTTACTTTTTACCATTATGTGTTTAAAATAATTCAGAATGAACTGCCATGAGATCCAGGATCTCAGGTGGGGAGGGCAACCTTGGTGTACCTCTTTGATTTGGAAGAGGCAGGGTGTGCAAGGAATATCCTCTCACACTGGTTGTGATCATCTTGGGTGTTCTGTATAAAATGGGACTGGCAATATTGTTGGTGGGCATCAACTTTGCCAACCCTGATTAACTAAATTGAGCATTTAAAAAATTTGTTGGATTCTCAGCAGCTGGAGGGAAACTTGTTGGACTTCATCAGGAGGAAGCTAGGAGTGCTTAACAGTGCAACCCTATACACGTCTACTAAAAAGTAAGTCTCATTGAGTTCAGTGGGGCTTACTCCCAGGTGAGTATAGGATTCCAGCTTAAGTCATGTTTGTCTCAATGAGAGTTAAAAATGTGCAACTTCCTCCAGATTATACCCAGTATTAGCCAGGACTGAACGGGAATTCAGTTGACTTGAATCAGAAGCTAGGTGGGCTGTTTTGTGATGAAAAGTAGGTAACACATTTTTATTCATTTATAAAATGTATCATACAAGTGGATAACAACTTTATTATGTGTCCATGCTTCAAGGCATCCCACAATTTGGTATTTTGTTCTGAGCAGAGCTGATGCATTTTTCCCTATAAGAGGAATGTTATGCTGCTTCTAATTGTGGGTCTACCCCTACCAGGTATGCATCTGTGTTCAAAGGCTGCTTGACTCTGTATACTGGACGTGGAGGAGACCTGCAGAAAGTGGGAGAGTAAGACCTGTAAATGGCTTATGCGAATTTTGCTTTTTGGCATTGAGGTTGGGCAGGCGGGTTTCTTTAGTTCAGACTTCCAGAGCCAGATTTCCACCAAAGGGATAGTATTTGCTCCAGGGGCTATAACATAACCTGACGCTATGGAGGCAGCTTCTGGGATGGAAGGTACTGCTGACTTCTTTTGCACGACGACTACACCATAATAAATGTTGCAGACGTGTTGAGCACTGAGAGACACCTCTTGCATAAGAATCTCTTACCCTAGCTCCATGACTGTACAGCAAATGCTCATTATTTTTTTACTCTGTAGGACAAATATTCCTTTATGCTATAGAATAGGCATTTCAAAAGTATCCATTAATTTGCTCCCTTCTGAGGCAAATGTCACATCCCCTCACCTTAGAAATGATCCCCAGTTTTCTAGGATGTTTCTGTGGAAAACCCCCCCCCAATATTGGCAATTCCTGGGGTTTTATGCTCGAATAATGGCTTGTGTAATATTGGTTTGGATGGTGGTGGTTTACGATTGTAGCCAAGGTATTCAGGTTATTTTTTATCCCTTTAACAGACGCTCTCTGGGTGTGCTTACACAACTGTGGCTACCCATCTCTGTAACTGTTTTTCCTTTTTTAGAAAAAGAGTAATATAGAGTTTAACTCTTGTTCACTCTGGCAGCATGAAAAAACTTGCCTCGTGTCAGGGTTTGATTTTGACAGCATGATTTTGTCTTTCCCTCTCCCTTCTTCTCTCTCCCCCCCTCCCCAGTCTATACTTTGAAAAACACTGCCAAAAGTGTGGGTCTATTGATGTCTGGTATTAGTCTAGGCCTAAAAGGCTTGAACGTGCTTTTTCAGGACTGCTGTTAACTGCCACTGTTTAGCATGTGGTTATTGTGCCTTGCTGCCCATGTAGTGCATGTGGGAGAGGAAGGCAGCTAGATGGAAATTGGTTAGTGGAGTGACAGCTATATTTTATCTGCCATCTCTCCTGCCCCAGGTTTTGTATGGTTTACTCAGAAGTGCCAAATTTCAGTGAGCCAAACCCAGAGTATGTTGCCCAGCAGTCGCAAAACAAAAATGTGAGTATTGGGATTGCGTTCTCAACTAATGTTGGGGAATGAAATACATTATGAAGAAGGGGCTTAGGACCATTCCCGACCCAGTCACATGGGGTGTCTGCACCTCCCTTTACCACAGGGAAATGCATCACTCCCAAGTTCTCATAACCACCTACTCCCATTGGATCTCTCCTCTAAAGTCCCATGCTTATTTTTATATTTTGGGCAACTGTTATATTTCCTTGCCTTGAGGAAGTGAAAGGTACAAAATGTCTTAACCTTTCAGGAATCAGGCCCATAAGGTTGGTAGGTCCTGAACCTAGAAGAGTTACTGTACTTTTAAGAGCAGCAGTGAAAGCAGAATTGTTACCCGTCATAATGAGGGAAGGAAACTGCACCTAGGAGGATTTTCCTTTCCATGCAACTTTTAAAGGTATAGAGGTCTTCTCAGATACGGATTTGGCAAGTCTCTTGGATTGCCTGAATGGAACTAACTCAAGAGTGAGCTATGAGGATGACGCGAAATGGAATGGAAGTAACTTCCTTAGCATGTAGAATTGGATGTGCTTATTTATCCTTAGGGTGCTAGATAACATCTTCAGGATCCATTTTGCCTAGATGAGTGTGGACATATGAGTGTGGGGAGATAGTACCACTCTTCTGCATGGCCCTGATGCCTGGCCCTAGAACCTCTACCTTTTTTCACAGCCAGCTTATGCACCATCCTGCTTTCCCTTCTCCATGTATTTATGCTAGTTAGATTGGATTTCAGCATACTCCTGTGAGACTTTTCCCCTTCCTCTACCTGTGACTTGTATCTATAGAATTTCTGCATATGTCAAGAACATATGAGCAGACTTTTGTTTTCTTCAATAGACACAGAATGACAATGCAGCACCCACAGCCTCCCAAACCACCCCAGGACCCTCAACATCATCAGCAGGTAGGCAGCTAATGACCTTACATGTCTGAGCAATATTGAGCAAAACTGGTCCCCGCAGGTGAGAGGTTGGTCATGAACAAATAATTCACCCATAAGCAGTTTGGGAGGATTTATTGCCTTGTTGCATTATTTAGCCTGTAAATGGCCAACATCTGGCTCATGGCCTGCCTAAGTCTGATGGCCAAACTGGACATGACATTAAATGCATATTTGCATTTAATGTGCAGAATTTTTTTAAAAATGCAAATAGCATCAGTTGGGGGGGTAATAATTATTGGGATTCCAGCAGGCTGGGAAGAGGGGATTTAACCCTTTCTTCCCCTATTGTAGTCCTGAGGGAAATCCTTCCTCTGGAGCTAGTATTTGCTTTATCAGTGGGGAATTTCCACCACCCCGAGCCCAAAACATCTCATAGAGTAAACCTATGGAGAGTTAGGTATATCAAATTCCATTAAAATCAAAATGGTTAGGCATGCCTAACTCTGCATAGTAGCAGGCTCTTAGAATTCTGACACTTTTAGGTTTTGGATTTCTAGTGGTGATCTTACTTTTAAAAAACCGTAGGTTTCTGTCCCTCATGATTGTAAAGATAAACTTGAAAATGTGAAGGTAAACTTCTGGGAGGGCTTTGAAAAAAGGAAGCAGATTTTTAAATGGCTGAATTTAGGATGACTTTCTTCTCTTGTTATTTTGGGCCTCAATATTTCTTAAGGGCAGTGTCAGGGTTTTTTTGGTCATCTGAAGTAATGATTTTTCAGAATACAAGTGCTGCAGGACTGGACTGCCCAAGCTGTCCCAGTTTTACCAGATATACCTTTTTAGGCCACTGCAGCACTGTGACAAGACAAGCTGCCCCCCTTCCAACGTTTCCCCCCCCCTTCTAGTTAAAGCCATAGGATTCTCTAAGAGGGAAGGTTAGACCACATCTCCAGTGTGCTAATTCTAACCTATAAAGGCCTAAATACAGAACTGGCAGCTTCTGAACTAGCCCTTGTTGCTGTGCCTTATCCTCAGGAATTAGTGGATGATGATTTATAGGGACACAGGAGCAAATTGGGCTGTTCTTTCTGTTCCTTTGGCAACCCTGCCTAATATGTGGAGTCCAGTATTTCTCAGAGAGCATCTTTTTCTGCTTAGGCCCACCACCCTTTTCAGTCCTGTCCCAGGCTCCTACCTCCTGACAATGCCTGTACCTGAGGGGTATGGTCTCTGCATTGGTAGTCTGGCCTTGTGAATCTCTCTCTCTCTCTCTCTCTCTCTCTCTCTCTCTCTCTCTCTCTCTGTAGTCAAGATCCAAGATGAGGTCACCTGCCTCAAGCAGCAGATTTGTTGTATTTTAATGATACCCCAAAACTGTTAAATATGGTCCATATTTTTACCACTATGAGAGCGGGGGGGGGACCAAGTGGACCTTCTGACCTTGTCAGAGTGGTCTCAACCCATGTATCCCACAAGAAGCCTGCCAATCTTTGTTATTCTTGCAGCGCAATCCTATGCCTGTTTAATCAGAAGTAAGCCAATCTGGGACCTACTTGCAGGTAGTAAGTGTGTTTATGATTGCAGTTTTTAGGCAAACATCATAATATGACTTACTTTTGAGTAAGGGTTGAGCTGTTAGGCTGCACATAGTGGGGCTTGCTGCCAAGTAAACAGGCATAGGATCAGGCTGCATGGCTTCCAGAGGTATCTAAATATATTGTTTAGAGTTCTGCCAGCCAACTTCTCACAGATTACTCTCTCTGGTATTTGTAAAGAGTCTTGTTGCTTGGGAATATGCTTTTCCATTTTGTGTGTGCCTTTTTTCAGTAACATTTGTCAGCTGCCTTAATTTTAATGCAGAGAAATGGGGCTGGGGGAGGAAATCTCTTTCAGTAAATTTGTGTTGTGAGCGTAGTGAATTGTTAATCAAATGCAGTTTATTATCTCTATGTTCATTAAAAATACCTGGAATGTGCAAACTAGCTTCAATATCTCACAATAAATTTCCCATATGGATCACTGGTGGACAATTTTATATATTTGTTATGAACCAACTAGGAGGTGGGATATGTAACTCCTAGCTATGCCATCGAATCAGTTGGGCAATTTTGACAACATCATCCGTATGCATTTTTTTTTAAAAAAAATGGCAATTTAAAAAAACAATTAAATGTAAGATCTGGTATGTATTGAAGCTATCCTATGGCTTCTAAACCCACAGAAATGTTTTGAACATATCTTCTATTACAATGTTCCACAAATGTATTCCCTTTTCCAAAATAAAATAAAATTAATCCTGCAATGTGTCTCTCTCTTCTCTAAATGGAGCTGCAGGTATTGATTGAGTACATTGAGTATTCCACATTCAGCATTCAAATTAAAATACCACATTCCCATCTGCCAGCGATTGCAGTTTATGCAATTACAAGTTTAGAACTGTTTTTAGTATAAGAACGTAAGAAGAGCCTGCTGGATCAGGCCAGTGGCCCATCTAGTCCAGCATCCTGTTCTCACAGTGGCCAACCAGGTGCCTGGGGGAAGCCCGCAAGCAGGACCCGAGTGCAAGAACACTCTCCCCTCATGAGGCTTCCGGCAACTGGTCTTCAGAAACATACTGCCTCTGACTAGGGTGGCAGAGCACAGCCATCATGGCTAGTAGCCATTGATAGCCCTGTCCTCCATGAATTTGTCTAATCTTCTTTTAAAGCCATCCAAGCTGGTGGCCATTACTGCGTCTTGTGGGAGCAAATTCCATAGTTTAACTGCGCTGAGTAAAGAAGTCCTTCCTTTTGTCTGTCCTGAATCTTCCAACATTCAGCTTCTTTGAATGTCCACGAGTTCTAGTATTATGAGAGAGGGAGAAAAACTTTTCTCTATCCACTTTCTCAATGCCATGCATAATTTTATACACTTCTATCATGTCTCCTCTGACCCACCTTTTCTCTAAACTAAAAAGCCCCGAATGCTGCAACCTTTCCTCAAAAGGGAGTCGCTCCATCCCCTTGATCATTCTGGTTGCCCTCTTCTGAACCTTTTCCAACTCCATAATATCCTTTTTGAGATGAGGCGACCAGAACTGTACACAGTATTCCAAATGCGGCCACACCATAGATTTATACAACGGCATTATGATATCGGCTGTCTTATTTTCAGTACCTTTCCTAATTATCACTAGCATGGAATTTGCCTTTTTCACAGCTGCCGCACACTGGGTCGACCCCGAGGTCTCTCTCCTGGTCGGTTACCGCCAGTTCAGACCCCATGAGCATAAATGTGAAATTAAGATTCTTTGCTCCAATATGCATAATTTTACACTTGTTTATATTGAATTGCATTTGCCATTTTCCTGCAATCCCTTTTTGTTTTAACAACCCTGAACAATTTAGTATCGTCAGCAAACTTGGCCACTTCACTGCTCACTCCTAATTCTAGGTCATTAATGAACAAGTTGAAAAGAACAGGTCCCAATACCGACCCTTGAGGGACTCCTCTTTCTACAGCCCTCCATTGGGAGAACTGTCCATTTATTCCTACTCTCTGCTTTCTGCTTCTTAACCAATTCCTTATCCACAAGAGGACCTCTCCTCTTATTCCATGACTGCTAAGCTTCCTCAGAAGTCTTTGGTGAGGTACTTTGTCAAAAGCTTTTTGAAAGTCTAAGTACACTATGTCCACTGGATCTAATAGGTTACTGAGACAGGACTTTCCCTAACAGTAGCCATGCTGGCTTTGCTTCAGCAAGGCTTGTTCTTCTATGTGCTTAGTTAATCTAGCTTTAATAATACTTTCTACCAGTTTTCCAGGGACAGAAGTTAAGCTAACTGGCCTGTAATTTCCGGGATCCCCTCTGGATCCCTTTTTGAATATTGGCGTTACATTTGCCACTTTCCAGTCCTCAGGCACGGAGGAGGACCTGAGGGACAAGTTACATATTTTAGTTAGCAGATCAGCAATTTCACATTTGAGTTCTTTGAGAACTCTTGGGTGGATGCCATCCGGGCCCAGTGATTTGTCAGTTTTTATATTGTCTATTAAGCCTAGAACTTCCTCTCTCGTTACCACTATTTGTCTCAGTTCCTCAGAATCCCTTCCTGCAAATGTTAGTTCAGGTTCAGGGATCTGCCCTATATCTTCCACTGTGAAGACAGATGCAAAGAATTCATTTAGCTTCTCTGCAATCTCCTGATCGTTCTTTAGTACACCTTTGACTTCCTTATCATCCAAGGGTCCAATCGCCTCCCTAGATGGTCTCCTGCTTTGAATGTATTTATATAATTTTTTGTTGTTGATTTTTATATTCTTAGCAGTGTGCTCCTCAAATTCTTTTTTGGCATCCCTTATTGTCTTCTTGCATTTCTTTTGCCAGAGTTTGTGTTCCTTTTTATTTTTTTCATTCGGACAAGACTTCCATTTTCTGAAGGAAGACTTTTTGCCTCTAAGAGTTTCCTTGACTTTGCTCGTTAACCATGCTGCCGTCTTCTTGGCCCTGGCGGTACCTTTTCTGATCTGCGGTATGCACTCCAGTTGAGCTTCTAATATAGTGTTTTTAAACAACTTCCAAGCATTTCATTTTTGTGAAGTTTCCTCTTTTGAAGTCAAATGTGACCGTGTTGGATTTTCTTGGCAATTGGCCATTTACATGTACAGTAGGGCCCCGCTTTACAGCGCTTCGCTTTACAGTGTTCCGCTAATAGAGCGGTTGTCAATTGCAGAAAAGCCCCGCTCCTATGGCGCTTGTTCCGTTTTTACTGCGGTTTTTGCTCGTCATGGGCCATTTTCACGTGATGCGCACCATTATCTTCAATGCGTTCCGATTTACAGTGGTTTTCCCTTTACAGCAGGGGTCCAGAACGTAACCCGCTGTATGAGTGGGGCTACTGTATGTTTAATTTAATAGCACTATGGTCACTGCTCCCAGTCGGTTCGACAACCCTTACATCTCGCACCAGGTCCCAGTCCCCACTGAGGATTACGTCCAGGGTTGCCGTCCCTCTGGTCGGTTCCATGACCAACTGGTCTAGGGCATAGTCATTTAGAATATCTAGAAATTTTGCTTCTTTGTCGTGACTGGAACACATATGTGGCCAGTCTATGTCCGGGTATATCCCAACAAGATTACCAATGGATATATTGGCTCCTTCTCTGTGGTTTCAGTAAGATTTTTCTTCTCTCTCTCTTTTTGTTTTAGCCACTGACAACCAGAATGGCAATGGGTTGATCACCTCTGGCTCAGGCAGCTCCACACACCCACCTGTTGTCCCCACTCACCCCACCAGCGGTCGCATCACCCGGAGTCAGCCCAACCACCAGAGTGGGAACTCATCGGGGTCATCCTCTAATCCAGTCAGTAATGGCAAAGAGACACGGCGCAGCAGCAAGAGATAACAAGTACAGGTTTAGGGTTGCTTTTCTGCTTCTTCCCTTCACTGCCTGCTGTGTTACCGTTTGCTTCTTGCTAACCGGTTTTGAGCAGAGCAGCTGATACTGAAGGAGGAGAGATGGATACCAGGCTGGAGTAGAGACTATGACGTGTATGAAACCAACTTGTGTTTAGCCACTGAAATTGACTTTTTAATGTGTGATGCTGGGTGAGGGATATGGTCTTCAGTGTGTTTATAATAGTATTCCAGGTCCAACGTGTTCCTTTCAGGATTCCTGTATATCCTCACTGTTTGCAGGAAATTAACATGATTGTCCTCCCAACTTTTTGCCTGATGGTATGTCATTCCTATCCATTACCTTTCCAGATAATATGCTCCTGTACTGTGCTACAGGCATATGTCTTTGAATTTGGCTCCCTTTGTTATAAGTCTAGAATCCTTAAAGCAGAGGTAGGGAACCTGTGACTCTGCAGGTGTTGCTTGAGTCCAACTCCTGTTAGCCCCAGCCAGTATGGCCTATGGTTGGCATGATGGGAGTTGTAGTAGTCCAACAACATTTGTAAGGCCACAAGTTCCCCATCTCTAGTTTAAAAGTATTTATTGTGGACTTGTGATAAAGTCTATGAAACCATCCTCAACTGAGTGGTTTTGGGCTAAATAACAAGTTGTGTTTCAATTTCTATAAGGCTCTTAGGTTTCATGAGATGTCTTGTATGGAGGAGGTGTAGCTAGGCAAACAAATAGACTTTATGCCACTTTTTCTCAGCCAAACTCTCAGTCTGAATGACTCCCAGAACTGTCCAACAAGATGACACCGTTTACTGTATTCCCAAATATATTCTTGATTGATATTGTAGCTTACAGCATCCTGTAGGTAGGTTTCTGTAGATGTAATGATGATGATAGATTTAGAGGTGTGGCAAAATTGACAAGAAAAGAAGCTTTGTTTTAAAAAAATCCCAAATTTTAATTATGATTTTACTGTGTTTTTAATTTGGATTATTGTGCAGAAAACTTGAAACAGATGTGTTTATTCCAGTAGGCCTCAGTATGACTGGTGCTGGCAATTGGCAGTATTGGGACCATATCTGCTGGTGCCTAGCAGGCACAAGTCAGTACTGCCAACTTGATATTCACTTGGTGCAAGGCCCAGGTGTGATGCATGTTTACCTCTGAACTAGCAGATCCTTGTGTGAAGTAAGAAAGCTACTCGGAGCCCCCTGTAACATTACAGAAATCTTTGGGGGTATTTGTTTATATGTTCCATGTCCTCCTCCTTCCTCTCTCCTAACATTTAAGAGGTCCTTTTAAATGATTATGTTCCTAGAAAGCCATAGATAGCCCTGGTTTCAAACATCTGAAGGAACATGAGGAATTATCAATGGATTATTAGAAAGTTTTGAAGGGATGATGGGATTACATTTTAACACTAAAAATATTTTGCCAAACTTAACATAATTTCTTGAAAGCCAATAAAATTGTTCAAAATACATATTTTCTTTCTCTCTCTCTTCATTTGTGGCTCAATGGGCATCATTGAACCATATTTAAGAAAATTTTGAAGTGTTCTTTTATCAAGCAGTCTGGGTCCCAGTCTCCTTTTCCACTCCAGGGTAATTGCTTGAATTTCTTAACTGGTTTTTTTTTAAAAAGAACACCACTGTTATCAAATCTGATGTGGCTGTTTGAATGTACTATTCATGAATGTTTTGGGAATAAATATTTTAATCTTCTTTATAATGTGAATGTCTCTGATTGGAGAAAATGGGCCATTCCATAGAATAATGAATGTTAGTGTGAAAATGTTGAAGTAACATTTTGTTGATGTTTACTTACAAACATAGGACAAAATGACATCAATTGTATAACAAGACCTGAGTAAATCTAGTCAGCTGACCTATGCTAGTCCTCTTGAGATAGTTTAATCTCAGTCTCAAAGCACGATAACATCAGCTCTCTACTACTACCCAACTTATGAAATGTGAATAAGGCTGGAATTCTAACTGAATACAGTCAGGCTTATTTCTGAGTAAACATGCCTGGGATTTTTTCCTTATATTGATAATTTAATACATATCTTGTTGAATCCTTCATTATGGAGCCAAAATAGTAACTACATTTAGAGATCTAAGAGTTTTATCATATTTATAATGTAGCATATGTTACTATGTAATAAGTGTTAAGGAATTTTGAATTGTATCATGTGGACAAATGCACAATGGATATAAAGTGTTCTAGAGTGATACCTTTATAATACAAAAGTAGCTTCAATGTTCCATTTTCCTAGACAAAAATCAATCAGTAATGTCAAAGGATTGGGTAGCTGCTGGATTCATATACCCATGGTGGAAAATGTAGTCAGTTAAAAAGACTCTCCTTAGGAGGAAAAAAACTAAGTAAACATGCATAGGATGTGTTCTTCGTGTTAGCTCTATAAAATTCATTTATAGCATTCATTGAGTGCTGTGTGTACTGTCCTGTTAGTAGGCCTGCTGTCAAGAGGTGGCATGGCTGGACATTTGTGGATGCCTGTGAAGCAATGGCATTATTGCTATCAGGAGCTAGCGCAAATGCACTGGGATTGGGGGGTGGGGGGCAAGGAGGAGGAACAGCAGCCCCTCTGTGCCAGTTTCTGGATGGTCACAGGCAGCACTTTGGGATGGATGGGCACATTGAGCATGTGGCCAGGTAAGACCTTGGTTCACTTCTCATTCCTATGTTGCCCAAGGTGCTCCCCGTCCGCTTGTTGAGTTGGTGTTGCCTGTTAAAATAAAATTACATTGTCTGGATTTCCTGGAGACAGGAAAGTGAGAAAGCACAAATCTGGGGACATGCTGGAGAGTTTGAAAATTCATTAATTTTATTGGAAAGAAAGGGGTATCACCTTATTAATAAATAAAAATGTTTTGACTTCTGGGGTAGATATAAGTTGGGGTAAGTGGGTATTGTGTGAGTTTTGCAGCTTGAGCACTTATTGAGGGAAATATTGTGGCTGTACTGACAGATCCAGGAGGTCAACTTATAGGAGCGAGAAATGCCAGACATCCAAGCTGGATTTAGAAAGAGAAGAGGCACCAGAGATCATATCGCAAACATACGTTGGATAATGGAACGGACCAAGGAATTTCAGAAGAAAATCACCCTGTGCTTTATAGATTACAGCAAAGCCTTTGACTGTGTAGATCCTGAAAAACTATGGAATGCTTTAAAAGAATTGGGGGTGCCACAGCATCTGATTGTCCTGATGCGCAACCTATACTCTGGACAGGAAGGTACTGTAAGGACAGAATATGGAAAAAATGATTGGTTCCCCATCGGAAAGGGTGTGAGACGGGGTGTATTTTATCACCCTATTTGTTTAATCTGTACACAGAACATATCATATGGAAAGCAGGATTGGACCAAGATGAAGGAGGTATGAAAATTGGAGGGAGAAACATCAATAATTTAAGATACGCAGACGATACCATACTCTTAGCAGAAACCAGTAATGATTTGAAACGAATGCTGATGAAAGTTAAAGAGGAAAGCAGAAAAGCAGTACTACAGCTGAACGTCAAAAAGACTAAAGTAATGACAACAGATTTATGTAACTTTACAGTTGACAATGAGGACATTGAACTTGTCAAGGATTATCAATACCTCGGCACAGTCATTAACCAAAATGGAGACAATAGTCAAGAAATTAGAAGGCAGCTAGGACTGGGTAGGGTAGCTGTGAGACAACTAGAAAAGGTCCTCAAATGCAATGATGTATCACTGAACACCAAAGTCAGGATCATTCAGACCATGGTATTCCTGATCTCTATGTATGGATGTGAAAATTGGACAGTGAAAAAGGCGGATAAGAGAAAAATCAACTCATTTGAAATGTGGTGCTGGAGGAGAGCTTCGCACATACCATGGACTGTGAAAAAGACAAATAATTGGGTGTTAGAACAAATTAAACCAGAACTGTCACTAGAAGCTAAAATGATGAAAGTGAGGTTATCATACTTTGGACACATAATGAGAAGACATGATTCACTAGAAAAGACAATAATGCTGGGGAAAACAGCAGGAAGTAGAAAAAAGAGGAAGGCCAAACAAGAGATGGATTGATTCCATAAAGGAAGCGGAAGCCACAGACCTGAACTTACAAGACCTGAACAGGGTGGTTCATGACAGATGCTCTTGGAGGTCGCTGATTCATAGGGTCGCCATAAGCCATAATCAACTTGAAGGCACATAACAACAACAACAACAGTTGTTTTGTTGTATATTGGATTTCTTGGTATTTTTGAAGCCTGGACACTGTGTCTCAGACAGTGTAGAAGACTTTGCTGTGACAGATATGGAGTAGAGAGACAATCTAGTAATATAGGAAGTAGCCTTATACCAAGTGAAACCATTGGTCCTTCTAAGTATACAAACTAGCAGCAGCTCTTCAGGATTTCAGGTAGGGGACGTTTCCAGCCCTACCTGGATATCTCAGGGACTGAATTTGGGGCTTTATACATAGAAAGGAGATGCTCTAATACTGAGCCATGGTCCTTCTCTAGTCTCATCGTTTGGAGCTCAGATACTTTTAGTGCCTCATTCAGTTCACCAAACAGTGGAGAAATCCAGGATTTAGCATAGCTGTGACTGGAAAAGTGGTTCGCTTGTGTTTATTAGTTTTCTTTAAAAATTGCTCATAAATGCACATCAACTCTTTATTAATCTCCATGTTGCAGGTGTGTGTGTGTGAAGGTGAGGCAAAATGAGTTGTGATAACCTTGATCTGGTCATTTGAAGGCAGACACATTGGACTTTCACTTACCCACGGTAGCTGGAAATTCCAAAGAATTATGGTAGCACGGTGCGTGTGTTAATCTATATCTGTGTAGCTCTATGGTGAGGGGGGGTTTAGTGCTCGAGTAGGCGCGGCTGCTCTATTTCCACGCTTCCCAGAGAGGGGACGAGACACGCCCACCATTGCCCTTCCGGATGCCGGGATGTGATGTTTTAGGTTAGCCACGCCTGCCTAGCAGGCAGTCCGCCGCGCTGTACGCCACGCGAGCCGGGGGGCCTTGATGGGTCCTTTACTCAACGTTGAGTTGCCCTGACAGCGCCTGTGTCTAAGAGAGGCCAGTTTTCAAGGGCCGTAAAAAATGCAATTGAAAGAGGAGACGGGTGGCTTGGTTGGCGTATGACCGGCTTCTTCGTGTGGAACCGTGGAAGTGTGATTAGGACAGGCAGGCGTTGGGCATCCCTAGTGAAGAGTAGGATTGGAGGAGCTGCTGTAGCCGGCACTGAGTTGGGGCTTCGGGCGGACTCGGGTCCCGCTGTGGGAGGAGGTGGAGGCGGTGAGAGCTGAGCGGTGGGGGATGACAGAGGACTTGGAAACGGGGACAGCTTACTGTAGAGACCATCTATGGCGGGCGGCATTTATATGCTGGTGTAACTGTAGCATTAACAGTAGGAGTTGGAAAGTCACTGGCTCAAACCTCATCTCTGCCACGTACTGCACTGGGTGGCTTTAGGCAAGTCATTATCCTCTCAACTCTGGTTCCCCATCTACCAAACGAGGATAAATAATATTGGCTTACCTTACAAGGCTGTTGTACATGTTACGTAGATTATGTACGTGAAGTTCTTAGAAAAGGCAACGCGATGTATAACTTTAGAGTGTCCTTATACTAGAGTACATGAGGAGGAACGATAGCGCTTCGGAATAAAGCGTTCTTTGGGGGAGAAGATCAGGATTACAGTTGCTTTTGATTAAACAATGGAATGAAGTGGAGAATAAATAGAAGACACCTTATTTCAAGAGCTTTATGCAGTATTGTCAGATATTCTTCTCTGCCTCAAATTTATCTCTCTGTGTCAATTGCATAATGCAGCTCTCATGCAATTAAATAAGATGTTTAAAATCTATACTATGGCAGGGCTGTGTTAGGCTGCAATCGAATACATGTCTACTCAGGAGTAAGCTCCATTCGGTTCAATGGGACTTACTGCCAGGTAAGTGTGTATTGGATTGCAGCCTTAGTGTTGCAGTAGGTTCTTCTTTGGAAATTTGAGCTACATTATTTCAACTTTCTGTCTTATTGCGTGTAGTGGGTAGAAAAAGATGGGGGTTGTTCCAATCCAGATTAACACAGCTATCCCTTTTGCATCCCGAGAAAGCTAGTCAGTTAGGATTTAAGCATGACTCTTGATCAAGGTCATAATCTCAGCTGTTTCCAGTGGCATTCTTTTTTTTTGTTTTTGTTTTTTTGACCAGGGAGTATTCAAAAGGCTTTGAAAGAGGACTAGACAAATTCATGGAGGATAAATGGCTACTAGCCATGATGGCTATGCTCTGTCCCCAGGGTCAGAAGCAGCATGCTTCTGAATACCAGTTGCTGGGGGCCACAGAAAGGGACAGTACTTTTACACTGGGGTCCTGCTTGTGGGCTTTCCATGGGCATATGGTTGGCCACTGTGAGAACAGGATGCTATTCTAGATGGGCTATTGGTTTGATCCAGCAGGTTCTTCTTATGCCTTATTAATAAATACACACAAAAAACTATTTGACTGGAATTGCTTTATTCACAGAGAGTTTGGGAGGTAAATCTATGAGGAAGACTTGATGCAAATCTGGGAAACTCTTCTTCTGGAAAAGGATCCTCTCAGAAATGTTTAAAAGAGAAAACAGATACAGATGTATTTTTCCATTTTATATGAACTTCCACAGATAACTGGTTAAATGATACATGATAACTGTTTGTGGAATTAACAGTGTAGCTCTATTCATGTTTGTTCAGAAATATGTCTCTCTTGGCTAGTCCACATGTTATGGTAATTGGCTTACCACAAATGAGCAATGTGTTAGTGCATGCTGCTGAATCACTCCCATTTTGCCCCATCGAGCAACAACCATGAGCCTTGGTGTAATGTGTGCAAACCAGTGCTTGTTGTTTGTTTTTTCCAGACAAACCATGAGTGGAAGCCAAAGTTTGTTCTTGCCCTACTGCTCATGGTTTGAGAGAAACAAACCACAAGGTCTGGTTCACACAATAGTAAGCCAAGGCTCACGGTCTTTTGGTCGAGGCAGTCACAGAATGTAAGTGATTCAGCACTAGCAGGTGTTCATTCATTAAAAGCACATCCAATGCACATTTAAAGCAAATGACTTTCCCCAAAGAATCTTGGGAACTGCAGTTCTCGCCTCACAGAGCTACAACTTCCCAGCACCCTTGAACTACATTTTCCATGATTCTTTGAGATATCATGCACTTTAATTGTATGTGGACCTGCCCATAAACAGTGGTTTACCATAACTTGCAAACCAGCCCAATGGATTGTATCCAACTACGTCCTTCCCAGAAGAGACCCACTGAAATTAGTGAATCTAAATTAATCATGTCTATTAATTTCAGTGCATCTACTCTTGAATAGGACCAGCATTGACAACCACCAAAAATGTTTAGTGGATTTATTCCCTCAAGTGTGTGTTTAGGGTTACAGCTTTAGGCTACAGTGCTAAATATTCTTGAAAAGATTTAAAAACCACTCAATGGGACTTAATTCTGAGTATATCTGCATAAAATTATGACTTGAAAACCCACTACTTTTTGAATCTGTTCATACTAGCATTTTGTTTCACAATTAAAAATAAGATTTAAAGAACTCTAGTCTAAATAGCTTGACTAGATAGAAGCTTTGAAGTCTTTCACTGTAAAGCTGCCACTCCTGCCCCATAAAATGTGAGGGATTGACAGTCACCACCTTTTTCATGTTTGACATAAGAACTGATACAAGATTCATTCAGTCTCAACAACTGTGACATTTTAAATTGGAGAATTGACTCTTGTAATGACACTTGCAGTACACATAAACTGTGTATTTCCATTTTTTGTACCAGAGATTTTTGTACGTACGGTGTTCCTTGTCATATGATCATGTGGAGCAAAGGGAATAATTGCAGTCATTTTGAGTAAAAATTGCCGGTGAAAAACACCTGGGGTGGCTTATTGCTTGAGTGGGCTGTTTAGTTGTGGCCAGAAATCATTGCAGTTAAGACACTTGTACATGTATATGTGTGATGGGGGATAACCTTGCATATAAAACGCAGTCTTTGCTGCATAATTTGCATATGTGAATCCACCCTGGGCCTGCTGTATGATAGTTGCGATAAGAGTGTGATTCTTTGTTCAGGATTCAGTATGTTTGGTATTATGGTGTGGTTTGGTTTTTAATGTTGAGATCCTTATTTGTAAGTGCATGTGAACTTTATTCTCCTTTCCTGTTATCCTACCAAAGTAGATTATGGAGTGACCACCCTAGTACTGATGGTTTGTGCTTGAGGCTTAGAGCCAAGCTAAAGCTATGGTACAATTGGGTGTATAATTGGAACACTCTTCTGAAATAAAGGAGTGGTGGACCTCTAAGACAACAGGATACTGAGCCTTTTTTGTGCAAGAGTCTGAGAGCCATGTACCATATTCAGCAAAATACCTAGTAAAGACCTCCATGGATTATACCACTTTAATCTGTAGATGAGGGAATATATTTTTGAGTCCTCCCCAACATTTTTTTAAAAAATGCTATTAGAGCACCTCTGCATATCGAAAACAAAAACAAAAAAGTAAAACGACATCCTCTCCCTTATATGCTCACTTTCCACTTCCGCAGTGCATTAAAAATGCAATCCCTTCCCATTAAAAATCCCTCCCTTCCCCTCTGAAGTAGTCTGGTCCTAGAAAGTTTCTACTGCATAACTGTTGATTACTTCTCAGGTTATCATGAGGTTTAGTTGATTTAGAAAACCTGTGTGTAGGTGCTTCAGAAGCAACTTTAGAGGTTTTAATCAGGGAGGAGGTCTGGAGCTGGACTTTGATACAAGGACACAGAGGTACACTGGGAGAGGATGTAGGAGTGAAGATTCTTTTGAAATCCAGGAATGTGCTGCTACTTATCAATATCTGGCAGTTGGGGATCTCTTGTCTATCCTCTGTGAGCTCTTGATTGGTTTGGTTAACGTTATTCCTAATAAACTGCATTCCCCCTTCTCTTGGGAACCATCCAGGAATTTTCCATATCTTGTACTTTTTGCCCATTTTCCCTTTTTTGTGCGTTAGATGCAGTTTCACAAAGCGGTTATTTTCCTTTTTATATAGAAAGGATTCCAAGCTAGCACATATTTCAAACAGCTTCAGAATAATTATTGTCTTTGGCCTGTCACACAAAGAGCACTTTGTATTCTAAACTTGAGCTTGGGGGATAAATGCTAGTTTTGAGAGTGTTACTTAGAATAGTAAGTAGTACTATAGAGCCTGACAGAGTACAGACATTGGACTGCTTGCATGTGGCTCATGGACATATTTCTTTGGCTCGGGGAGGTTAGGATGAGATTCTTAGTAATTGAAGCAGTTTGTTTTTGGGTTTGAGGAACCAGCTAGATAATAGCTTCCATGCAGCCCTGGGATAACTTCTGACTTTATATGCAGGCTGAGGCGCTTTCCCACACCCATGAAGATGAATGGCTGGATTTCAAGCATGGTTTACCTGTCTGTTATCCTCTTGTTGCTGTTGAGTGGTGCTTTTGCCCGGAGGAGTCAAGATCTCCGCTGTGGAGGTAAAGCAGACTGTCTTTTAGTAATCTCATTAACAGTATTGGTGAATTTTGAAAAATATATGAGAGTAAAATAATATTAATTATGCTACTGGTTTTCAAACTCTCTGCCTTCAAGGAACCCTTTCCACGTTGACTTGTCTACTGAGGACTCTGAGAAATGTTCCAGGATGTGCAGTCCACTCTGCATGTGATGTGTAATGGTGGGGAAGCTGTCTTTCAGGGAAGCATATCTGTTATTACAGAAGTTCTCATTGGAGGAGCCCTGACAGTCACCTGAGGAACCCCGGGGCACCTAGGAACATAGTTTGAAGTCCACTGAATGACACCTTAGCTTTGTGTGTAGTGATAATCCACTTCTTTTTCATTCTCATATTTTTTTCATTGTTACTTGGAGGTGAAAGGTTGATTATACAGGTACGAGAGTGGCTGTATACTATAGCCAGCATGGATTTTTCTCATTTCACAATGTTAAATTGAAAATACTCCCCGTACCATTCTGATGCTTCCCTTAAGCTCATTTCAAAACAAAACCTTACAAGATGTATAGTTCTGAACTCAGAAACGCTGCCTTAACAACCCTCTAAATTTTCATGGCGATAAACAAAACAGTCAGAAAGAATCGAGAGTTCAAAGTCTTAAAAAAGAGCGAAAAAACCCAGACCCCCTTTGGACTTTTTTCTGTCAGAGTTCTTATAATCTGTTGAAATTGATTAAACATCAGCCATGTTCACAGAGTACCTGTAATCCTGTTACTGACCTTGCCCCATATTCTGACCTTCATCTTCTGCAGTTTAAAAGTTAAAAAAATGACTGGCTGGTTTTTAATTAATTTAAGAAATTTTGCATTGAACTCAATGATAATGTCAGGCATGCTCAGTAAGAACCAACTGTCAGGGTTCTAAAAGCCAGAGTCAGAGCTGCTTGGCTTGGCTAATCGGGGCCACACCCACACCAGACCTTTATTTTACTTGAGACAGTCATGGCTTCCCCCAAAGAATCCTGAGAAATGTTGTTTGTGAAGGGTGCTAAGAGGAGACTCCTATTCCCTGGCAGAGCTCCAGTGGTCCCAGTGATTTAACAGTCAGCTGCTCTGATTGAAGCTCTGTGAGGGGAACAAGGCATCTCCTAGCAACACTCAGCACCCTTCACTAACTACACTTCCCAGGATTCTTTGAGAAAAGCCATGACTCTCCAAAGTGAAATAAAGGCCCGGTGTGGATGTGGCCAGGGACAGCTTTGGTTTAAATTTGGGTGGGAGACTACATGTGCCTGTTGTAGAATATAAAGGTGGGGAAAATGCTGAAAATCAATTATACTGTTCACAATGTTTTCCTTTTGGAAAGGAAAGGGGCTTCCCCTCTGCCCAGTGCCCACCCACCCAATCTCCTCTCCTCCCCTCCCTGCCCCTCCCCCAGGTCAGTGTTGGACTACGACCTGGGAGACTAGGGTTCAAATCCCCACACAGCCATGAAGCTCAGTGGGTGACCTTGGGCCAGTCACTGCCTCTCAGCCTCAGAGTAAGGCAATGGTAAAACCACCTGTGAATACCGTTTACCATGAAAACCCTATTCATAGGGTCGCCATAAGTTGAGATCGACTTGAAGGCAGTCCATTTCCATTTTCAAACATGATTGCACAGAATAAATCCCATTGAACTCAAAAAGTATGCAACTGATCAAACCCACCCTCCCTTCTCCTCCCTCCTATCCCCTTCCTCTTGCCCCTCCCCTCCCCCTCCAATCCCCTCCTTCCCCCTCCCCTCCCCCTCCTCCTTCCCATGGTCAGTTTTACCTACCTTAATCATGATTGCACGGGAGTAAATACCATTGAACTCAATAAGCATGCAAATGATCAATCCTGCCCTCCCCTTCCTTTGCCCCTCCCCCTCCAATCCTCTCCTTTCCTCTCCCCCTCCTTCCACTCCCTTCTCCCCTCCCTTTCTCCTTCCCTCTCCTCTCCCCTCCCCCTGCTCCTCCCCCATAGTCAGTTTTACCTATCCTAACCGTGATTACATAGGAGTAAATCCCATTGAACTCAATAAGCTTTCAAATGATCAGACCTGGCTTTCCCCTCCTTCCCCTCTCCTCTCCTTTCCTCCTCTCCTCCCCTCTTCCTTCTTCCTCCTTCTCTGCCCACTCCAGCTGTCTCTCACTTCCCCCCCCCAGTCAGTTTTACCTATCCTAAGCATGATTGCACAGGAGTAAATCTGTGCTCAGAGGCACATGTTACCAAACTCTTCCAAGCTACACAGAAAGTGGACTGGATAGTGAAAGACCAACTCAAATTGTGTTTGCATTTTTACTAATTTTTAGGGCAGTACAATATCCCAGAGAGGAGGTCAGGTCTCCTGCTCCCCTGGAGCATTTACTACAGCTGCCCGATTTTCCTGCTTTTTAACGTTTGGTAGAAATATCTGTGGGCTATAGGTATGTTCTTAAACTGCAAGGTTTTTTGCCTATTAGTGAATTAAGGCAAAAGAGATTAAAGGTTGACACTAGGGATGGACAGCTGGTGGCACAAGGGCTCAATCTAGCCTCAGGGGTTTCCTCTCTGTCCCCCAGCATAGCCTCTGATCTCAATTTCCCATTATTATGCACTCCACCTGCTTTTTGCAACAGAATTGCCCTCTGTGTACTTCAGCTATGTGCACAAGAATCAGTAACAAAGATGCATAAGGAGGGTGTAGGAGACTCTTTAAAAACTCCTTTGCCTGTATCTTAGGAGTAAGTGGGAGCAGTGCATATTAAGGGGAGGACTTTGCCACTGTTTGTTGCTATTTGCTGGGGAGGAGGACATTAAAGAGACCCTTGCCCATGTCTCCCTTTATGTAGGAGTGAGTCAGTGGACAGAGCTAGCATTCCTGGGTCTTCAGCCCTTATCGGTTTAAAATGTGGCTTCTATTGAATTAGTTCTTGACTAAGGCCTTACATTAGTGGTGGGGGGCCTGTTGCCCTCCAGATGTTGTTGGACTACAACATCCATCATCTCTAACCATTGGTCATACTGGCTGGGGCAGATAGGAGTTGCAGTCCAACAATATCTGGAATGCATCAAGTTTCCCATCCTTATTTATTTATTTAACAAAATTAATATACCACTTGAATGTAAAGACCTCTAAGTGGTTTACAAAAAACATTAAAATTATCAGTGAAACAGTTAAAAACAAGTAATTTAAAACATATTTATAACAATTAAAATAGCTACTATCTGCCTTCTATGTGTGCCTGAAACAACATTCTTCCACTCCTAATAACTGATCTATCCAAATGTTGCCTGGCCCATGTGGAGGCTGCTGAAAAGTGGCTTCTAAATGACATAACATTTGTGACATGACATATTCATGCAAATCAGCCCAAATGTGTGGAATTAATCAGCACCAACCCCACATCACTGATGGTGGCTTAGTGGCATGGTAAGCTGAATATAAACTTGATGCCTCACAACATGGAATGTTGTCACACAGAACCATTGTTTGGCAGTGTCCACTTGGGAGGGGAAATCACTGGACCTGCTTCTTCAGAAAAGCCTTTTGGGAATGTACAGGGCCGGTGCCAGGCATGACTAAGCCCTTAGGCATCAGTCTGCCCTGGGCCTGTGGCGCCTGCCTGCCCATCTTACCTACCTCTCCCGTCACTGTGAATGCTGTGTGCACTGTGTGCATATGCCTGCCATCAACCAAGATTGCGGTGGGGGCATTAGCCCCTTAGGGAAGCCTCTACTGCCATCTTAGTTTATGGCAGGCATGCATGCACAGTGCACACAACATTCACAGTGATGAAGAGGTAGATGGGGTGTGTGTGTAGACAATATTGAAGCCCGCACTGTCGGTATGGGGGTGTCTGGGAGCTCCCTCTCCTCGATCAGCAGGGTTGGCAACCACCTCTGCCACAGATTGCGGGAGTGCTACCCTCTCCTCCTAAGGAGGGGCCCTTTAGGGGCCCTTGGCCAGGGCCTGATCTGGCTGCTCTCTGGTACTGGCCCTGGGAATGTAGCATAGCTTTCCTACTCCTGCTATTTTATTTTCTCTTTTCTCAGGTTGCTAGCTCCTGTCTCAGAAGCAGCAACTGTTGCTTTAATAGCTGGATTGGAGACTTGTTTCCATTACTGCTACAGGTGAGAAAGAAGAGTAGGAGAAAAGAGAGTGGAGTTGCTTGGTTGTCCTCGAGAGTGTTAAAGCATCTGATGCTATGTCCAGGCCAGGAGCTGGCATTTCTACTTCTTTTCCACTAGTTTTCAGTCCCTTACATGCATGCCTTGTCTATCTGATGTAAATTGTAAATCTTCTGATCGGGTACTGCAAATAAATTGTTGATACTAGACATACACATGGTTCCATGGCATATTTCCATTTATACTACACTGGGTTCTGAAGAATGCATTTGTTCATCTGCCAGATCTTGAGAAAGTGCCTGACATCAGCAGTAAATCATAAGTTAATGTAGCTGTCTTCATGAGTAATGTTATCAGTGCTACTTCCTAGAGCTAAGTTTTCTGTCTTTGCTTTTAGCATGTCGGGCCTTGGTGGATGAACTGGAATGGGAAATATCTCAAGTAGACCCCAAGAAAACAATCCAGATAGGATCCTTCCGCATCAACCCAGATGGAAGCCAGTCCATTGTGGAGGTAACGTGTTTCAATCTTGCCCTTGATTGTATGAATCATTGGAGACTTTTGTAATGATCCATAAAATAGGAGCTCCCTGTAAAAACTCTACAGGGAAAGCCTTGTTCTGGGATTTTAATCATTATTAAAATGTCTGTAGTATAAATACTGCATACATAACATGAAATTTTAGATAATATTATATTAATATGTGTATTATTTTAAATACATAATTTTAATGTAGAATCATCAAGAAGTGAATTGACACTTTTAATGAATATTGGATTGTAGTGTATAACATAATATGTGTAAACTTTTAAGTAGAGCCCTTATTCCAGTGTGCACCTGTAATGGAATAGCTTTTTAAAATGTTTTTAAAGCTTTTAAAAAGATGTTTTTAAACATGTTTTGTTTTAATATGTTTTTCAAGGTGTTTTGTTTTAATATATTTTAAAGTCTGTTTTTAATATATTTTAGAGTGCTTTTTGTGTTTTGTTTGCGGCCCCGGGCTCCTTCTGGGAGGAAGGGTGGGATATAAATTTAATAAATAAATACATAAAATAATAAATAAATGTGTAAACTGTGTTTGCATGAATAAATAAATAAATATTACATGAATAAAAAGTAAAGAGAGAGAGAGAGGGACAGACCATGCCATCAGGCTTACAAACTAAAAAGACAAGACACACAAGTGAAGGGGAGCGGAAGGAAAGAACAGCGGAGGGAGATCAATTCTTCAAGGTCAGATTGAAGTGCTGAGCTATAAGCGTTTATATCCAGTTCAGGCCAAGTTAATATTCCCTTGCTGGTGTTCTTACTCCTTTGGCCAATAAATGGGCCCTGAATGCCTCCCTCCCCCAGTACTTCTGTAGTCCCATCGCAACTGGCTGTTGGAGCTGAAGTTTAGTGGGCTCCTTGCAGCTTCTTCTGCCGTGACCAATAGATGGTATAGAGTCATCTCCCCTTTGCCACGGTGTTCTTCCTGAAAGGCAGGGAATGCATCGGGAAGAGAGGTTGTTTAATATTTCTTCTAATTCTTTTACCTGCTCTGTAGAAGAGTTTTGTCTCCAAAATGGACAGAAGCTGTTAATCAATAAAGTATTCTTGCTCTAGAGTCTAGAGAAAGAGTGTGTGTCAAGCACATCATTTTGTGAGGGACATAATCAAAGGGATTTACTTTTTTTCTGTTTTATGTATATCACCACTGTCAAAAATCTTGGAAGCAGCTTACAATAGCTGAAATGATAAGTTCAGATCATAAACAATATATAATAGTCTAAAACCAAAGCACAACAACTGGATAACAATCTAGCAGGTTGGTATCCATTACAAACAATCAAAGCTGCAAAATTAAAGCAAAATCAACCCAGCACTTTATCCTACAAGACTGCCTGTACAGATGGGCTTGCATGCCTTCTTAAAACTAACAAGAAGGTCCACTGACACCTTGGGCAACTGATTTTGGAACAATGGTTGAAAAGATCCTACTTCTCCCTCCAGCTGGTCTAAATTATCCTTGACAAGTGAGCTTTAAGCAGGGTGAACCCCATCCCCATACAGAAAGTGAAGTGTTCTCTGAGATGCACAGATCCCAGACTGCAAAGGATTTAAAGGTCAATACTTGCAGTAATAATACTTATACTAACAAGAACTGGAGATTTGGAGGAAGGAAAGGACTTCAGGTGTTAGAGGTGCAGCTAAGAAGGTATTGGTGGGGATCATGGAGTCTGGATTTCTGTTTCTGAACCTAAGAAGAGCCTGCTGGATTCTGCCAGTGGCCCATGTAGTCCAGCATCCTGTTCTTACAGTGGCCAACCAGATGCCTGTGGCAAGCCCACAAGCAGGACCTGAGTGCAAGAGCATTTTCCCCTCCTGCGACTTCTGATAACTGGTTTTCAGAATTGCATTTGCCATTTTATGATCCATTCACTCATTTTGGAGAGGTTCTTTTGGAGATCGTTGTGATCCCTTTTTGTTTAGTATTGTCAGCAAACTTGGCCACCTTACTGCTCACCCCTAACTCTTGGTCATTTATGAACAAGTTAAAAATCCCAGGTTCCAATACCAATCTTTTGGGGACTCCACTTTCCACAGCCCTCCATTGGGAGAACTGTCCATTTATTCCTATTCTCTGCTTCCTGCTACTTAACCAATTCTTGATCCACACAAGGACCAATCCCCTTATTCCATGACTGCTAAGCTACTCAGTAGTCTTTGGCAAGGTACATTGTTGAAAGCTTTTTGAAAGTCTACGTACACTATGTCCACTGGATCACCTCTATCTAGATGTTGTTGACACACTCAAAGAATTCTAATAGGTTAGTGAGACAGGACGTTCCCTTGCAGAAGCCATGCTGGCTCTGCTTCAGCAAGGCTTGTTCTTCTATCTGTTTGGTTAATTTATCTTTAATAATACTGGTTCCAGAAGGGAAATTATATTACAGTTGTCTGTGATAAAGGTGAAGGTGGGGAATGGTTTTGCCTTCTGCATCGCAAGCTGCATTCATTTTCCCATAGGTGCCCTATGCCAGGTCTGAAGCTCACCTGACAGAACTGTTGGAGCGCATCTGTGAAAATATGAAAGATTATGGCGAGAAGGTAGATCCCTCCACTCACCGGAAACACTATGTGAGAGTGATCTCCCATGATGGGACCAAGATGGACCTTTCTGAAACCAAATTTGATGGTGATGTGACATCCAGCATGAAGTTTGCAGTGAGTAATCTAGAGAATGAATCTGGGTAAGGTACTGCTTGGTTGTAAGTCTTGGCTACTTGAGTAAAGGAGACTATCCAGCAGAACCTGTTGGCTATGATTGGTAGGCTCTTTTCCTTCTGAATTGTGACATTACTTGCAGTGGGTTATGGTGGGAAGCAGTTGACATTGTAGTTGCCATGTTATAGTTGCAGCCTCAATTCTGGGCCAGCTCTGTGCTGTGCAATATACATTGGGAAAGCAGAACAGGTAGCTAGTGCCTACATAGATGTATGCATCTATATATCTAAGTATAGATGTAGCAGGCAGGATAACAAACAAAAAGACTATAAGGCATAATTGACATCATTAAGAGGCTGTTGTTAATATGCAGAAGCTGCCTGCCCATTAACAAGCTTTTAACAGGAATGCATCTCGGGGATGGATTTAGGACAAGGGTTTAGGACAAGTGTTGCTCTCCATATGTTGTGAACTGCAACTCCCATCAAACCATTACCATGGGCGTGCTGACTAAGGCTGATGGGAGTTGTAGTCCAATAATATCTGGAAGATGCCACATTGCACTTGAGCCTCATATTTCCTAAAGTTGGGGTAGACAGTCTTCACCCCTCCCCTGCCCTTCTTCACAGCCAAAGCTTTGTGATTTATTGGTGACGTGATTGCCCATTTTCAGATGCTTCACAGGGAATTTGGAGTCTGAATATTTCCTCACTGTACCACTTCAGAAGGGAAGCTACTGCATCCTTCTTATCTTGTAATATGGCTGTGATTGGGGTGGAGGTAGAAGAACATCTGGTCATGGTCAGAGTGATGTTCAGGTACAAACAACATAAATTAACAAATAGGCAACTGAAGCAAACTTAAGCCAGAAAGCATTTTGGGGCATGAAGCCTTTGTTCTTTAAATATAGGGCCTGTGCAAGAGCACTAATCACTTACTTATATAATTGTGCTGTCTAGTAAGAAAGAGTTGAGAGGTGTTATAGTGGCCTTCAGGGCATATACTAGTTCTCCTACTCAGATTGGCTCCATATTAGCCATGAATATTCTCCCTTGTATTTCAGAAAGGGAGCATTATGATAGTAGTCTTGGGTTGCGCTGACATTGGTGAAGTTCAGGGTTGGCCTGGCTTGGGGATGGGAAGCAGAGATAAGAAAAAACTGCACAGCTGACTACTTTGTTCCTCTGTGCAGTGTGAGAGTATAGCTGAAGAATATGAAGATGAATTCATTGAATTCTTCTCCCATGAAGCAGAAAATGTCAAGGACCGACTATGCAGCAAACGAACAGGTAAGCAACAGACCAGTAGCTGTAGAAATGGGCTTGATTGACACAAGCACCAGATAGGATCCAGATGTATACCCAATCAGTTAATAGCTTTGTTGGACAATCTATGTGATTGGTAGGCTGCAATGTTTTGTTGTTTAATCAGACTACAAACTTTTTTATCAATTAAAAATGCATCCAGTTAACTGGGCAGCAATTAAAAAAACCACCAGTACTTATGAAATGAATAAATTTATTTCAGTCAACCGACCACAATACAATATAAAAATAAAAATATTAACATGAGACTACTTGGTGACAGAGCTATGGCTGACATCAAAACAATATGATAAAATTAATTACAGTTCACAATCTTACAGCGTCTGCTCACAATGGCCAAGTTCAAAAATTTGGCCACTTGAACGGTAATTGCCTTGTCAGAGCCCTCTAGTAAAACAGGCAGAAGACACTCAGGGGAGCGGCCTGGAAGGGACTGCATAATGGGGTATAAAATATCTTTTCTGGCCCCTTCATAATACCTACAATTAAACAGAACATGTAAAACAGACTCCACTTCAGCATTATCACAGGGGCAGCATCTATTATTCCTTGGAGTTTTATCGTATCTACCCTCCAAGAGTTTAGAAGGTAGGGAGTTGAATCGGGCCAAAGAAAATGCCCTCCTGTACTTAGGTACAGATAGCCAACTTAGGTAGAGCATCCCATCATTACAAGGGAAACCTGTTAGACCCAGTGATCGAGGAGAACAGGGGCCCGAAGCAGCTACAAGAAGCTCTTGGATGTCAATGTCCACTAGCCGCTGTTTAACAATCGCCTTGGCCCTACCAAATTCCATAGAGAGCAAGTCAGAAGGAGAAAGGCCAACTGAAACAACTTTATCCACCACCACCTTGGTCCAAGATGGCTTAAGAGGGTCTCTCATTACCTGAGATGTAAGTGAGCTTTGAGTGAGCATAAGACAGCAGCATAGCCAGAATTGAATGACATAGGTCCAAGCTAAGCATTTTAAAGAGTTATGGCCAGCCTCCAAATTAAGGGTAGCTCCAGAAACACATCTTGGGACACCAAAAATAGATCCAAGGAAGAAGGATTGAATTCCTTCAAGTGATCCTTTAAAGTAGGGATACCAAATTGGTGCCCCATAGAGTATCATCGGGACTATTTTAGTTCTTAAAACACATACTGCTGCTGGCAAAAATTTCCCGCCCTTTGTGAAAAAGAAGCAGGTCATTGCACCCAAGTTTTTCTCAGCTTTGGCCTTAACGTATTTGTCTTGGATTCTCCAGCTGACTGTTTCATGGAACCAGATACCCAGGTATTTGTAGGAGTCAACCTGTTCAATTCTGTCATTCCCCATAAACCAAGGGTACCTGATCTTTCTCCTGGAAAATACTATTACTATAGATTTAGAATAGTTAATTGTAAGGTAAATATCTTTACAATATTCCACAAAGCCACTGAGTAGTCTCTTAAGACCCAGCCGGGTTTGGGAGATTAGAACCGCATCGTCTGCATAAAGCAGAATGAATACTTTTGTGTGCCCAATCTTGGGTGGATGGGATTGTGTCGTTCCCAGGATAGAAGGAAGATCAGCCAAATATAGGTTAAATAGGGTGGGGGTGAGAACACACCCTTGTCTGACACCTTGTGAGGAGGAGATCTCCTTTGAGAAAACCGCCAGTACTTGCAAAAAGACATGGGTGGCAGGCACCATCTTAGAAGAGGGATTCTACCTATCTCATAAAAAAGGAATTTTGTTCTAAGATACTGCCATGTGTGCATCATATTTAAAAACAAGTAAATAATGCTCTTTTCTTGGTCAGCAGGGGAGATCAGACAGCAAAATGTTGTCCTCTTCAGGAAGAAGGCAGGACTAATAAGAAAAAAAAACTTTATGCCCTCCTGAAGAGGAGGAACTTTCCAGTTTTTAGGCTGTGCCTTCTAGGGAAGAACAGAGTAATTATGTTGTTACTGCTTGGAAGTAGCTTAAAAGTCTTAGAATCTTAGATCTATATGAAAAGAAAAAAGATGCGTAAATCAGCAGTAGCACCACTGCCTTGGAACTGGCATAGGGTCTTCCTTCTATATACAAGGGTTTCCCTTTGGTGTAAGGATTAGTGCTTTTTAAAAGGTTTTTGAAAATACTGTTTGTAGGAATTTTGTTTTGGTATGCAGACTGCCTCCCAGCAAGATTGAATTGTGTCCCCTTCCCTGAAGACTAGCCCTTCTGTTCTTACTGTCAGGGCAGGACTTGGGGCAGATGCCCAGGGCCCCATTCAGAACAACAAGCAGGAGGGCCCCCAAATGCAGCAGGGTTGGCTCACCATATTCTGAAGCATCTATAGAGGCCCACATAAAACCAGTAGTCCAGAGTCTGAATTACCTTATTGAACCATTGTATTCATCAGCCTATTGTAAGATAGAGCACCACTCAGAAGTCTAGGGATTTCCTGAAATTTAGATGAAAGACAAGTTTGACAAGAAAGTGAAGTTACACTGTAATATTCCTTAAAAGAGTTTCAGAGAATTCTTATGCCCATTTCTCCTCAAAGAGTCAGAGAATAGATCACTTGAGCCCAGAAGATGTTCCTCAGAAGTGGATACCCTGTGTGGGTACAACTTGAGGCAGCAATACTTCATAATTACAAGAGATTCCCTGCCTCAAGATTCCTCTCCTCCCTCAGAAACAGAAGGGGAGGTGGGCTGCCTTGTCTGGTGACAGACACCAGAAGCTTTCCATAGGGATGTCAGTAAGTTAATGTCCACCTTCATGTGACATTCAAAGATTGTCAAATTTGCTTCTTAGCAGGGTCCTACAGCAAGTCCTCTGTTACTCTTCCCACCCTGTTCTGGGGACACTACTCTTGAACATCCTTTGTTCTGTTCCACTCCCCTATTGACAGAGAATGGAAAGTTGCTGTGAAGTGTTCTTTGGGTGGCCCTGAGTGGAACAGATAGGCCCATTCACACTATATTGGAACAACGAGACCATGGAGAGTAGTTTGCGCATCTGTTATGTACAATTTCCCACAATAATTCTCAGGGATGCCATTAGACTCCTCCTTCCTCTCCCTCCATACTTTTTTCATTACTGTTTTTGATAAATGTAATGTGCTTTTTGTTTTGTTTTATAAGCTGTTTATACTCTGAAGTTAAGTGCTGTAACTAGAAGGTTCCTCCTCTCCAGGAAGGACATTATTTTTTTCTGATTGGCTCTGCTTTCTTCCTGAAGAAGAATTAACCTTTTGCTCTCTGCTCTACTCCCTGCTAATCAGAACACTTCACATTCTCTTCCGTCGGAACTATTGTTTTAAACATATGCACACTTGTGCATAGTCAAATTACCGTACTTGCATGTGGAAGGATGCTGAGAGCTTGTCAGCAGTGTAAGCACCAGTGTGGTCTAGTGGTTAGAGTGGGGAAACCCAGGTTCAAATCTTGGGGGGCCCCCGAAGCTTGTTTGATAAACTCAAGGCAGTTTCTGTCTGTTACTCTCTTGGAGGAAGGGTGGGATGCAAATAAGTAAGACAAGGCCAACAGGCACCATGATCTTGAGCTCCTTGTCTATGTTCCTTTATTTCATTGCTCAGCTTCATTAAGTTCACTCCCATTATCATATTGCAGCCTCCGCATCTGGAGGCACAGCAGTCTCCATTTACTGTGGTTTGTCAGTCCAGTTATTGCCCAAACCATGGTTTGTCAATTCACACCAAACTATAGTTAATCTTCCATGACTGACCAAGAAATTAAAAGAAAAACATCTGCAGATAGTCATAAACAACAGAATATAACTCTCAGCATCCTTCCACATGCAAGCGATTTGAGTTTCCAAGCTCCTGGAGCCAATAGAACAGATTCATGAAAAGTATTATCTTTATGTGCACGCACACACACACACTTTCCCTCTGGATATTCACTGGCTGTCAGAGGAGTGACAAACAGTCATTTGCCAGGGGGCCTTTTGGGAAACTGGCTCTTCCTGCAGCAGTGAGCTATTTTTGGACTACAAACCTGACTGCGCTGTTTTCGTCTGACCTTTGCCCTCCAGTGTTTAAGGATTGGAGATATATCAAGGTGGCACAGCCAAAATGCAGCACCTATTTCAGACCATCAGGCCATAACAGGCCTTTTGAGGTATCTAGCCAAGGAATTAACACATAAATTCACCTGATTTTAAGCTTAACGCTGAGTTAAACAAGGAAGTAGATTTGGGTAGAGTCTTAATAATAATCTATTACTTTTACAGATCAGCAGGATGAGGTTGACATCTGCTGTAGGCTTGCAGGAGTGGCTTAATAATTGGCTGGCAGCCAAATTAATTGCATATTCACCTGATCTGTTCATAGTTACTTCGCCAGAGTCCTTGAGATTGCGTGGCTAGTCTCATGATGTTCATGATGATTAGGAAGATAAATTAACCCTGTTTGATCCTATGACCCAAGAGCAATCACTGATTCATCATTGACTTAATCTTTTATACAGAAGAGAAAATGGAGATTCAAACAGTTATTTTTGTCTTCTGTGAAGTCTCTTGGGCTAGACCTGGCTTTGAGAAAAAGAATTAGGATGATAGATGCTTCAGTTATGACAATTCAGGGTATCTCTTACTTGTGATACACCAAGGTGAACACAACCCTCCCTATCAGAAGCTGAAAACTAATTGGTTTTACTATCTGCCTGGAACTTCAGAAATGTATTTGTGTATGTGTGAAGCAACTTGTAGGTCATGATATGGCTTCAGACAGTATTTGAATTGTTGGCCCACAAGTTGTGCAGGAGTGGAGTTCAGGAACAAATTGTTAATTGGGATGGGAAGAGTAGAACTTTTGCCCATTCGTTAGTAACTCTGATAGAACTAACTATGCAGATTTGATCAGGCACCCTTTGGATAATGTATGGAATAACTTCTTCCAGAGTGTTCAGAGGTGTGTTTTAAAGTAGATTTTTTTTAATTAGTCGGAGTTGGAATGGGGAGAAGGAAGGAAGGGATGGGGAGTGGGAGCAGAGAAAAGGAACAGGTTAGACAGTAGAACACCTCACCCAATAAAATATTGCATTGTGATGACCCCTTCTGTTTAGAATGCATATCAACTTTACCAATAGATTGTCAATCAAATAACTCAAAATCTAAAGTGTAGCTTCAGAAAATAATATTGAAAATAATTCTTGGGATATTAAAATGAAATGGTTATGTTCTGAAATTTTACGTTTAGATTATATCATCTAGATTTACTATACTTTTGGATCAAGACTCATTTTGTGGGGAATAATTCAAACTTGACAACTGTTGGTTTGTATCCAGGGTTAAGGGTTATAGCCATTACAATTTCTTTTAGGAACTGCTGCTATGATATAATATTGGGTAAGCTTGAATCAGCTCTGTTGTCTAGCTGGAAGTTCCAGTTCTTGTAATAAACTGAATTGTTTGTGCTTCTCTTGTAGATCTGTGTGACCATGCCTTGCATCTCCCACATGATGAACTATGAAATACAATGACCTGAATGGTCTGGTAGATGAGTTGGCAGATCCCTGTAGACCACCTCCCTCTTACCAGCTCCAATAATTATTGTACCAGAAATTTTTTTTTCCAGAAGAACACCTTACAATCTGGAAACCAAACATTGTGCCTCTGGAAGAAAACATGAACAAAGCTTCTTATATAGAATTTTGTTAAGCAAATAAAAGATGCTGTGTTCCTTACCTAACTTTTTAAAAACCCACCGTTATCAGGCCTTTTATTTTGCTCTTTTTAAATGGAACATACTTCCATATCTGGATCCAAGCCCATTTTTTCTACTGCATAGCCAATTCCTATGTTTTTTTTAATGCTTTGTGGCTATATGCAGATGCATTGCTCTCTAGGTTGGAGTCAAGGGACCAACAATACAGCTTCTGGATTCACTTCCAGCTCTGAGACACAAAGTACAGCACAAGTCACGTAGCAGAGTTTTATGAGTTCCATTGTGGCTGTACTACCCTCTTGTCGTGACACTGGGCAAGTAGTTTAATTTATCTATGCAATCATACTTTTGAGTGGGAAGAGTGGAGGAGTCTGTAGAAACATCCTTGTAATCTGTTCAAAGAGGGAGTAGCAAGCCAATTTGTATAATATGCCTCTGGAGCAGTTGCCACATAGAAACTATTTTACCAGCCTCCATGTGAATGTATGGACTGACCCATGGTGAAAGCCAGAGTCTGGCTTGTAAAATCCATAAAGACGCTGATGTGGAGCACTAGGAATTTGGGGAGGTGCTGTACTCTTTAAAGGGCTTTTAAAACATTTGATATCTGTTTCTTTTAACACCTGTTTAAAACAATTCTGCCTGTGATGGCAAGAAAATAAAACATGCTGTGACTGAGAAGAACAACAAGGAGCTCTATTTACAGTTTGTTTACTTGTGTATGGTGGTATAAGTATACTAATAATGTAAAAATGTTGAATGAAAGCTTTTTCTTTAGCATACCCTTAACCTAGAATAACTACCATCCAATTCTTCTTGGTTGCTGGCTCTTCCCCCTGGGCCCAGGGACTAGATCAAAATAAAAGGGAAAGTGCTGGATTCTGGACCCCCAGAGTGCTTCTAAAGAAAAGAAGCTTAAGTATGAAGGGAGGAGATTGCCCTACGGTGTATTAGTGTCTTCATAGGGTTGTCAGAAGTCGGGATCGACTTGAAGGCAGTCCATCTCCATTTTTATCAGCACAAGGAGGAGGGACATGTCTACCATGCTGCTTTGTTGACAGGGTAACCATGAATCTGTGTTCCTCTTCCTTGCTCAGTCAAGACATATACAAAAATACGGCTGTGGGAGGATTTTTTGCTGCTTCTGGCAGCTGCTAGTGACTCTTTGGAAATGCTACTGTTCACAGAAGTTTTAGCCCCATTAATATAGGTATGGCAAACCTGTGGCCCCAGTCAGCGTGGCCAAGAGGCAGGGGTGATGGGAGTTCTAGAAGAACATCATCTGGAGGGCCACAGGACTCCATTCCTACATTAAGGGAAAATGCTCAAGAACTTAAGCTCGAATAACTTCACATCATGCAGATGCATTGTTCAGTTGCATGTATTAGACTAATATCTTGCCCTTACAGTAGTTAGGACAAAGTTGTTCAAGATATGGCAAGTGTGGTTGGTTTAATGTTTGGGCCTTTTTAAAAGAAGTAACTTCTAGGGGATTTCACTTATAAAGACTTTGAACTTGGAGGCTCTTTTAATGCACTCTGGATGAGGCCAACATTTGATGGTTCAGAAGCTCAGGGAAGTGGATTTAGTGTTTAGTCTTGGGCTGGGGACAACTGAGTTAAGATCCTTGCTAGGGCATGAAACAATAGATTGTTTGGGATAAGTCACAATATCTCATTGTAATTACCCCACAGGCTTATTGTGAGGATAAAATGAGAACTCACGTATGCTGCCGAGCGCCTTGAAGGACAGGTGGGATACAAATGTAATAATAAAAGGTCATATGCCACTATATTCTCATCACTCTCCAGCTCTGTTTGTCAAATCCCCTTGTTGGCCCATGGCAGCATTTTCTAGAAGTGATGGTTAGGAACAACATGGTGGTAGAAGGTAGGGACAGAGTTGTGGGACTGGCCCTACCTTGAGCCAGCAACCTCAGGGAGAAAATGCCAATGAATGGGGAGTGGACAGAGTTGTGTGCGTTGCTTGGCCCACCATTCACCTGTAAGCTGAGCTCTTGCCATCAGGTGCAGTGGAGGATGCTGTCCCATTGCCAGTGTCAAATACCTGTCTGGTTGACTTTTTTGTACATGGAACAGGGAAGGTGCCATCTTGCCCTTCAATCAAGAAGCAAAATGTCTTGGGCTGGCCCTGCAGAATTTTAATAATTTTCTGCTGCTGGTTATGTATGAGCACATTATTGCCAGCAGTAGTTTTATATTAATGATGTTTTTGTGGATAGCCTCATTGAAAGGCACCTTGGCTCTTCCGTTTCCCTTTACAATTGAACTAGAACTGCTGTTTGGCAGTGCAACAGAGGCAAATAAAAATGACAGACATTAAGAAGAAAGTTTGTACATGAAACAAGAAAATATCTGGCTAAAGAGGAACACCAAGGCAACTTTAATAGAAAGGCCTTTCCATCATGGCAGAAAGCAATGACAAAATGTAAAACAGTACCAAACAGTACCAAAACTTTAAAAAATATATGATGAAAGAAGAGCAGAATCAAAGCAGCCAAAATCTTTTACAGTAATGATCAGTTAAGTCCAAAAGCTTTCTTTAAAAGCTAGGTTTTCACCTAGAAAGAGTGAGCAGTGAGGTAAACATGCAACATCATTCAGGAAAATGTTCCATCACCCAGGAACAGAAAGTGACTGAGGTAGAAGGAGCCATACAACATAGCACCCAAGCAGGTTCATATGAAAATATATCCTGGTTTTATGCTGTTTAGAGCCTTAGATTCAGAAGCAGACTGGCAGAAACAACATGGTGGTGAAAAGAGAACATTTAACAACAGACAGCAGTCTAGTTGTTGCCTGCTTAACCAACTGAAGTGTTAAGAAGGCATTTCTGCCCACTGAAAGTGGTAGCAGGAATAAATTGTATCTCCAAAATCTTTGATTAATCTCGCCTTCTGTAGCTGGTTTTACCTTTCTCCTTCAGATTTTTCTTCTTGATGCTGTCTTCCAATTGTTGTTCAAAGCTTCTGTTCCAAGAACTTAAAACTCCTTCTTTACCAAATCTTCCCTCCTCTTTATTCCTCAGAGTAGGCCATTTCACTAGCTCTAAAACAGCGGAATCCTGTAGCACTTGTTGGAATAAGCTTCATCACACATTACTGTAAGATGCTACAGGACTCTGTTATTGCTATAAGAGATTAATGTGGCTATTCTGTAAACTATTCCAGTGGATGCAGAGGTATGAAAATGAAAAGTCAGAATTGGTCATCTATGCAATACGCTAAAAAAAAAAAATCCAGTTGAAATATCTATCCAGAAGAGTTGCTATGTTGTTTATGGCAGCAGGAAAACAAAAGAGGCTATTTAGTTTATGCTTCTATAAGGAACAATCTCCTGCATCAGGAACCCAGCCTTTGTGTGTATTGCAACTACAGTAGGGCCCCACTCATACGGCAGGTTACGTTCCAGATCCCCACCTAAAAGCGAAACCTGCCGAAAAGCAGAACTCCGTCAATAAAATGGTACCTGATGCCCGAAAAACGCCATAAAAGCAGAACAAGCGCCGTATGAGTGGGACCTTACTCTAATTAAAAGCAGCCGTATTAGCAGAATACTGAAAAGCGGGCTGCCGAAAAGAGGGGCCCTACTGTATAGATAGCACAACTGGGAAGAAAAACAAACTTGTAGAAGCAAAACATTGATTCCAAAGTGGCTATTTATTTAAGATTAAGACTTAAACAGGGTGTCTGCCTCCACCGCCTTTCCCATGTCTAAGAGAAACATAAAAATGAAATTTGAGGATTCCTCATCTACATAGACAGATGGATGTAACTCTATTCTGGTGAATGACCAAAGGCCCTACCAGGCCTGATTGAAAAAGTCTCTACAGTTTGGAAAGAGAATAGGGTGACCTCCTTGTTCTGGTTCACCATGAGGACTCTGCACTCTTGTCACACATCTGCTGCATGAAGGGGCAGCATGGACATGCTAATAGCAGGATCTGTGTTCTGGGCTTGGCAGCTTTGGTAGGGAATGCCTTGCCAAATAGAGCAAGGGGCCTAGACGGAGTTCACTGGTCAGATGTTGCTTTGTTCTGCAACATCTAATGCAGTGTCATTTGCTTCCCACACACTTTGGTTCTGCTATGCGACAGAATCCAACATTATGTCAATACGTACTAGCATAATGCTAAGTGATGTCCCTGTGCTATTAGCCTATGGGCCAGGGGTCTAAAAATGCAGTGATTGTTACCACCTGGGGTGAACAAATGCGGTAACTTTTTTGGATAGCTGATGAACCTCGTAAAATTGCCAGCCATGTTGGCCATTGGTAGTGAGTAGCCTTCATCAGCAAACTATACCAAAAACACTTATGTAAAAATAGCCAAAAATACATAATAACCAATTTGGGTTAAAGCATGGATTCCAAATTGGGTTTCACAAGCTTCATTAAGGTGGTCTGTGGCATGTCCACATTAATTATTCATATGGATTTTTAATTGTATTTTATTGCTTATTTTATTTCTTATATTGAATATCATTGTATTACAATCTGAGTTCTATAGAATGCAAATTGCAATAATATAAAATACTATATAAGAAATAAAAGAAGCAATGAAAATACAATTAAAATCATACAGCATCTACCACAGTGCATTATAATTGCTAGAACTGTGAAATCATTAAGTGGTCTGCCAAGACCCTCAGCAATTTTCAAGTGGCCTGTGGGGGAAAAACGTTTGGGAACCACTGGGCAAAAAGACTCACACCTTTCCCACAATTTAGGCCCAAGAGAAGCGAAACTGAAAATTGTTCATAGAGGTATTGAGGAGTGGTCCGTCTTCTGCATATAAGGTACCATTTTTTTCTTTATTTAGCCTGCTGACACTGATCACTCTGTTGAGATTCTTAGGGCGCAATCCAACTCAGGAGAAGCAAGCATAACTTGTGCTGGAGCAAGAGAAGCCAGTGTAAAGTTTTGCTACATCCAATTGCCATTCAGGAGCCTCTGGGTTGGCTGAACGCCAGCTCAGATGGGAGATGTTTGCAGGGACCAGAAAGTGAAAGCCTGCTGTCCCAGATACCCCTGCTGGGGAGTAAGCTGTCTCCATTGACTTCTATTGCAATTGTTTTCTTAGACTGATCTTTTTCCCAGCATAACTTTTCCCTGGACTGGGACCTGCAGGAACGCTCCGAACATGAGTTGTATGTGGCCTAAGTCCCTTCACCTTGGCCACTCCCTGACATGCCCCTTTTTCAGGCCTTACACCAGCTGTACTCGCACTGGTCTTGACTGAGCTGGACGGGTTCCGGCTGAGCCAGGTTGGGCCAGCTGAGGGACTTACACTGGTGTAGCTTGGCTGAGCCGGGACCCAGCCAGATCAGCTAGAGATCTGCCACATCCAACTCTCCTCAGCACAAGTTGGATTGGGCCCTTAGGGCAGCCTTTCCCAATCAGTGTGCCTCCAGATGTTGTTTGACCACAACTCCCATCAGCCTCAGCCAGCATTGCCAATGGTCAGGAAAGATGGGAATTGTGGTCCAACAACATCTGGAGGCACACTGGTTGGGAAAGGCTGCCTTAGGGTATAACAATATTCTCCCCCCTCTTCATCTTTCAGCACAGTTCCTTCTAATTACATAGGCATTAAAATGTGGTGGGCAGGACCATCTTGAGGAATTAAACTAGGTATTTGTTTTATAGCCTATGAACCTGGTAAAATTATTAGGTATGATGGCAGTTGATAATGAGCAGCTGTCACAGAAAAAAACACCTTACATTAAAAAAAGAACCCAGCCCCAAATATGTAATACTCAAATGTGAGCAACAAAATTACATAACAACTTGCTAAATGCAACATATTATTTGTGAAATAAGTGGAGAAAATGAAAGAATGAAATAACTTAATTCCATGATAATACTTATACAAGTATGTTGCTATATCTTCATTCACAAATGCCCCCAAACAGCAAAGCTGAAGTATGTTTTCTCAAATGTTTTAACTAATAATAAGTCATTGTCCTAATTTGTCATTGTCCTAATTTAACTGCTTCAATGATAGATTCAAAGTCATGTTTGTTTTCATCAGGTTGGTTGTCACAACGTTCTACAAGTCCTATCGCCATGCACATCAAACCATTCTCCATACCAGTACATGTAGAGGACATTCTCCAGGAGGTGTGGATAAATAATTTGTGGTGGCGCAGAGCTTATTTTGGTGTACACATTTTTAGCTCTTCATACCCTTTTACATATTTTGGCTACTATTGGCACGGGGGCGGGGTGCCATGCTTGACAGGCATTGGCCCTGATACAATTCAAAGCCATTCTGTAGAGGACACACTACAGGAGGTGTGGACATATCATTTGTGGGACCCTAAAGGTTATTTTGGAGTGAATATCCCATGCTTCTTATTTTCTACATGCTTTGAAAATACCAACAATTATTTCCATATTATTCTTATACGGTTAACATAGGAACACCAAAAACTTCTAAGTTGGCATACGTTTCATGAATGTAGATCCCATAGTTCTTTTGATAAATGCTGCAAGAAGATGGCCATTTTGTCCCCCACATTGGTAGCCATTTTGGAAAATAGTTTCTGCAGTTATGCCGGCTTACACTTGATGTCTACCCGTTTTTCCCCATTCCCAGATAATATGTCATCCAAGTGGAACTTCCCATCAGTAATGACTTTTCTATGGAAGTCTACTACAATGACAGGAATATAATAATAATAATAAACTTTAATTTATAGGCCGCCTATCTAGCCAATGGCCACTCTAGGCGGCGTACAATAAAACGTAATAAAATACAATAACAATATAGCCAGTACAGTACAGTAAGAATTACAGTATTTAGTAGATTGTTCGTATTACAGTTCCAGAACTAATTCATCTTGGAAGTCTCAAGGATCGTAAAGGCCTGATGAAAAAGCCACGTTTTCAGGCCCCGGCGAAATATGTCTAGGGAAGGGGCAAGTCGAAGATCTATTGGGAGGGAGTTCCAAATCGTGGGGGCCGCCACAGAAAAACCCCTCTCCCGAGTCCTCACCAACCTAACTACCTTACTCGGCGGAACTGAGAGAAGGCCCTGAGTGGCAGATCTTGTAGGGCGGCATACTTTATGATGTTGGAGGCGCTCCTTCAGGTATACTGGGCCGGAACCGTATAGGGCTTTAAAGGTTAATACCAACACCTTGAATTGAGCCCGGAATACAACTGGAAGCCAGTGAAGATTGTATAACACTGGGGTAATATGATCATAACGGCGGCTATTCGTAAGTAAACGGGCCGCCGTGTTTTGTACCAGTTGTAATTTCCAGACTGTTTTCAAGGGTAACCCCACGTAGAGCGCATTGCAATAGTCTAAACGAGAGGTGACCAGCGCATGTACTACGAGTGGGAGCTGGTGGACAGGAAGGTAGGGTTGCAGCCTCCGGATGAGACGTAGTTGACCCCAAGCTGCCCGGCATACTGATGAAACCTGAGCCTCCATGGTCAGCCCGGAATCAAGAATCACCCCGAGGCTGCGGACCTGGTCCTTCAGGGGCAGTTTTACCCCATTAAACACCAGGTCAATATTTCCCAACCCTCCTTTGTCTCCCACGAGCAGTACCTCCGTTTTATCAGGATTCAGCTTTAGCCTGTTCCTTCCCATCCATCCACTCACGGAGTCCAGGCACTTGGACATGGTCTCCACAGCCAACTCTGGTGAGGACTTAAATGAGAGGTAGAGCTGAGTGTCATCCGCATATTGGTGGCACTGCAGCCCAAACCTCCTGACGATAGCTCCCAGCGGCTTTACATAAATGTTAAATAGCATGGGAGAGAGGACACACCACAGTTGAGGGGCCAACTCCCCTCATCTCCCAATGCCACCTGCTGGTGTCTATCGGAGAGAAAGGAACGGAACCAGTTTAATACTGTGCCTCCTATTCCCAATCCCTCCAGACGATCCAGTAAGATACCGTGGTCGACGGTATCGAAAGCTGCTGAGAGATCAAGAAGGACCAGAAAGGTGAATTCTCCCCTATCTAGTGCCATCCTCATACCATCCACCAGAGCGACCAAGGCCGTTTCAGTTCCATGTCCAGTCCTGAAACCCGATTGGTATGGATCTAAATAATCCGTTTCATCCAAGTGCGCTGACAGCTGATTGGCCACCACTCGTTCAATGACCTTGCCCAAGAATGGTAAATTTGAAATTGGGCGAAAGTTGTTTAGATCTTGGGGATCCAAGGAGGGCTTTTTCAAGATGGGCTTTATAACTGCCTCCTTGAGGGCTAATGGCAATACACCCTCATTCAAGGATGCATTTACCACCGCCTTGATCCCTTCGCCCAATCTCTCTTTACAGCTCATCACGAGCCATGATGGGCATGGATCAAGGAGACAAGTGGTAGGCTTCACAGTTGACAGCACCTTGTCCACATCCTCAGAAGGAAGAGGCCGAAACTGATCCCATTGGATCACATTATGACCGGTCATCTCTGGTCCACTATCTGCAATCACGGTATGCGAAATCGAGCTTCTCAGATGTTCGATTTTATCGGCAAAGTGTTTTGCTAAATATACAGTTGATGACTGGACAAACAGCACCAGTCAGTTCTGGAATGTTTGTTCTGCTGGTGTAAGCAGTCTTGTGAAGCACTTACATACACTATATTGCATGCTTTTTTTTAATAAAGGTGTCCTTTGTAAAGCATTATCCTGTTTCAAAAAGAAGTAGCCTGTGCTACAGGAAGCCTTTGAAGAGCTTCCGTCAAAACTTGCAGCATTATATTAAGGTGCCAAATACATGTAACCATTGTCTCATATGGTAAAAATGCCAGAACACTACTATGTTCTTCCATGCAATCATTTAAAATACCTTCAAAACCCTTTTTCTCTACTGTACTACAGTAATATGCTGATACATCACCATGTCATGCTAGAATATGTTTATTTTAGTGTAGTGGTGAAGAGCAAACACTCTTCATGGCAACCTCCATAGCTATACCCCTTCTTATACAACGAAAATGAACTTGACCAATGCAGACATCATGGCTTCAATATTGATATAAGAAAAGCTTGCTGGATCAGGCCAATGGCCCATCCAGTCCAGCACCTTGTTCTCACAGTGGCCAACCATTTGCCCACGAGAAGCCTACAAGCAGGAGGCAAGAGCACTCTTCCTGCAGTTTCCAGCAACTGGTATTCAGAAGCATACCACCTCCGATTATGGAGGCAGAGCATAGCCATCATCGATAGTAGCCATTGATAGCCTTATTCTCCATGAATTTGTTTAATCCTCTTTCAAAGCCATCCAAGTTGGTGGCCATCGCTGACTCTTGTGGAAGTGAATTCTGTAGTATAACTATGTGCTGTGTGAAGTACTTTCTTTGGTCTGTCCTGAATCTTCCAGCATTCAGTTTATTGGATGTCCATGAGTTCCTGTGTTAAGAGAGTGGGAGAAAACTTTTCTCTGTCCACTTTCTCCATGCCATTCATAACTTTATATACTTCTATCATGTAATCTCTTACTTGCCTTTCCTCTAAACAAAAAAGCCCCAAATTCTGCAACCTTTCCTCATAGGTGAGCTGCTCCACCCCTTTGATCATTTTGGTTCCCCTTTTCTGAACCTTTTCCAGCCCTAACAATATCCTTTTTGAGGTGAGGCGACCAGAACTGCCATCAGTTTTCTCACCTCCCTTCCCTCTGCTTAACATTCAGTCTGATGAAAAGTTCTGGTGGCCTCAAAAGCTTCCTCACTATTTTGTGGCATTTTGAATGGTGATAATGACTTTGGTATTTCCCCAAAATTCAAAAAGTGTCTCTTTAACCTTTGCCATGCATGTTAACGTCTTATACTGCTTAAGTTATGTGATGGGTTTCTCTCAGAGAAAAGCTTATTTATTTGGCATGTAGAGGATTGACAAATAGTGCCCCATAAGATGACATCATCCCTACTGTAAAATAAGTGGTGGTACTTTGTCCCTGTTCTACTACACTACTGTTTTAGTGTGATAAATGAGATTGATTGCCTGAACAATTCTATGTGCTCCAGTGAGATGCTGAGACAGTGCTGTGTTTTCTTCATGCCACTATGATGAGCAATTTTAGTGAAATATCCATCCTAAGACACTACAACAGTTGAGCCCAAAATGTGATTTTTTCATGCAATATGTAACCCAAAATTAACAGTTTCACAGCCATTCCACTGTGGTCCGTTTGGCAGTATGCTTGAGATAACCCTGATGGTTTTAGGGTGAACACAATGGCAGCTGCACCAGTGTTATTGTTACTTTTCACCCTTCAGCCTGTATGAGCTTGCCAAGCTTTTATCTGGTTCCCTATGGACCATCAAAACTGAGACAAAATGAAGCACAAGTAGGATTAGAGTGAGAATGTATTGCTGCTGATTTTTATATACAGTAGGGCCCCACTTTACATCAGTTCGCTAATACAGTGGTCTCAGACGCAATTAGACTAAAGCCCCAGTCATATGGCGCTTGTTCCGCATTTACGGCGGTTTTCGGGCATAGTGCCATTCTATTCAATGGGTTCTGCTTTACAGCGGTTTTCGCTTTACAGCGGGGATCTGGAACGTAACCCGCCATATGAGTGGGGCCTTACTGTATTTATTATTTGATTTATATCCCGCCCTTCCTCCCAGCAGGAGCCCAGGATGGCAAACAAAAGCACTAAAAACACTTTAAAACATCATAAAAACAGACTTAAAATACATTAAAACAAAACAACTTTAAAAACATTTTTTAAATGTTAAAAAAACTGTATATATCACCCTTCTCCTCCTACACCTTCAACAACATCCTGGGAGTGAGTATTAAATAGGTGAAGTTTTCCTAGTAGGTTTTACCTGGTAGTGTGGTAAGGGATGAAAAAAAACCTGAGAAATTGCGTTGCATACTTACCATGCATGAACTTGTGTGCGTGTGCGCGTAAGTGTGTTCTCTTTTGAAAAATACAATAAAATATCTATTTTTAAAAAGTTAACATAAGAACCCTGCTGGATCAGACAATTCAGCATTCTATTTTCACAATGGCCAACCAGACTTCTATGGACAGCCCCACAAACTACCTACGCATTGCCCACCAGCCAGTTGAAACCACATTAACTTATATTCGGAGAGGCAGCTACTTCAGATTCAGATATAAAGGAAAGCCAGCAGGCGCCTGAAAAGGACGCCTAACTCTCAAGCAGGCCCACAAGCTTTCCCTTCCCGCGCAACCCCGCGCGCGGTGGTAAGCCACGCCCATCGCGCCGCCACGCCCAATGGCGCCGCGGCTATTTAGACGAAACTGGTTAGCTATGTTAATAATCTGGGTCTTCTTTGAGGCGTGCTCCGCCTTGCGTTGCTGACGCTGTTGCGTTGCGAGGACCTCCCTAGAGCTGCTCCCTCCTAACTCATCCTCCTCCTCTTCAACCTTGGTCTTCACCGCCTGCTTCCTTTTCTCCCTCCCCCCCCTCCGGACTTCCCCCTTTCCTTGAGGCGGCCTCTGGTTTCCCCTTCGCCGCCGCCGCGTCAGGTTCTGCAGCTGCTCGCCATGACCTTGTTGACTGCCAGCAGCAGGGCGGCCGCGCGCCTCTTGGGTGCCAAGGTGAAGCTTCTCTCTTCTTTTCTTGTCCCCGGTCCCCCACAACCACTTCCCCGTCGTCCTCTTTCTTCCTCCTTCTTCTCAGAGGCTGTGACAGGCCATCCTTCAACGGGCCGCGCCCACCGTATGTCTTGCCCAAGGGTTTTCTTACAGAGACCGAGCTGTGAGGCGGTGGGGGGGAGGCCCTATCTTGTGTATCTGTTACTCCGAGGGGGGGTAGGAAATGGGCTCCAGCTAGCGCTGAGCCATTAATGAATAATGGGGTTTCTTGGAGTCTGCCGGTGTGGTCGTAGCAGGGGCTTGGGCCTCCCGATTCTGGGCATGTTTGCTTGCAAGTTGTTCTGTGTTGGATTGAAGACATTGAGAGGAGCAACTGGTTGGGGTTGGGGTCTCCTAACTCGATTATAATCAAGACCCGGGGCTGGGTAGAGGGCTATGTGTGCGTGTATGTTAAGAAGCTGCTGTGTCCTTGGGTTGGGACTGTCTCCCCTGCCTTGGCGTCTCCTTTTTTGTTTCAGGATTGTTAAAAATGTTATCTCTACTATCCTATCCCCCACTCCCCACCCCCCGAGATCTGAAAGAGTGAGTGGTCCTTGTTAAGTTTCACCAGGCCGGGGGAGGGGGACAAAAATGGTGGGCTAGAATTGTTGGCGGTAAAAGATAAAGGGAGAAAACTGTTACATCCCTTTCTCCTGTTCCCCCTTTATGAGGATTGACTTCATTTTGGGAGCTCATGGTAGCGTGTTCTAGTAGCGTGTTTTAGGCTTTGTCAGCGGCAGACTGACTTTTTCCCATTCACCTGATAGGAAGCTGTTCATTCCCTCTGATGGGGGTGGCTTATCTGTAACATAGCCCTCCTCTGCCTTAAGTTTGGTATCTGGGGGAAAGGTGTAGCCTGGGTATTCTGGTTTCTTTTTATAGCATGTGATTGAAGCAGCTAAACACTGGTGCTTGTTAGTGAAAATGTAGTTCGGAAACTGTGTGGCTGTCTTCTTTCACCTCATCTCCCTCACTTCCTGATCCCCAGACTTTCTTTAAACAGTCTGATCACCTTTGTCTGCCTAGGATGCTTGGAGGGCAAAAGGGTCAGCTGTCAAAAGGTTGATTTTCCTTTTATTACTCTGTAACTAGTAGGCTTAGGCTGCTTTCTTTCTAGTTCAAAGTGGGAATGGAGTATCCCCTAAGATTAGTAATCAACAACATGCTGCTGATTACTGTTTTTTCTTAAAAGTGGAGCTGTTCATGGAAGGCAAACCATGCATGAATCTGTAAATTAATTGTTGTTGACTGGCTCACACCCCAGTTTAGTGGCACATTGTAAGGGCAAAGTTAGGCCTCTAGTTCAGTGCATTTGGAAAGTTATCCAGCTTCCTTATAAGCATTCTTTTTTTCTCTTTGTGCAACTGGCAATGTTGAAGTTGTGGGATGTATTAGAGGCATCAGACTATTACACACGCTGTAGCAGGTTACAGCATTTCCTGAAAGCATGTTGTTTAAGATGGAACTATTTCCCCAGCATCTTCTTGTTGTTCCTGCTTTGTGTTCTCTTTGGTACAGTCTCATTTTCTGCCTTCTATTGAAAGTTCAGTATGCTGCTTGCTGCTGTTCTGCAGAAAAGTCTTCCCATGACCTCTTAATAGGATGAAGGACCTTTTGACAATTTTATTTGGACTCTAGACCTGTCAAGATCCCTAACAAATCGATTGTAAATGGCTGAACCCAGAGTGCTTACAGTAGGGCCCCGCTTTTCGGCGTTCCGTTAATACGGCGGCTTTCAATTAGAGTAAGGCCCCATTCATACGGCGCTTGTTCTGCTTTTACGGCATTTTTTGGGCGCCAAGCACCATTTTATTGAGGGAGTTCCGCTTTTTGGCAGGGGTCTGGAACATAACCCACCGTATGAGTGGGGCCCTACTGTATTTTTGGCTTATTTGCCTTTTCTCCATTCCTGACTCTTCCCTGCTCTTGTTGTGCTTGGCCTAAATGTTGATGATGGTGGAAATCTGCTCAGCCAGTTTCTGGCTGGGAAAGATATGCAATACTCATATGTACCGCAAGGCAAATGGATAGTGAAGTTAAAATTAGGACATACTTATCTTGTGTCTGAAACAAAAGCCAGATTTTAAGCCCAATACTTAGCTTGTGTCTGAAACAAAAGCCAAAGGCTTGTAGTGACCCGAGTAAGCTCTTCATCTCTCTGCTGCTAATCTCCTCTCAAGCATCTTCACCTCTTTTCCTTTTTGATGGTTGTTTTTTCTTTTTAGTTTACATTTTGCTTCTGTATGTGCTGCCTGTTCTTTCCTCTGATGGGAGTAATTACATTTCTAGCACTCATAAATGTATTATGTGGGTGTCTGGATAGTTGAGCTTTCTCTGTGATACTTAAAAACCTGAGCTCTGCCTGTAGAGGCTTAAGTGAGAGGGCCTTCTCGGTGGCTGCCCCTAGGCTTTGGAATTCTCTTCCTAGGGAGGTAAGAATGACCCCCTCCTTGCAGTCCTTCCGCCGACAAGCAAAGACCTTCTTATTCCAAAAAGCCTTTGGAATTGAAGGCTAAGGATAGGGCGTGAAGGGTGCTGCATTGCTAATGTCTATTATATTATTTTTAAACTAGTTTGAACTCTTTTAGCTATATGTGTGTACGGTTTTAATATTGGAAATAGTTTAATCTTATTTTAATGTAGATTTTGTATGTTTTTAATTATATGTATTTTTTATCTGGAAGCCGCCATGAGTTCCAGTTTTGGAAAAATGGTGGGGTATAAATAAAGACAATAATAATATAACAATAAATAACCTTGAGGGCTTACAGGAGGAGTATCTATCTTGCGTGCAGTGTTATGGGGGAATAGTAATGGAGTCCTGCTCGCACAGTGGATTGCTCACATTTGGTGTGGTTGGGCATGCCAAGGGACTCCAGGGATGCATCTGATTGCAGCTTCAACCACATACGTAACACATGGAATATTTTTCTGTCATTGCTTTTCACAGGTAGTAATAACTTCTGCAGTTAGAAGAGCAAGTTAGTTGTTTGTGGGGGACAAACATAGGGTGCATTAGTAGTCACCAGGAGTTTAGATAGTGAGCGGGTTATCTCAGAGATGCTCTTCTAGAGCCTTTGATAGCATTTGTTGAGCATCTTCTGTGGAAATGTTCATCTAGTCTCTGGCCACATTGCTTGCATGCTGATTAGAATTTTCTTGACAATTGTTGAGCTGCTTGTTACGTATGCTTGTGTGTAAGGGGCCCTCCACGACGGAGTCACCCTTTCTTGGTAGCTTTGCTTCCTATTGGAAGCGGTGGTCTCTGGTCCTAGTTGTACCTTTGGGAACGCGGGTATACACACAGTGTGTGGTGGGGTTGTGCTGGACTTGCCTGCAGTGGCCATATAAGCACTTCCTCTTTAGGGTTCCAGTCTTTTTTATCTTCTCATCTCCCAACCATCTTCCCTGGTCCTTTTTAATTACTGTTCTCATTTTCTCTGAGTCAAACATAATTGCCAGTAGCAGAAAGAGGGCTGCCTCTTCTTAGTTCTCCATCTGCCCTCCCTGTTGTAACAACCCACCATCACTTGCTATCCCCAGGCCTCTATTTTCAGGGTTTTTTTTGTAGACTGTTATAAATTCGTGAGTGGGATATTTGAAAGGCAGGATATACATTTAATGCAAGGGTGGGGAACCTCAGACCCGGGGGCCAAATGTGGCCTTCCAGGCCTCACTAACTTGCCCTCAGAACTCTCCCTAGATAACATCCCCTCTCCCCAGGCCACACGCAGGTCTGGCTCTGTTTCGCACCCCATATGATTTTGTCTGGCTGGAATGTGCCCTTGAGTTCTGATGCCTCTTGCTTGCCTGGATGGAGAAGAGAGTATGTGTGTAGACTCTAGCCGACTGTACAAAAGATAAGATTTACATTTGTTGCTCCACCGACCACTGACACTTGGCCCTTGAGCTGAAAAGGGTTCCCCACCCCTGATGTAATGTAAAGTCAGAGCATATATGCTGATTGTTTTAACCCCAATAATGTTGTTTTGTTTTAATGTATTTTAAGGTCTGTTTTTATGATGTTTTAAAGTGTTTTTAGTGCTTCTGATTGCCACCCTGGGTTGCTGGGAGGAAGGGCGGGATAAAAATCAAATAATAAATAAATAAAATAAAATAATGTACAATCCCTAAGCTCAAAACTCATGTGTGGTTTTAAAAAAACTACCTGACACACATTGGACCATACTTGCTGGAAAGACATTACGTTCAGTTCATAAAGACCAGACAGGCCTGCTGCTGTGTACTTACTTTTGCAAAGGTTTAAATAGATCCTCTGACTTGGGCTTCTGCAACGAGGATGGAGGGACCTGTTTTTCTTCAGGACTGTTCTGGTTTACAGGTGAAGAAAGCAAAAGCTTTGAGATGTAAGCTTATATTCCTTCAAGTGTTAATGGAGGAGTTATGCTCTTGTTCCCATAAGGTTTACCTAAGAGCGGTTTCCTGATCTTGTGGGCCTGATTTGTGTTTAAGAGTGTGGGAGAGGTGTTGGGTGTACTTGGGTAACATACGATCAGGAGGTGTTCTTGTGCAACTAGCAGTATATATGATTCAGAGATCCACCCAGTCTCAGTGCAACATAGAAGTGCACCCTCCTTTTTTGGAAAAAGGTGATGTGCTAGTTATACTCTTAGTTCTGTAACTGTTGCTATAAACTCTTGGCCAGATACTCTGCCCGTCACTAACCCAGTCCTTCAGTACTGTTCTTTTAAAGAAAGGGATTTTGAGTTTACAATAGTTTGTTCAGGTAATTGTAATTGGGTCTAACAAAAATATGCAAGGAGGGCAGAGCATGCACATGTGCTCTAGTGCTGTTCCCCCAAGCCTGTCACTCTCAGTGTTTTCTAGGCCGTCTCCCTATATTTGGAAAGCCTCCTGTACTTGTGGAAGCTCCCATGCATTTTGGAATCCAGGAAAATCAAGGTTCCAAAATACAGAGAAGCCTCCATGAATATGGAACATTTCCTAGTTGCAGCAGATGAATAGAGCAACAGGCATGGGGCATGCAGAGCTGGGGCATGCATGCACGCTCTCCGGTCTTCATGTATTGTAGTTAGACTACAGTACAAATACCTGTGTAGGGCTAATGCAGATTTGCAGCTCTAGGAAACTTTTGGACAGAACTCCCAATCCTTGTTCCTCACCTGTGGTGGCATTTTTTCCTTTTGAGTGTTGCTTGGATTTTATGTGGATATGTAAAACGACAAATTGGTTCATGTGTAGCATTATGTTCTTGATTCTGGATAATGGACAGTAGGTGACCAAATAAGTTTGGGGTCACCTTGAGGAGCAAAGTTCCAGAGTCGTTTCTGCAGTTGATAAAATTCTACAGCAGGGATACTAAGCTTCAAAGTGAAATCAGTTCAAATGCTTCCACATTTATGAAATCTAGATGCAGTGGTATCTGGATCGATAACTGCAATGGGTATAACCTTGGTTGGAGATTAGGGTATGTCCGCAGTAGGCCTAAGAAGGAACTCTGACATCAGTGCCTCAGTTTTTCTTCAGACAGGGAGAGGCCTGCATTGTTCAGTGGAACTAATCAAGCCCTGATCTTCAGAGCCTTCCATATTTGTTTTAGTGTTTTGGGTGTGTTTAATCCTGTAAGCTGTTTTGTGTTTCCACAGACAGAAAAACAGGGCAAAAATAATAAATCAAAAGCAAATAACACCACATCAGTAATAGATAGGATCTCTTTTTAGAAGTATGTGCATGAAAACCCGTTCCACTTTGGCAGAAAAGCAGTATATAGTAAATAAGATATATTTTCACATCCTTGTGTTAGCTTCAAACAAGTCTATTTAAAATACAGGATATCCAAACAAACAGCTGCTTGTTTTAGTTCTATATCTTGTAAGAGACTCACCGCTGATGGGCATAGTCCTTTTACATGTAGCAGGGCCATCTCGTAACTACTGTTCAATAGTCCCCATATTGTCTTTATATTTAGCATGTTATAATTGGGGCTGCAATGCGCAGCCAGTAGGTCCCAATATTGCTGCTGTTGTCAAAGGTAGTTTAGTGATGGGGGAAGGAGAATAAGGGAGTACCGTTAGGGGAGGCTGTGGACCTCAGTTTGAATTGGCATACTTTAGGGAAAAAGAGTTTTCCAGTGAGTGCTGTAGTGGAAGTGTATTGAGAAAATTGTACAGAGCTTGGACTTCTCAAATCAGCCAGCCTGACTCATTCAGGTTTCTCCCACAGTTACTTAACAGTTCTGCTGGTAAGGTGGCCCTTGGTAGGATTGCATCATCTGAATGCTGATAACAAGGTTAAAATGACATGGAGGCATTTGGCTGGCCTTGCCACCTTAATTGCACTTACTGTTGAGTTGTATGCATGCAGAGTTAAACATCACAGTCTGTATAAAAAGAGATTACATTCATTGAGCCCTCTGCCTGTTCCTCGAAATAACATGGGATTGAAATCGAGGACATTGTTAGGATTTTCTGTAGATATAAACTTCAGTCTCCACCCAAAAGGAAAGATGATTTAAGGTTGGCAGTATTTCTGGATTAGGGAGTATGGCAAACACAATGTGGTTGCAGAGGTTGGATGTGGCTCTTTCTGGATCATGGCTTATCCACTCGTTTGTGCCCTAAACAAATTGATGTAGGAGTCCTGTAAGTGGCTTGGACTCCTGCTGGCAGATATAAATTGCCCTCTGCAGAAAGGCAGCATTATCCTAGATGAGGTACTGTATTTTGATCTGCTGTCTATATCCCTATTGTAAGGATGGGGCATGATAGCTGAGGCTCTGAACTTTTTCTTTCTCAGTTACAGGTTAGTACCTTTGCATATGTCATGCCAAAGCACAGAACTTGTTTCAGAGCCACATGGCTGTGGTTTATCCATGCAGCGTGGAACCTGTATGCAACTTGGTTCCTTCAAGGTTTTTAAGTTAAGTGCACACCAAAACTTGCTTGATCTCACGGCTTCCCAGGGAGGTTTTCACAGTGTGTGGCCAGTGTTTGTTGAATGCTAAGCAGGACACTGGGCAAGTGTGTCTAGGGTCTATGGGTGCGATACAGTTTTTTGTCCAAAATGAGTTGTAGTTCAATCTTGCTGTTCCTGCTGCATCTCCATTCTGCTCTTTGAAGTCTTGTTTCCTTTATCCCTTTACTGCACCAGCCAGTGGCAAAAGATTGTCTCCCTGTAGACATGACAAACATTGGGGAAGGCTGGACTAGTTTGACCAAAATCTGGTGCCTGTCATCCTCAGCCAGCATGGCAAATGGTCAGGGATGATGGATGATGGACTGGATGAGAGCTAACAAACTGAGGCTTAATCCAGACAAGACTGAGATGCTGCTGGTGGGTGGTTCTCCTGACAGGATGGGGGATGTTCGACCTGTTCTGGATGGGGTTGCACTCCCCCTGAAGGAACAGGTTCGTAGCTTGGGAGTTCTTTTAGATCCATCCCTGTCACTCGAGGCTCAGGTAGCCTCGGTGGCACGGGGTGCTTTTTACCAACTTCGGCTGGTGGCCCAGCTACGCCCCTATCTAGACAGAGAGAACCTCGCTTCAGTAGTTCATGCGCTGGTAACCTCGAAATTAGATTACTGCAATGCGCTCTACGTGGGGCTGCCTTTGAAGACAGTTCGGAAATTGCAGCTTGTGCAGAATGCAGCGGCCAGACTACTAATGGGGACCAGACGGTTCGACCATATAACACCGATTCTGGCCCGCCTGCACTGGCTGCCTATTTGTTTCCGGGCCCGGTTCATAGTGCTGGTTTTGACCTATAAAGCCCTACATGGCACAAGACCACAATACCTGTTGGAACGCCTCCCCCGTTATGAACCTGCCCGTACACTACGATCATAATCAAAGACCCTCCTCCGAGTTCCTACTCATAGGGAGGCTCGGAGGGTGGCAACGAGGAAGAGGGCTTTTTCTGTGGTGGCCCCCGAACTGTGGAACGATCTCCCAGAGGAGATACGCCTGGCGCCAATGTTATTATATTTTCGGCGCCAGGTTAAAACTTTTCTCTTCACCCAGGCTTTTTAATATGTTTAGTATGCGTTTGACATTGTTTTAACTTTTAAACATTTTAAACTTTTAATCTGTTTTATATTGTTACATGTTTATTGTATTTTTGATGTTTCTTGTCTTGTGAACTGCCCAGAGAGCTTCGGCTGTGGGGCGGTCTATAAGTTTAATGAAATAAATAAATTAGTAGTAGTCTAAAACATCTGGAAAAAAACAGGCTGGAGAAGGCTAAGTTAAACCAGGCCAATAAAACAATTTATTTCATTTATAATATTTTTATCTTGCTTTCCCTTAATAATCCTCAAGTAGTTTTGTTCAGTGTTATTTATTTATACAAATACTGTAGGCCCCAGAGTGCAGAATTTCTTGTTTCCTTGGTGTGAAAATATATTCAAAGAAAAAAGACTGCTATCCTGGCAGTAGTACAATGAAAAGTACATACTAATTCTGTATGCTTAAGGGGCACTAGGAGTCAGTTGTCAGTAGCAACTTTATCAAACTCTAGTGTCTTCTACTTAGATGATTAGCAAATCCTCTGACCCAGGCACTCCATATATCTCTTTTTTTTTTTTTTTTCAATAATTTTTATTCAGATTTTCATAAAACATACAAGACAAAATCATAAAACATTCAAAGACAAAAAACAAAATCAAAAATAGTTAAACAAAAAGAAAAAAAGAAAAAAAAAACAAAAATAAAAAATAAAGAGTAAAATATTGACTTCCCATTTGTCAAAGATCAAATCAGTTATAAGTCTATAATATATAACAATCCTGTCTCTTAAGTCATATTATAAAATCACTTTCCTCCAGTAGTTATCTTACTTAATCATCAAATCTCATAAACATTACTTTATTCTTTCCACAAAAAGTCAAAGAGAGGTTTCAATTCTTTAAGAAATATATCTATCAATTTTTTTTCCAGATAAGCATATCGATTAATCCATCTCATTACTAATTATGATAATCTTATTGTCATAACCATAGTCAAAATAAACATTTCAATTAATCCATCACATCAGAATCTGTTAGGTTCAGTAATTTCAGTAGCCATTGTTCTATTATCCCTCCAATGACCTGTTTGCTGAAGATCTCGTGTTCCCACAAGCACTGTCTGGAAGATAGGCCGTGAAAGCACATACAGTTAGTTATTTCCGTTTCGCTATTCCCCTGTGCATTCTTTTCTTAGTTTTTTAAAAATAAAGTAATGATAAACCCCTGCTTCATGTAATGCATTTGGTAAGTGACTGAAGTTTCTGAAGTGCATGATGAGCAGACCTTGTCCATGACTTTGCAAAATGCCTTCATAACTACAGTATATATTCTGCAACTTTTGAATGAAAGAAGGCAGTGCTTGTTTTTAAAAATTGGATCATGAAACACTTCTATTTTCTGAAAGGGTATCTGCCTCTTATGAAGGAGGAGGTGATTTAGGACCTAAGGCTGTGGGCACACTAGTCGCTTGAAAAGCAGCTAGAATGGATTCTTCCCTCTGCTGGCCGCACCTCTCTTCCCCACTGTTGACGTCAGACCTTTAAGGACCACCCACAGCAAAGCATTGGGCCAATCATTGTCTTTGCTTGAGCTTACAGCAGTGTTTCCATTGGCTACACCTGGAAGACAAAGGGGTTGATCTGCCTATTGGTTGCAATATCTGCCTGAAGCTGAATTTAAAAAAACACACTGAAGCTAACCTGACCAGAGTTTTTGAGTAAAAAGGGGTGGGGTTTGATTAGTGTTGTGTGCTCACATTTTCAAAAAAGAGGTGAAGACGTGCTGGAATCTGCACAACAGTAAGAGTGTCTCTACCCTCAGCCTCTGTTTCCTCTTTTTTGGTGACCACTGTTGGCTTCTGAGGCTGAGCTTTCAGGCTTCTCATCACGAAAGCATCAGATGCTCTATATTTAAGAAAGAATCAGTTTTTTTAATACTTCAGAGTCTTGCTTGAGGCTTTTGTGTTTTCATTCATTTGTAAAACAAAAAATGTCTGCCGTCTTGTTTTTTAAAATGCTGTAGATTTCCATAGGAATACTTGCCTGTTCTGGAGGCTGTAATGGTCATTTGCTCTTCAACTGTCTTAGCAAGCAGGGCTGTAGAGTCGGTACATCAGACCTTCGACTCCGACTCCCCTATTTTTCTACTGTCTGACTCCGACTCCTTCATAAATGGCAAATGTATATTAACTAGTAATAACAAATTTACTGTAGTAAAATGGTAGCACAAGGCATTTCATCACCACCACGTGAATCCAGAGCTTGGAAAAGTTACTTTTTTGAACTACAACTCCCACGAGCCCAATCCCTGGGGCTGATAGTTCAAAAAAGTAACTTTTCCAAGCTCTGGATTCACGTGGTGGTGATGAAATGCCTTGTGCTACCATTTTACTACAGTAAATTTGTTATTACTAGTTAATATACATTTGCCATTCATGAAGGAGTCAGAGTCGGTACATTTCTACCGACTCCGACTTCACCCAAAATTGCTCACGACTCTGACTCCACAGCCCTGTTAGCAAGACACAATTAATAGCATTTATGTTGTTTTGCCTTAAGAGTTAGGGGGAAATGGAGTCTCTGCTACTTCCTTTACAAGGAAACACACTGTTTATAATTTTATTATTAAATTTATAACTCGTTCTTTCTCCCAGCAGGAGCCCAGAATGGCAAACAAAAATGCTAAAAGCACTCTAAAACCAAAAACAAAAGACTTTAAAACATATTAAAACGAAACATTCCCAAAAGTATATTAAAACAAAACATCTTCAAAAACATATTAAAACACTCTAAAAACATCTTGGGGGGGAAAAAAAGCTTTAAAAACATCTTAAAAAGCAATTCTAGCACAGATGCAGACTGGGATAAGGTCGCTACTTAAAAGGCCTGTTGAAAGAAGAAAGTCTTTGGTAGGCACTGAAAAGATAACAGAGATGGTGCCTGTCTAATATTTAAGGGGAGAGACTTCTAAAGGGTAGGTGCACTACACTAAAGGTCCATTCCTGTGTGCTGGGCGGAATGGACCTCCTGATAAGATGGTATCTGCAGGAGGCCCCCATCTTCGGAGCACAGTGATCAACTTGGGTATATAAGTAATAAGATTATCTTTTAGGTATCCTGGTCCCAGGCTGCATAGGGTTTTGTATGCCAAAACCTGAACCTTGAACTTGGCACAGTAGCTAATGGGCAGCCAGTGCAATTTTTTCAGAATCAGGGTAACATTTTGGCAATACCCTGCCCCAGTGAGCAGTCGTGCTACATTTTGCACCAGCTGCAGCTCCTATTATGGGTGTTGGTGCAAGGAAGCTTTCCCAAGCTTTGAAGGGGAAAGACCCTTCCCTTGCAGGACAGTACATATGGAACCAGAGTCTCCTTCATGTCTTCTAACATAAATTTGGAGTTCCTCTGTCAAGGAGCAGGACAGAAGGAAGGAGAAAAACAAGGTGTATTTTGTTGCATGCATTACCCATGAATAGCAGGTTCAGCTCAGCCTCCTGGTACACTAAAAAAAGAGAAAGTGAGCATGCAGAGGAGTTGGAAAGCATATGAAAGTGAAACCAAAATTAGTTTTATTTAAAATTTTCCAGCTGGCAACTGTGGTGCCTCATTAGCATAATACATAATGTTTGTACAGTGGCTTTCAGATGATCCACCAAAATTAATCCCCAGCCAAAGACTGCAGTTCAAAGTTAAGACAAAGGAAAGTGGAACCACGGTGTTGTGACCTGGTGGTAGACAGGCAGTTGTGCTCATGATCTGAATAGAAATTTTAGATGAGGCTGTTTGAACCATGGTTAGCTCTGGGATGGGGAACCTGTGACTTTCCAGATGTTGGATTTTATCTCCCATCATCCCCAGGCAGCATGGCCATTTGATGGGAGTTGTAGTCCAGCAATATGTGGAGGACCACAGGTTCCTCATCCCTTGATCTGTTAAAAGCTACAAAATGGCTTAGGTGGTATTGTACTGTAAAATCTTTACTACCTATCAAATTTTGTAACGTGGCAATTCTGCCCTTCTCTCGAGAGCTTATTGTGCAGAGAGGGTTTATGTAGTCTTGCTAGAAACATCTTTAGTGACTGGTTGCAGAAATTGTGTTGCATTGTTGCAAAATGTGGGTTTGGCAGTGAATAGTAGACTAAGGCTCCATCAGCATTATACATTTAAAGCAGTATCACACTTTGAATTGTCATGGCTTCCCCCAAAGAATCCTGGGAACAGTATTTAAGGATGCTGAGAGTTTAGGAGACCCCTGTTGCCTTCACAGAACTACAATTCTCAGAGTGGTTTAACAGTCAGTTCCTCTTCTCAGGAAACCCTGGAAACTGTAGCTCTGGAAGGGGAATAGGGGTCTCCTAACAACTCTTAGCACCATTAACTACAGTTCCCAGGATTCTTTGGGGGAAGCTGTTTAAAGTGGTGTAATACTGCTTTAAATGTATAGTGCAGATGAGGCCTAAGAGCAATGTATAAGTTGGGGCAGAAAAGCAGTGGGAATCTTGAAGTTGGAAAAGGGAACCTTTTGAAAAGGTGGAGGCATCTGTATCCTAATGTCTGATTTACTAAGTATATGCTCCTGGGTCCCAATGTTTAGCTTTATGGCCATCACATCTACTTCACAGCTGTTAACAGGATGTTAAAGATAAGGTACTTAAGTTGACATTCTGAGCTGTTTGTATGAGTGCTATGCCTAGGTGAAAATCATTTTGAATAAAAAATTGTAAGTATATTCAAGGCTCTCTTTTGAAAAAGTTTAGTGGCTTCAGATTAGCTTGGACTTGCGGCACCTGGGTTCCAATAAAACTCAAACCTAATAGTAACACTATAATTTCTGGCCCACAATAGCTTTTGCCTGCCTCTCTGCCTACGCATACATGTATTAGCTGTTTTAACAGTATACGAAACCAACTTCTCTAAAGCTTCCCTGCTTGGTCATCTGGAACAGATTTTTATGTGACACAAGTTGTCAGCCATTGAAATGCCTGGTGGATATATTTTGTCCTAAATGTCAGTAATTTTAGACTCGCATAAATGTGTTTTATGCTCCAAAGACTCTGATATAACAGATACAGATACAATTTTTTAAAATCCCATATTAAATATTGGTTAAAAGCAGCAACTAAAACCACAATGACTGGAGGTGGATTACAAAGATGCTGCAAGAAGTTTAATTAAGCAGGATTCTTGATCCATCAGGGAGGCAGTGAGCTCAAAGGGGTTGTGATATTCTCAGAGTGTCTTGGCCTGTTCTTCACACACACACAAAAATCAGGATTATTAAATTAGGTGAAGCACTGTTTAATTTTGCGAAAACAAAATGATGCTTGCATATTAATAACCAGCATCTTTGCTAGCCCTCGTGCCCAAATATCTGTGTTAACCACATATGGCTCAAAATAAGAGAGACAGCAGTTATTTTCCCCGAGTAACCAGATTAGTGGCTATTTATTTAACAAAATTTATATATTGCTTAAATGTAAACACCTCTAAGCAGATTACCAAAAACATTAAAATTATGAATAAATCAGTTAAAAACTAGCAATTAAAAACACATTTAAACAGCTCCTAAGTAAAAAATAAATAAAACAGACCAACATCTATGTGTCTGGATAGGCTTACCTCAACAAAAAATTTAAGCAGGGCTGAAAGGAATACAGCGAAGATGCCTGCCTGATGTCAATTTAGGAGCCTGTTTGTGTTTAGCAGCTGAGGGGGAGTTCCCTAGGGTAACTAGATTCTAAATCCTGCAGGACTTCATCAAAAGTAACCGGGAATATTAAAGACAGTAGAATACAAAATACAAGGGTAAGAGTTGTATAACAAAATACAGTCTTAAAAAAACATGCACATTCCCATTACTCTTGCATTCCTTGCCGGGCAGCATTTATCTCTTTCTTATGGAACAACTGTTACTGCGCACAGTCTTCTTGATCCTTGAAATAGCTTGCTCTTCTAGACTGTTCAGCCTCCTCCCTGTAAATGTTGTAGGAAATGACCATCTTTGGGTGTCTTCGGTGAATTTTTTTTTCTCTCCCAGCCTCCTGTTTCAGAGCTGTCCCAAGATATTTCTCTAGGTCCAGAATGGAGAAGAGATGTTTGTTACTTAGATACGGCTCTGGGAAGCACACCATTTGCCCCAAAGCATCTTCTTGTTTGCTTAAAATAGTGACCAACCTTTTGCTGACTTGCTTTGGGAATAAAGCAGTTTTCTTTTGCAGGTTAAGGCAGTGCTATGCCACTGTCTTTCAGTGTTGGAGCCTCAGTTTTGACAGTAGCTTGGATTCTGAATTGTGTTGCAGGAAGCTGCTGGCTTTGTCTACCCTGGATTGTGTAGAACGACTTTGGAGGAGCCGTGGTAGCACTGCTTATATTCCAAGAGGCTTTATGTCCCTGTGCTGTGTTTAATGGGGCTTGCCACTAGCAGTGTCTGTGGTGGGATGCCTGTTTTGAGTCGTAGAGGAATCCATATTGAGCCAAGTAGCTTGGTGGCTACATGGTCTGCCCAGGAACAGATGCAGACATGTGCACATTGCTCAGAAGGCATGAAAGGAATGAATGTTGGGAGCCAAAAAAGCAGGAGTTCAGAAGATGCTTCTGCAAAGGAAGTTCAAGTCAGCTGGGAGTAGGGAAGTTGTCATCATTGCTCTGGGGATTGTTCCCCAGTAACTGGCATCTTGTGACTTAACTGCACTCCTAGGCTGCATTGTTTTTTTCCTTCTCAGTAAGGAATGCTGAATATAGGATGCTGCCTTATATCATCAGACTATTGGTCCATATAATCTAGTATGGTCCACACACTGACTGGCAGTGGCTCTCCAGGATTTCAGGCAGGAGATATTCCCAGCCCTACTTGGATATGCCTGTGCTCAAACCTGGGATCTTCTGGCTGCAAAACATGTGCTCTACCACTGAACTATGCCTTTTCCAATAGAGTACTATTGCATAGGGGCCTGACATCTTCCAGAAGTCAGAAGGTACCATACGTTTGCAAAGGTGGAGTGTGTGTGAGGCTTTTGTATTCCAGTATTGTCTCAGAAGCAAAAATGGATTTTACATTATAATTTACAGAAGAACTACCCTCTGAGAAAGGTTTTCTATCAAATTGGCAGTACCACCAGTTATTAGAGATGCTTTCAGTATTCCTGTGGCTCTGGTTCCTTGTTTATGTGCATTGAATTGATGCCACCAGACTTGAATGATAAACTAACTGAATTAAGAAACCCTCCATCTTGATGATGTAGTCTTGGGTTCTTACTGATGTGTGTCTCAAGCTAGCGCTCTCTGTGAATAACTCTCTCAAATCCCTTTGGCGTGTGTCCTGTCAGTGTCTGATAGGATCCATCCCTGGGCTTTTGGCTGACTTTGGGGGTTTGTTAATTCCAAATGATTATTTTGTCCTTCTGTCATGAAGTATCAGAGGGCTGGACAGCAACCCCTCATACCAAGGTTTGCTTGTTTTACTACACAGTAGAAAATAACCAGAAGGAGAGATGTTAGCTTCCTGTCTGGCTATAATATGTTAGAATGATGGCATGAACATTAAGAGTAAGGCATAAAAAGAAGGGGGGGAAAGGGAGAATGGAGGCTCCTTCAGGTTTTTTGCTTCTACTTCCTGTCTGCCCGTGTATCATGAATCTACATTTCCTTCCTCTTTGCTTCTGCACTGGTTTGCAATGAGGACAGAGTTCCTAACTGGATGGAACTGATAGGAATTGTAGTCCAAACAGCACCTGGAAGCCACCACTTTGGCTGCTCCTGCATTAGATCAAATGGATGTTTGCACAATGTATGGAATTTACCTAATTCTGCTCCCACTTAATCTCATTCAAGAAGGATTTTTGCCCAATTCTAGCGTTTGGCTTATAGTAAACCTAGATCCCAGCAGTTTAAAGAGCTCTCTTTTCATGCACATGCATCAGTCTGCTTCCCTGGCTTTGTCCCTGGTGGGGGGAGGCGAGCGTATTTGAGGGTGAGAAGGCAGAAGCATGTCATCTTGCAAAGGAGCTATATAAGCTTGTACTTGTGCTATCACTTAAGATGTGTTAAGTCAACTGTTAGCTATGTTGTATGCTTACCTTGCAAGGGGTTTCCCTTGCTGCTGCACTGTAGTAACTGCTGAGCACTACTTGTTACCACTGCTTCCTATTATTATTAGCATTTATTGCCCACCCTTCACCCAAAAGTCCCAGGGCAGGTGATATCATTGCCTATCTCTTTGGATCCTCTGTTATTTTGGGAGATGGAACTGCAAGGGTGGAAAGGGAACAATAGGTGGAATGCAACTAACTTGTTCCATCAGCCCAAGGATTTATGTTTGCACAACAAAACCTTTCCCTCTGCCTTCCACACCCTTTGCATCCCTTAAATCTGTCCTGGGGTTTCTTTCATTCCCCTGGAACAGATTTGGGGAGGGAACAGGGTGTGTGTGTGAAAAGTTCAGTTGCGCAAGTGTAAATCCTTTACACTGATAGAACCAGTTAGCTGGGTACTGCCCAGTGCCTAGTGGCTTGCAGTCTTTGCTCATCTAAAGCCTTTCTCTTCGAAGATGAGATGTAAATGGCAGCCAAAGTATTGATAATATTTGGGACTCTGTTTCTAGTTAATGATATATAAAACATTCCAAAACACTTACCAAAAAAAAAAAAAGAGAACCTTAAAGTTACCTTGAACCTTAGAAAACCAGTTCAGCAGCAAGGGAACAGGAAAGCAAACATGTTCATCAAACGCCTTGGAGAGCGTGTTCAGCTGGCATTGCAAGCTGTGTAAAGAGTCCCAACTCAAGTGAGCAAGTTCCCAGAGGGTGACTACCACAACAGAAAGGGCCCTGCTCTGAGGAGATCTTAGTCTGCGCACTATTGGTGCTTACCACTGAAAAAAGGTGTGCCGAGCAAAGCGTCGTCAAATGATCTCAACTGGTGGGAAGGTCCGTTATGGTACTCTGCGTGCTGAGTACTGGACTGCATACACATCATATATTTAAAGCATATTTGAAGCTCATTATTTCCCACAGTGAATCCTAGGAACTGTAGTTTACCTCTCACACAGCTACAATTCCCAGCACCCCTTTAAAGAACCAGGATTCTTTGGGGTGGGGGAAGAATGCGTTTTGAATGTGCTTTAAATGTGTGGTATGTATGCAGTCTTGGTTCTTGAATTCTCGCAAGGTATGTGGTTTCTCTATCTTAAGTTATCCATCGATGTTGATGTTGGTTGCTTCTGAGATTTTGAGACTAGAAGGTGCTCCCCTTGGAAGATGCATAGCTGGAATTATTCAAGTGTTTATGAAGTCTGAGTATGTTGAGTCAAGATATTGGCTACAGTTTGGGGTGCCTTGTTTTATATGGCTCATATATATAACCTTTTGCAGTATCGCTTGTAATTGGGGTTGCTTCCAAGAGAGTGTTAGTCTTAAAGACAGAAGGCTATGACTGGAGTTATACAGACAAAAAAAATTAATAAAACTAGAAAAAACCACAATGATGACCATAATGACCAGAATTCTGCAAGGAGGGGGAAAAGCTGGATTTGGTTACCTATATATAAATAATGCAAATGCAGTGAACTGTGCATACTAGGGAAACTGATGCATATTCCTTTCTCTGCTTACATGAAGTCACAGCTCTGGATATGGCCTGTGAACTGTGACCATTTTTAGGTAGGGGAGCTGGGAAAACTTTTCCCAATGGTTAGTTTTTTTTGTCAGTTGAAGTTATACTACTGAAGGATGGGCAATAAATAGATCAGTCTTAGTGCTTTTGAACAACGTTATTATAATCCATGTGATGGTCTGTTAAATGCAGGCAATTCTTGTGTCTAACATTTCTCTCTGGAACCTACAGCTCTGTAATTCTAGTGCTAACAGATATTACAGGTTGAAACTCAGCAACTGCAAGAATCCAATACTGCTAAACCAGCAACATTGCCGCACTGTAAAACTGTAACGTACTCTTGATTTCCCTGGTGAAAATGACTCATGATGAATGCTTGTTGAGTGGGATCCTGACCAAAAGACAGCTGATGCCAGGCATCCTATATTAGTATGACTGTTGGTAGACATTAAAAAAGTAGAAAATTGCTGCAGGATGTAACATACGTGTGTGTGAAAGCATGCAATTAAAAGGGGCAAAATTATACTCTTTTCATGTAATGAAAGTAATAGGGCCCCATGATTAACATATTGCTTCAGCATAAATCTCCTGGCTGCCTTTTAGCACTACCAGTTAGCAGGATTATAGAAAACTTGTTCCTGAATCCAACAAGAAATAAACTGAATTTTACTACATCATGCGCTACTGTATCCAAGTATTTCAAAATGCTTTCTTCAAGTGCCATAATGAAAATATTGATAAAATATGATGGCAGACTTGTGTGACATAGACAAGAGTCTCTTTATGATCAGGGGCTAAGGTGTATTTACAGATGGGAGTGAAAAGTCATGGGGAGGGTACAGGGAGGCTACTTGAGATGCATGTGAGAGTATGAATGGTTTGCCACTGTTTAAGATGCCACTTCTTTCTCCCTTGCAGAACTCGTCATGTATCATTTTTGCTGCTAGACATGCCAGTGCTTCTACGGTAAGCAGTTTTTTTCATTCCTTGTGGTTTTTTCATGAGAGATGAGTTTGGCTGTTCCAGCCCCCTGGCTAGACCCTGGAGTGCTGGGAATTACAAATAGGGACATTTCTGTTGCATTCAGTTCCTGCTTGTGGGCTTCCCATGGATGGTTGGCCACTGTGAGAACAGAATGGTGGACTGTGATAGTCATATTGCCTGATCCAGCAGGGCTCTTTTGTTGTAATGCTTGCTCCAGGGAAATGTCTGTAAAGAACACTGGATGGCCAGTGGCTCACTTTTGTCATTTGTGCTTGAGAGAATCCAATCCATGCTAGAGTTGTTACTCCTCTCCCTTTTTCTTCTCCCCACCTCTCTTCCAAGGCTGGGTTACTGGCACTGCCTTAATGTTTCACTTCATACCTTGTATGTAAGATCTGACATTTCCTTTTCATTTTCAGAACCTGAAAGATGTTCTTACAAACATGATACCTAAGGAGCAAGCAAGAATTAAAAGCTTCAGGCAACAATATGGCAGCACAGTCATCGGTCAAATCAGCGTGGATATGGTGAGTGCCGCTGGTGTCCTGGCAGGGCTTGAGAGTTCATCAGTGTAAAATATCCTAGCCATCGTATCCTGAAGGAGATTCCATCTCTACCTGCAGGCTGCTACTAGACTAAAGGAGTTGCAAAGAAACCGCTCTGTGGTGCTTCTGTTAGGCATTTTATCCTCTGGTAAAATGCCTTGAGGGAGGTGGTGAAGCTTGGCCAGGAAGCTTACTTCTCTATTCCATAGATGTCCTCTTGTGGCTTCTTCATTTAAGCCAATAACATGAGATCTAGGGCTTGGCAAAACATCACAAGGAGCTAGGAGGGTTTGAGGACATTTGTGACCCTAGAGTACATAAATAGGGGGAGGGGGAGAATAGTCCATCCAAAGGGGTACATGAGGTCTCATCCAAAACATGCACTGAACCAAGATTCAGCTTCTGGCATCTCAAGTTAAAGGCTGTCAAGAGGCAAGACTAAAAATTACCTCTGCCTGAGACCTTGGAGAGCTGCTGTTGGTTTTAATAGTTTCTAAGTACATGACTTAAATAAACCAATGTTCTGCTTCATCTTTAAATCAGCTCTTTTATGTTCTAATTATGAAAGCAATTGAATACTTGGCAAGCTTCTGTGTTTAGCCTTCTCAGTTTGGAGTGAGGCAGAGTAGACATGGAGACTGCTGGTGCATTGGTCTAATTGGGGATATTTGTATTTGCTGCTAAAATAATACTCTTCAATAAACTGGGAAATTTGAGCAGATTTTCTCAGTTTTTTTGCCTAATCTATTGAGAGCAGTGTGGTGTAGTGGTTAAGGTGTTGGACTATGACCTGGGAGACCAGGGTTCGAATCCCCACATAGCCATGAAGCTCACTGGGTGACCTTGGGCCAGTCACTGCCTCTCAGCCTCATGAAAACCCTATTCATAGGGTCGCTATAAGTCGGAATTGACTTGAAGGCGGTACATTTTCATTTTTATTCTGTAATTTTTACTACTTTGCATAATTCTGCTTTCTGCTAGCTGGAGAGACAAGCACAGGATACTACAGCCCCACCCTTAGGGGCTTTCCACTGGCAATCTTATTTAATTACTTCCCTGACTTCTAAGACTTCCACTGGCTTTGCTCAAATACTTTGAAGTATGACTTTGCATCCATAAGGGTTGAAACTGACCTTGTTTTTTTTAAAAAAAGAAAGCTGAGATTATTGGTTGAACTCAGTGCCCATTGCTACATAGTACGGGGTTTCTCTGCTCCTGCAAAATCATGGCATATGTACATCCCACCCATGATCCCATTGAGTGTAAATAATGCAGATGAGCACTACCTTACTGAATGTCATCAATTCAGGCTCACTTGGAGAGAGTTCCCTTGGTTTTCCCACCTCTGATTTAGGGTCTTTTTCAGCCTGAGGTCCATATTCCTTGTGGGCAACCTTCTGAAGGTATTGCATGCCAGTGGTGGCTGGGACTGAAGGCAAAAGTGGGTGGAGCAACAGGTAACCTTTTGTACAGTAGGCTACAATCCAGCCATGCAAAAGCCAGAGGTTTCCATATAGATACATAGATATATACACATACGTGCCCTCCATCCTGGCAAGAGAGACATTATCAATTTAAGGACACTTTCAAGTCAAGTCAGGCAAATTGTGTGGAAGGTGAAGGGTATGGCCTGGGGAGCGTCCCAAGGGCCAAACAGAGAGGCGTAGATGGCCACATTTCATCCTTGGGCTGGCTTTCCTCACCCCTGTCTAAACAACTGAATCTGCCATAATGATCACCCTTCCCAGGCAGAGAGCTAGCTATGCCAGATCTAGCAGTAAATACTATCTTGATCTGATCCTTGTGGTATATAGTAATGTCCCAGCTCTAACCCAGGAATCCCAATCTTCTTGTATTAAATAGCTCCCTTCTTTCTATTGGAGGCACGGATGGAAGTGTTGTATCTCTTATTTCACACTGGCCAAGTGGATATTATAAGATGTATGCCCTGTGACACATATGTACACAAGGGTTGACAACCCTGCTTCAAAGCTGTAGTATCTGCTAGCTGATGCAATCCTTGTGAGTAAATTGGGAGGTCTTAATTCCTATCCACCTGCAAGATCATTGGCATAAAGGGAACACTTCATTAACATGCCAAAGAGCCCACATTACCAGTTTATTATTTTAACCAAAGTCTTAAGTTTTTAGATGCCAAACAGGCTTCCTGATTATACTAGGCTCTAAGCAGTACTGCACGTCTCTTGTTTTGTTTCTGAATCAGAGTTCATTTAGTTAATTGCTTGTGAAATGATGTCTCCTGTGATCTAGCAGCTATAGCTTTGGTGCACAGTGGCAAGGCTTTCTGGGTGCCAGCTGGAAAGCTGAGCCTTGACACTTGTTTGAAAAAAACTCTGTTATTCAGTCTGATTTTTAAGACTACTGTTCCAAACAAGGACACTGACAAAAGGGGAAGTATTTCAGCCAAAGCCAACTTTTTAAAGAAATTTGCCACTGTGCTTCCTGGTTTTTTGAGGGCTGGCAGAGGAGACAAGGGGTGTGGAATAAAGATACCATTTTGGCAAAACAGGACGTTGAAAACAATTCTGAACCAGAGTCCTCACGTAGTAAGCTAATGCTAAACACCAGGAAATTATGCAGAACAAGCAAAGTTTGTGCAACATACAAATTTATTCTGGTTTTAAGCTTTGGGCTATGCTGTTTATTTATTTATTAATTTTATATCTTGCCCTTCTTTCCAGTAGGAGCCCAGGGTGGCATAGAATTTTAGATTACCTTAAACCAAAGGTGGTGGTGAACTGCCACAGGCCTTATCCGGCATGCCAAGTCTTCCCTAGTGACCACCAGCCCCCCAGCTCAATTTTTTAGTAATGGCAATACACCACTTGGGGGGGGGGAGTGCAGAGCACCAACAGAGATGGATCAATGTTCATACTAGAGATTATCATGTAGCCATTGATACACTTTATATAGGAGGTATCAAGTCTATAATCCCTTTTTAAAAAAATATCTAAGTTGATGACCAGCATCGCAACTTTTGGCAGCAAATTCCAGAGTTTATGCACTTCATGAAGAAGTACTTTCTTTTGTCCTGAATTTTGTCACTTGTCTAACTGGCTCTTTTATCTCTAGATCTACGGTGGTATGAGAGGTATGAAAGGGCTAATATATGAGACCTCAGTCTTGGATCCTGATGAGGTAAGGAGGCCTGAGCTTGTGGTAGTAGGTAATACCTAACTGACTCTGTAGCCTGACCATTGAGGTGTGTGGATTTTTCATCTTTCTATGTTTCCAGGGCATCCGTTTCCGTGGGTATAGCATTCCTGAGTGCCAGAAGCTGCTGCCCAAAGCCCCTGGGGGTGCAGAGCCCCTACCTGAAGGCCTGTTCTGGTTGCTGGTGACAGGAGAGATCCCCTCACAAGAACAGGTAACGAGACTGAAGTGACTGAAGTTCTCAATAGAGCCTCTGATTCCAGAGATGGATGGAGGGCTGCAGCTTATATCTTCGGTCCTTGCAGCTCACATTAATTGCCTCCAAAAGCCATTATGCAATCTGTCTTTTAGAGTCTGTGAGGAGGGAGGGAATCGCTGGGATGTCTATATTACAGCAGAAGATGGTAGAGCAGGGGTGGCTGTGCACAGCTCTGTGTCTATTTCCTTCCTACTTGCTAAGGCAGAGAGTGTTGTGCTTTCTTTGTTCAGGTGAACTGGTTGTCTCGAGAGTGGGCCAAGAGAGCAGCTCTGCCTTCCCATGTAGTGACCATGCTCGATAACTTCCCCACCAACCTTCACCCCATGTCGCAACTCAGTGCTGCTGTCACCGCCCTCAACAGCGAGAGCACTTTCGCCCGTGCCTATGCAGAGGGGATCAGCCGGACCAAGTACTGGGAAGTAAGCATTGTATGCCTCAGCCCTCTGCATGGGTAGAAGAGGCCCTGTGAGATACTGTGGGTTTGGTACAGCAGGGGGTGGATGGAAAGGCGGGTGGGCATCCTGTAAGCTCTTCTTCTGTAGTATCTGATTGGTGGCATCTAGAGGTGAAGTCTTGAAGTTATAGACCAGAAACTTAGATTAGTTATTGTAGTCACCTACGTGAAATAGTGCTGTACCTTATTTATATGCAGGAAATCTAAGCAATTTATGTGGTCCAGATTATGGCATTTTCAAGAAGTTATTACGATCTGAGCCTCTTTCCTTTTTGTGTGCCTTGAAAATAAAAATGCATATAGCACAAAAGTAAGGTTCTGGATATCAGGACAATTCCTGCTAAATGTTAAGCTAGAGGAACCTGCCTGAAACTTTCATTGTCAGAGGGTGGTGATGCTTAATGCATTGTAGCTTAAGGCACAACAAAAGCTGTTGCAAACACCAAGGACTGCTTCGAGAGTGGAGAACCTGTGCTCACCAAGTGTTGTTGGACTCCCATCTCCCGTCATCCCCTGTCAGCGTGACCAGTGACCAGGGATGATGGGAGCTATAGATCAGCAACCTCTGGAAGGCCACAGATTCCCCATCCCTGGACTAGTTTGTCCAGAGTCCGCTGTGGTGGATCAGCAAATGGGAACTTTGGCTCACTGAATCCGAAACTGCTGCCAAGATTGCTGAAAACCCTTCATCCTGGGATCGATCTGCTAATGCCAGGTGCTGATTAAGATTGTCAAGATTTGAACCATGAGCAAGATCCTTCTTGCCTCTGTGCGCAGAGGTGGCAGTTCTTCTAGAAAGAGACAGCCAGTCTGAAGGCAGGTGAAGCCCTGACTGAGTGCTGCCATAATTTTGGCCTTCGGGCTTGGGAGCGCAGCAGCCTAGTTAAGCTTTTGTTTCATGATGATCCTCAAGCAAGTGATAGAATGGAGAGAGTCAGCTTTGTGTGTGTCAGTGTCAGGGTGTCACCTTGGTCCTCAACATGTAGAATTCAACCCTGTTGCTGCCCTGGTAACACAAGACCTTGAGCATGATGACATGTGCCTCTGCCCTGACCTAAAAAGTCTGTGTGCACACCCTCTGCACTGAAGCGAAGAGACTTTGGTCTCTAGCCAGTTCCAGCTCTGGCTGCCTGTGTCTGCCATGCGTCATTCCTGTCTGGACTGAGGGGTGAAGTGGGGGAAAGGCAGTGGTAGTTCTGCTATGGCTGTCCATTAACCGTTACCTATTTGGCTCCTGACCAGCCAGCCCATGTGCTGAAGTTGGAGGTCCTATTATAGGAGAATTGGAACTTATCTCCCATTTGGTTCTGTTGTCTTAAAGAAATGTGTGTGCTTTCAAATACCCATGGAATGGAAATGGATCCTTAATATGACCAAGATTGAGCACCGCCCCCCTTCCAGGAGTTGAAAGTCAAAGACGACTCAGTAGATGTGAACAGGCAGTATCTGGAACTCTTACTCACCTTTTTAAAACAACAACCCCAAACCTCTTGTGACAAATCAGAAAGGTTATTCACTTGGCATAATTCTGACTGCAGGATTCTGGTTTCTTTGCAGAATTTAGAATGTTTTTGGTAAAGGTTTACTTGGATGACAAATGCCCACAATCTGGTTACTACTTGATTAACTCAAATTCTTCTGTTGGCATTCCCTTCTGCCATGCCTTCCACTCCAGACAGCTCTGAGCACTTCAGCTAAACTGATGTTTCCCTGGCTGTACCACCTCCAGCATGCATATGCTGAGGGTGGTGGTGGGGATTGCTTGTTTCAAAAGAGCCCCTGTGTACAAAAAATTATTGGATGTGGAAAGCTAACACCTCATAAAGAAAGCTTGTATTGTTTTGAATCTGATCCTTGATTCTCTTGCACTCTTTTTCTTCTCTTCATATCCCCAAAACACTATACAGTTGGCCATCTGTCTTCCATCTCCTCTGCTGTGCTGCTGGAGATCAGGTCCACCTCTTCATCACATTGCATTTCCTTTTTAAGTGAGATCCATAAAGGCTTTCCTGATCCACCTCAGGTTTACCTTGCCTCAGCTATCTCTGCTGCTACCTAACTCCATACCTTGTAATTGTTGAGTTGTCTCAGTTGGAGGGGGCCTTGGTCATCTCCCTCTCATCTCTCTTCATATTCTGATGTAGACTGTGGATGCAGAGCCTAGTAACAGCAAAGATAAACATAAGTTGATCCCAGATAAAGCACGACCTCTGCATCATGGCTGCCATAAAACTCCTCCTGTGTGATTTGGATGTACGTAATGCAAACACCAGATGACCAGGTTGCTTGGTTATGTCAGCACTGCAACTCCACTAGAGCAGCTGGCATAGGAAATAACCATGCAACCCACTGGAAGCAATAGCTTTGTGACCCAACCCCATGGGGAATAGTTTTGCAGCCCATAATTTATGGGCACCCCCTCCATTTGGAATGTGTAGAAACAAGTTCCTGGTGCTGCCCAGTGGTGGGCAAGTATGGAGGATACATCTGTCTTGCACAAGACTAGTATGCAGAAGGTCAAGAGTGAGAATGGAATCTATGGCAGAGGGACTGGGAACCCTGAAGAAAGTTCTCCTGGAAAGTTTCCTGAAAGTTCTCCTTTTGGCATTGTTAAGATTTCAAAGCAAAACAAAATCTTAATTTAAATAAAATCAAGGAGAGTCCTTCCCCCCTCCCCGGGTTACCTTGTGGAACACCTTTTCCCATTTTAGCCCATCGCAACCCTTGAGATCATAATTATATCATCCTCATTGGAGGCCCTTCTTGGTATACCTCCCTCCAGCAGCAGCCTGGAGAGTGGTGACTAGACAATTGGCCTTGTCAGTGATGATTCCCCATCTGTGGAATACTCACCTGGTGCCATTGACATCCTTGTGGTGTCAGACATTTAAGTGTTAACTCCTGCAGCAGTTGATGATATGTTTTATCTGGGTAACTTTTTGGTGGTCATCTCTATGTTGGGGAGAAGGAGAGAATTTTTTTAAGGGTCTGGTTACGCTTTAATTTTTTAACTTAAAAAAGTTCCTGGATTTTTTTGTAAATGGCTTTTGAGACTGGTTGTGGAAAATTACTTATAAATAAAAATAATATTGATATTTGAATTAAAAGAGTAGAAATGTAGGGCACGGAGTGATTGTGTTGATGCCAGTCCTCTGCCTATGGGCACATGAAGGAAGTCCTGACCGCTGCTTTTGTCTCTAAGCCTGCAGGGGCTGCTAGCATCACATGGCTCTTGGAAGAACAGGTTACAGCACTTGTCAGCATTCCTAGATCAGCTGGTAGATACAGGAAAAGCAAAAGTCTGGTAGATACAGGAAAAGCATAAGCTTTTTAGTGTGAACTAGAGTCCATTTCATCAGATACATGCATGAAGGCTTATACATATGTGCCAGCAAAGACTTGTATGCAATGTAGCGCTAAGAAGATTGTCCTGTCGGTACAAGCATTTCTGCTTGCCTGAAGGAACAGTCTCTCTCTCTTCCCCAGTGTGTTGTTCTGGGGGTTCTTCTGACCTTCTGGAGAAGATTGGGGGGAGGAGAGGGGGGAAGTCCCATTGCATTAATAGGAATCATGCTGGTTTCTGCTGGCACAATGAGTCAGTTGAACACAGCCCAAGAATCCCGTAGACTGTATACAAATCTCTTTAGCCTCAGTGTTAACTGCTGCAGCTTTGGCCAGCCAACAGATCATGTGGTGCTGCTGCTCTAGGGAGGATTGGAGTGGGAAGGCACCTATGGGTGGTTCCTGATTGCTGCCTCCTGTCCCCCTGCCTTACCTTGCAGTTTATCTATGAGGACTCCATGGACTTGATTGCCAAGCTGCCATGTATAGCTGCAAAGATCTACCGTAACCTGTACCGTGAGGGCAGTAGCATTGGTGCCATTGATCCTGCCTTAGACTGGTCACACAACTTCACCAACATGCTGGGTTATAGTGACCCCCAGTTCATTGAACTCATGCGACTCTACCTCACCATTCACAGGTAAATCGTGTGTGCGCGCTGCGCGTGCGAGAGAGTGTGTGCGCGCGCGTGCGAGAGAGCGTGTGCGCGCGCAGTGCGAGAGAGTGTGTGCGCGCCGCGTGCGAGAGAGTGTGCGCGCGCAGTGCGAGAGAGTGTGTGCGCGCGCGTGCGAGAGAGCGTGTGCTGCGCGAGCGTGCGAGAGAGCGTGTGCGCGCGCGTGCGAGAGAGCGTGTGCGCGCGCGTGCGAGAGAGTGTGCGCGCGCGTGCGAGAGAGTGTGCGCGCGCTGTGCGAGAGAGTGTGCGCGGGCGTGCGAGAGTGTGTGCGCGCGCGTGCGAGAGTGTGTGTGCGCGCGCAGTGCGAGAGTGTGTGTGCGCGCGCGTGCGAGAGTGTGCGCGTGCGCGAGAGAGAGAGTGTGTGTGCGTGCGCGTGCGAGAGTGTGCGTGCGCGCGCGTGCGAGAGTGTGCGCGCGCGAGAGAGAGAGTGTGCGCGCTGCGCGCGCGAGAGAGAGAGAGAGTGTGTGCGCGAGAGAGAGAGAGAGTGTGCGCGTGCGTGCGCGAGAGTGTGCGCGCGCGTGCGCGAGAGAGAGAGAGTGTGCGCGCGCGTGAGAGAGAGAGAGTGTGCGCGCGCGAAGAGAGAGAGAGAGTGTGCGCGCGCGAGAGAGAGAGAGTGTGCGCTGCGCGCGAGAGAGAGAGAGAGTGTGCGCGCGAGAGAGAGAGAGAGAGAGAGTGTGCGCGCGAGAGAGAGAGAGAGTGGTGCGCGCGCGCGAGAGAGAGAGAGAGTGTGCGCGCGCGAGAGAGAGAGAGAGAGTGTGCGCGCGCGCGAGAGAGAGAGAGAGATGTGCTGCGCGCGCGGAGAGAGAGAGAGAGAGAGTGCGCTGCGCGCGCGAGAGAGTGCGCGCGCGAGAGAGAGTGCGCGCGCGAGAGAGAGTGCGCGCGCGAGCGAGAGAGAGAGAGTGCTCGCGCGGCGCGGAGAGAGAGAGAGTGCTGCTGCGCGCGCGAGAGAGAGAGAGTGCGCGCGCGAGAGAGAGTGCGCGCGCGAGAGAGAGTGCGCGCGCGAGAGAGAGAGAGAGAGAGTGCGCGCGCGCGAGAGAGAGAGAGAGTGCGCGCGCGCGGAGAGAGAGAGAGAGAGCGCGCGCGAGAGAGAGAGAGAGAGCGCGCGCGAGAGAGAGAGAGAGCGCGCGCTGAGAGAGAGAGAGAGAGAGTGTGCGCGCGCGAGAGAGAGAGAGAGAGAGAGTGTGTGCGCGCGCGCGAGAGAGAGAGAGAGAGAGTGTGGTGCGCGCGCGAGAGAGAGAGAGAGAGTGTGCGCGCGCGAGAGAGAGAGAGAGTGTGCGCGCGGCGCAGAGAGAGAGAGAGAGTGTGCGCGCGCGCGAGAGAGAGAGTGTGCGCGCGCGAGAGAGAGAGAGAGAGAGAGAGAGTGCGCGCGCGAGAGAGAGAGAGAGAGAGTGCGCGCGCGCGAGAGAGAGAGAGAGAGTGCGCGCGCGCGAGAGAGAGAGAGAGAGTGCGCGCGGCGCGAGAGAGAGAGAGAGTGTGCGCGCGCATGAGAGAGAGAGAGAGTGTGCGCGCGCGAGAGAGAGAGAGAGAGAGAGTGCGCGCGCTGAGAGAGAGAGAGAGAGAGAGAGTGCGCAAGCGCGAGAGAGAGAGAGAGAGAGAGTGCGCGCAGCGCAGAGAGAGAGAGAGAGAGAGAGAGTGTGCGCGCGCTGCGCGCGTTGGAGAGAGAGAGAGTGTGCGCGCGCGCGCGGCGCTGTGAGAGAGAGAGTGTGCGCGCGCGCTGCGCGTGAGAGAGAGAGAGTGTGCGCGCGCGAGAGAGAGAGAGAGTGTGCGCGCGCTGCGAGAGAGAGAGTGTGCGCGGCTGCGAGAGAGAGAGAGAGAGAGTGTGCGCGCGCGCGAGAGAGAGAGAGAGAGAGTGTGCGCGCGCGAGAGAGAGAGAGAGAGTGTGCGCGCGCGAGAGAGAGAGAGAGAGAGTGCGCGCACGCGCGAGAGAGAGAGAGTGAGCGTGCGCGCGCGCGCGCGAGAGAGAGAGTGAGCGTGCGCGCGCGCGCGCGAGAGAGAGAGAGAGGCGTGGCGCGCGCACGCGAGAGAGAGAGCTAGTGGCGCGCGCGCGCGAGAGAGAGAGAGAGAGAGCGTGTGCGCGCAGCGCGCGAGAGAGAGAGAGAGAGAGCGTGCGCGCGCGCGCTGCGAGAGGAGAGAGAGAGAGAGTGTGCGCGCGCTGCGCGCGAGAGAGAGAGAGAGAGTGTGTGCGCGCGCATCGGCGAGAGAGAGAGAGAGAGTGTGTGGCGCTGCGCGAGAGAGAGAGAGAGAGAGCGTGCGCGCGCGAGAGAGAGAGAGAGAGCGTGCCGCGCGCGAGAGAGAGAGAGAGAGAGCGTGCGCGCGCGGAGAGAGAGAGAGTGAGAGCGTGCGTGCGCGCGAGAGTGAGAGTGCGCGCGTGCGTGCGCGCGAGAGTGAGAGTGCGCGCGTGCGTGCGCGCGAGAGTGAGAGAGAGAGTGAGAGTGCGCGCACCGCGCGCGAGAGAGAGTGACAGTGTGAGTGAGTGTGTGAGAGAGACATGCAAACCTTCAGGAAGTTCCATCTTCTGTGGCCATGGGGATGCCATTTCTCCACACCCGAAGCTGAGGAGAAAGGTGGAAGCTACAGTGCATCAGGAACAGTGGTCATTTCTTGGGTGGGGAGGAGGCAAGAAGAGCATCTTTTGCCAATGCATGCTCTGCTATTGACAGAATCCAAGCAGCTCAGTGCCTGCTCCCCATCTTGGTGAATTGGGAAGTGCAAGAACCCTGCCTGCTATACAGCTGATGGAGCAATAATGGAGAGAACCAGGGTGAGGGGCAATGAGGCCTCAGTTTCTGTGAGTTTAGTATCTCCCCTCCCCCTGTGATTAAGTATTACAGACATTTTCTCCACGTGCTTTCAGTGTTTGTGCACAGAGGATTACTGAACTTTTCTGAGCATGTTTTAAGTGTCCAAGTTTCTGTACACTTTATGTAGGAGACAGCAATTTTGCCAGCATATGTGGAACCTAACCAACTGATGTCATCTGTAGCTTTTTGTGACAATGGAGGTTCCTGGGGAGGGGGAGGCATAGATCGGTGGTAGAACACATACTTTCTCTATGAAATGTCCCAAGTTCTATATTCAGTTAAAGCAATGGTCTTCAACCTTTCCCAGCCCAAGACCCACCTTTAACCCAAGCACGCATTTCGGGACCCATTTCGTAATTTTTTTACCATATATTTGTATGGTGGTACTGCTTTTGTTGCAACCTACATCAGGTCAAGCCATGACCCAATAGCGGGTCCTAACCCACCAGCTGAAGACCAGGGAGTTCCACAGTATCAGGACTGAAAGAGACCTCTGCCTGAAATCCTGTAACCTGTCAGATTAGTAGATGTTAATGGGTAGATAAAGTTGCTAATAAGGCAGCTTCATATGTTCATAAGTGGCTCCCTCTAGTGAAAGAGAAACCTAATTTTATTTTCCCCCAGTTGAAAGCTCTGTATTAACAAGTGTAATGTGACTTTTGTACCAGTAGGTTATTAGTTACAGCTTTGGTATTCTGGAGCTGAAAAACCTTTTTTCAGGAAAATCTTTCAGGCTTGCATATTGAAAGTCCAAAGAAGATGAATACATTTTTAATGCCAGAAGCCTCGTAATTAGAGAGGTTTTGGCTTCAGAAGCAATGTTAAGACTTTTAGGCACCAAACAGAGCTGGCTTAGCAGAGTGATTTAAAAGATCAAGGGCTGTGAGCCCACAATCAGTAGGTTCATATTTCAATCAACCATGAGCTTACTGGATGGTCTGAGAGGCTCCTGCCTCAGTCCTCCTCCCCACACATCTATAGTATGGAATAAAATAGGACTACTTTAGAGTGGCTGTTATGGGGGGCATTCTGTGCATGTGGCAGTAAACCTGAGTGTTCACTGGCTGCAACTCCCTGTCACATATTGGACCTAGGATGAGTCTACTTGCATGACTTCATGTATTTCTAAACATGTGTCACTCATATGTTTAGTATGTACATCTTAAAAAACTGATGTGTAAAGTGCTCCAAGATTATTAAGAAGAGTGTGTTCAGAACCATTGAAGAAAAGAGTTAAATGCTGAGTAGTATTAATATTCCAAAGAAATACACATTACATAGGGTGTTCTTCAATACTGGCTAGGACCATGGAATGAATTCACTGTGCTATTGTATATTTGGAGTATTATTTGAGCCCTCCTTCCTGTTCAGGAAGAGAAGTCAGTGAGATTCTTAATTAATTGGTTAGTAATTGCCCAGATACGCACACAAATTCATTTTGGTCTGCTGTGTCTTCTTACAGGGTTGCATGTTCTCTGCTGATTTTCCCTTCCCCCTTTTTCTTTCTGCAGTGACCACGAGGGTGGTAATGTCAGTGCCCATACCAGCCATCTAGTGGGCAGTGCCCTCTCTGACCCTTACCTAGCTTTTGCTGCAGCTATGAATGGTCTGGCTGGGCCGCTCCATGGCCTTGCAAATCAGGTAGGGGCCTCATTGCCCAGCAATGCTGAGCAAATCCTGAGTTTGGTGGAGAGCATTTAGGGAGCCCTCCCTATTCTTGCTATCATCAGCAATATCTCATGGGCTTCTTGCAGGAAGTGTTGGTGTGGTTGACGAACTTGCAGAAGGAGTTAGGCGAGGACGTGTCTGACGAGAAGCTAAGGGATTTCATCTGGAATACTTTGAACTCTGGCAGGGTGAGTGATGGCCTCCAAGCCTATTGGACAACTGAGGAAGGATGTGGTTGGGAGGAAACTAGTGATTTGGTTTGCAAGATTTGGTACAGTTTTTATCAGGCGAGGTCTATTCTGAAATGGGCAAAGATCACCTGCTTCTATCAAGTAGCTGGTAATAGGAAGGTTCTCTCTGCTAGAAAGCCACTGCCTGCATTGACAGAATAGACAGCACTGGGCTAGATACAATACTAGGAAAATAGTTTTTTTGGGGGGGGGGTGCTAAGGCAGCTTCCTTTGTCCCTAAAATGTCCAGCAGTGTTCAGCAAGCAGGTGACTTGGGAGCTGGGGAGAGAGGAGAGAGTAAGCTCTGCTGAAGAACTTTGAATGTCCCAATCAGTATGAATGGTAGCTGGGAGCCCAGGTTGCATGTTGGAGAAATTGAATATCTACACCAAGTAAGATGTGTTCTATGACAAGCACGTAGCTGTATTTTGCATGAAATTATCCATGTTGTGTGTGATGTACCCTTATTCTACACTCTCTGTTTTTTAGTGTGAACTGCCCTGTTTTATTCAGTCTGTAATAAATACAACTCTGGGACTCTTTAGAATAGCAGCTCACATCCTGTCCTAAGTTAGAAGGAAATACCCGCCCTCATTTCCATGTAGATGATTTGATACATGTAATTGTCTCCCAGTTCTTCTGCAGTGGCCACTAGAAACTAATTAGCTGAAGAAGAATGGCATTGATCTACTACCTAGTGGATTCCCAGTGTAGGGATAGTTCCAGATGACATAGAAAAGGCAAGCCAGCTATAGGAGAAAACAAATAAGGCCTGCAAAGTCAGTCCATTCTATGGCTCAATAGGGGACCTCTCCCAGACACCAGCCAAAAGACAATTGCCAGAAAGCAGTACAGAATGAGTGTGGCAGTTCATATTTACACTGTGTGTATCACATACACATTTAAGATACACCCTCTGTTCATACCAGATGGCTATTTCATTCCACAAGCTTTAGACTGTTCCAGAGCTTGCTGAACAGTTCATTGTTACAAATGACTAAGAACTGGTAGGAAGCTCCTAAAGAAACCCACAGGCAGAATTGTGGGGGAGGTGTGTTAATAATGTTTGTACCACATCAAGGGTAGTGGTGGCAATGTGTTTAACGTCTTCTAGCAAGATGTGGATGTCAATTACTATAAGGAAGAATAAGTACCTGCCCTTGTACTCCCTTGTATGTCATATTGGGTACTACTCACAAGGTTCTGGCAACAACTTGTGTTGCAGGTGGTTCCTGGCTATGGCCACGCAGTGCTGAGAAAGACTGACCCCCGCTACACCTGCCAGAGAGAATTTGCCCTCAAGCACCTTCCCAAAGATCCCCTCTTCAAGCTGGTGGCACAGCTATATAAGATTGTCCCTAATGTGCTGCTGGAACAGGGCAAGGCCAAGAATCCTTGGCCCAACGTGGATGCACATAGTGGAGTCCTCCTACAGGTGAGTTGCTAGCTCTGGCAACTGCAGAGGGGAACAGAATCCCTGTATTTCCTTAGGTAAAAGGCATGCTGGAATCTGGCCTTGGGACTGCCTTGTTGGTTTGGATATGGGGCTGCCTCAGCTCAATTTAACATTGCACTTACCTTCAGGTCTGAGGCAGAGGATCACCTCACCATGTTTTCTTCCTCATTAACTACAAGGGGAAGATCAAGCAATCCCTATAACCTAAATCTTTTTGGCAGAATTGTATGGAATTTGCAGACTTAGTAGGTCCTTCTGAGGGGATGAAACTTAATAAATGCCTTTCAAGTTTGAGGTTGTTTTTTTTAAAAAATTTTTTTGATGCTATTAAGGTTTTGAAGACAATTGGCACAAATGTACCAAGTAATGTAGAGGCACCCTCAGGTAGCTTCCTGCAAACTTTCAGAAGGATAATATTCTGACAGGGTGACCACCAGCTTACTCCTTGAGGGAAAACCAGTCAATAGTGGCTTAGTGGTAGAACACTTTGTAGCAGTGTTGCTTGTAGATTGTGAGCCTGTAGCCAAGTATTCCAGGAGAGTGAGTGCCAGGTGGGGTCACCCACCTGTCAAATCACCTGATGTCACAATGACATCAGGTGATTTGTCTTTGCCTGTGTGGTTTGATTGTCAGAGATTGCAAAAACACTGTGTACAGTATGGGGCTTTGCAGGTGCTGCCAATCCAACTCCCTTTTGGCCCAGGCACATCTTTACCTGCCCCACACCTGATATCATGTAGGGCCAAAAGTGCCTTGCTGGGATAATTTAAGCCCATGGGCTAGAGATACCACACTGCTGATTTAAGTCTACAAGCAAGAATGAATCTATTTTGAGAAGTGGTACAAGCTCCTTGTTGGCTTGTGTGCCACACTTCATCAGATTTCACAGGATCACTCTGCATCTTATTTGCTTCTGCCTCTTGCAGTTCTAAGTGGTGCAGAAGCAACCCTGTCTCCATTCCCTGGGGCAAAACCTTTATCTTCATAGACTTCATCCAGTTTTACCCCTTGACCCCCCACCAATACACAGGGCTATTCCCATCCCTGTCAGTGAGCTCAGTTTATTTCCCAGTAGTGAGACTGAACCAGCTCCTCAGTAACTTACAGAAGAGGAATCCAAACTTCCTTCTTTAGGGAAGTCTGCTTCATTTTGCTAAATCTGCAGTGAATTCTGGAGCACCTTTAGAGAATACAGTAAGGCCCCACTCATACGGCAGGTTACATTCGAGGCCCCTGCCGGAAAGTGAAAACAGCCGGAGAGTGGGGCCCTGCGCTACAGCTGACACCGATCAGCTGGAGCACAGGGAGCTCATGTGCTGCAGCTCATCGCTGACAGCTGGAGCACGGTGGCTGGAGCTCCCCATGCTCCAGCTGATCACTCCGCTGGTGCTGCTGTATTAGCAGAACGCCGAAAAGAAGGGCCCTACTGTTTGCAGTTAGCTTGTGGGTGTTAAGTGAAAGCTCATGGACCTGGCCTTTGATTTTCACAAACTGTGCTCTAGAATATTCCAACATTCTCCTGTAGCTTTACATTGTAGGGGAAGAGCAGTAATTTCCTCAGGCGGCTTGTTTTGCCATATCCAGTAACCTGGCTGTGGAACCCTTGGTAAGAATCTGCAGAACACAAATTGAAAACTCTTAAATTTACAGAATCCACACAAGTTGATAGTGGTGTGGCTCCCTCTATTGGTGGCTATAAGGCCTTGTAGATGCTGTTTCTATACTATGTTTGGGTATAGCAAGAGGCGGGATTCCTAAACAGCTGAGAATTGGGGTAGGCAAACCTGAAATGTTTCCGTTAGGATGAGACAAAGGATCAGAGTGCTGCTTCTACCCTGTCCCCTTGCCCTTGTATATCTGAGAATCTTTCAGGGAGGAAATACTACAGAAAGTGGCTGAAAACCATTTTCCTAATCGCCCCCCTTTAGTTGGAACAAAAAAGCTATCTTGTGAGGACTGTGGTATTTGTGACTCTTCCAGGTATTCCTTCTTATACACACGAACATAATTTGCCTTGTTGGATCAGACCATGGTCCATCAATCTTCTGTTTCTCACAATGACCAGTTGATTTTTTCTTCAAAGCTCACAAACAGATTTTGAATGTGATGCCCTTTTCCTGCTTGTCCTGAGCACCTAATGTATGAGGTATACTGTGTCTGTAGGTGGAGGTTTCATTTTAGCTTTTGGGTAATATTTATGCCTCGCCCTGTGGATGAAACCCTTAGCATGGTCCATGATGAAGAAAATGTGGTGTCTAAAGTTTCTACCTATTATGGTTAAAATCATAAAAAGGCCTCATTATAAAAAACTACAATTAATGCAAAATGAAGAACTAGAAATGGCTGCATGGAGACTTATGAAGAACTGTGATTTTGTCAGTGTGCTTCCCTCCTCCCCACTTGAAACGAGGCTCCAAAGGGTGGGGGGTTGTCCAGTAAAATGGGGCTGCTGTGAAATGAATTTTCTTCAGGCATCTACCAAGAGGCATTCTAAGGAGACATGTTGCATTTTATCTCATCAGCCTGGTGTTCCTTACAACAGAGGCTAGCTTGGTGGGAACCTGGAGGCTTTTTGCAGTTTGGGATCACAATGGTCTTGAGCAGCTATTAAATATGGAAGTGGGTAAAAGCCAAAGAATGATGTGGGCACTGAATAGGGAGAGTGGCTAGAAGATAACTGGGATGGAAAGGGTCACATGAGAGATTCTCATGGGCTCTCTGTGACGGGTGGGGAACCTTTGGCCCTCCAGTTGTTGCTGAGCTACATCTCCCATCAGCCCCAGCTAGCATGGCAAATAGTCAAGGCTGATGGGAGTTGTAGTCCAGCAACATGTGGAGGGCCAAAAATTCTCCACTCTGTGCTCCTTTGTGAAGAAGGGCAGGATATAAACTTGATGATAATGATGATATATTGACTGGTCTTTTGCCTCCCTTGGCAATCCTCCTAACTATCACCTCTTTCTCTCTGCAGTACTATGGCATGAAGGAGATGAACTACTACACAGTGCTGTTTGGTGTGTCTCGAGCTCTTGGTGTTCTGTCGCAGCTCATTTGGAGCCGGGCACTTAGCTTCCCACTGGAGAGACCCAAATCCATGAGCACAGATGGGCTAATGGTGCTTGTGGGTGCCAAGTCAGGTTAAAGGAAGCAATGTGGCATGGGGGTCAGCTATTGAGGGAATGGTAGAGACAATACAACTTTTTTGTGTTTTGTTCAAAGGGCCTTGAAAAGATCCTTCCTTAGAGGCACTGGCCATCACATATTTTTTTCAAGTTATTTATGGGATAAATTCAGATAATACTAGATACTTATACCCTGTTCCCCACCTGCTACCTTAAAATGCCACCTAAAGTTAGTTTAGATTCCTAAGCGGAGGGCCCTGGGCAGCTCTTCCCAACCTGAGCTGATGCCCCAGGCTAGAGAGACTGTTGCTCCTTTCTAGCTCAGACTCATCCTCCTCCATTGCCCCATGTTGCAGGCCAGGAGCAGAGGATACTGCCCCTTTAACAATCATGTCATATCACATGCTGCTTTATGCCACTTTTCACAGATGGGATGTTCTGCATTGTAAACAATGCCCTCCTTTTTTAAAAAAAGTGGACTTTGAATGTTGCTTTTTGGGGATGGGAAGGAAGTCCCTTCAGTTGCCCCCTTTGTATTTTATGCTGTTGCAGTCAATACAGCAGATTTGTGTTCTTAAAAGACAGCAGGCAGGGCTGCAGTTAAAGTCACACTGTCTGATGAAGGAAGAAATATAGCTCACCTCTTTGCCTACCAAGCAGGGGCATTACTATCCTTTCCCCCCTGCCCCTCCAGACTACCACAGCACTTGGTTGTCCTGAACCTGCACACATAGCTTTTCTTGGGGAGCAACCCCCAGACCCTGACCTTTTGTGAGGGGGTGCTTTGTTCCCAAAGATACTTAACAGTAAACTTCCATCTGCCAGGAACAAACATCTCCTTGCCCCCTTCTCTTTGGCCAGAGGAGATGAGACCAGGGTGTTTAAAGCAAGTGATCTCCTTCTCCCTCTTAATTTTGACTTGAGCGTTGGTGCTGTGATACTGAAAATGTGGGGTGAGGGTGTCTAAATATCAAAGAATGTATTGGTAACATTTTCAAAACGGCAGATGTGATAACACTGCCATGTGGCTTTAATTTGGCTAGCCACAGTTTGAGAGCAGTGATGGGTTAAAAAGAATGGAACCTGTCTCCTGGCCTCCTTTCCTGTCTAGAAAGGACTTCATACACTCCTACCAATGTTTGTTTTTTCTGTGTGTTTGTGTGAAACCCTTTGTCCTATAACCACAAAAAAAGGAAAGAAATACCCCAATCTTAACTTGAAGGCACAGTGTAAATGGCTGTGTAAGCATCAGCGTTCTGTTGCAAACTTCAGGTGATTCTGTACAAACTGCAAAATAAATGTTTTTATTAACAAGATACAGTATTGGAGTCTGTTCCTGTTTATCAGTAGAGGCTGCATCCTACACTGGGTTCTTGGTTTTGACCCCTGAAGCTTTTCCTCATTGCTTCCATTGTCTGGCTGAGTGCCCCCCCTCCACGTCTTAACAGCCATAGGATATTGGAAACACACAATCCTGAAATAACAGGACAACCAGAACTACTGTGCAGGTAGACACTGCCAACTTGAAAATCCCTGCAACAGCAGATAAAATTGTGGTGGGGGGTGGGGGTGATTTGGTTTGTCAGTGGGATGGAGCTCCCCTACTTGGCAATTATTAATACTGTTTCATATATCCTAATTTGAAGCTTCTGCTACTTCTACAGCAGGGATGAGATGTAAGGCCACTTGTCACAAATGCAGACAAATAATCTGAAGGGTTTTTAATTTGTCTTCCTTGTATTGAATTATCCAATACAGGTGTGGTATAATAAAGCATTTACTACTTCAGAGCATCATCTGGCACAGGGTGTTCTGAATTGTTGGTTCTGCTAAGCCCCAGTTTTGTATGGCAGTGGAAAGGCAAACCACTCAACAGGTATGTATTCTTACTGTGCTGGGCAATTGCCGAGGTGACAGCCCCAAGGTGGAAATTACTTGCGTCATACAAAGCATCTGCACGGACAGGGCAGTGTGTGCATACGTACATGCACAGTACTCACCTGCTCACCATACTTTTACAAAAAATGTACTATGCAAATATACATGCTTGGTATGCTTCTAGATTTCTCAGCACTGAGCAACATATTAGGAGAAATCTTTTCTTGGTCTGCAGCAGCTTTGGATAGGGACTTGACCTGTTTTTAGTTGGGTGGTCAAAACCTTTCCTTTGAAAGCAGATGGTAGGCTGGAAAACTAGCAATTTCTCCTTGGTCGTAAGAGTACAGACAACAGCAGAAAGCGACTAAACCTCATAGAATCATAGAATAGTAGAGTTGGAAGGGGCCTATAAGGCCATCAAGTCCAACCCCCTGCTCAATGCAGGAATCCAAATCAAAGCATTTCTGACAGATAGCTGTCCAGCTGCATCTTGAAGGCCTCCAGTGTCGGACAGCCCACTACCTCTCTAGGTAATTGGTTCCATTGTCGTATGGCTCTAACAGCTAGGAAGTTTTTTGTGATGTCCAGTCGAAATCTGGCTTCCTGCAACTTGAGCGCATTATTCCGTGTCCTGCACTCTGGGACAATTGAGAAGAGATCCCGGCCCTCCTCTGTGTGACAACCTTTCATGTACTTGAAAAGTGCTATATTCTCCAGGCTAAACATGCCCAGTTCTTTCAGTCTCTCCTCATAGGGCTTGGTTTCCAGTCCCGATCATCCTTGTCCTCCTCTGAACCTGTTCCAGTTCGTCTGCATCCTTCTTGAAGTGCAGAGACCAGAACTGGACACAGTACTCAAGATGAGGCCTAACCAGTGCTGAATAGAGGGGAACTAATACTTCATGCGATTTGGAAACTATACTTCTGTTAATGCAACCTAATATAGCATTTGCGGTTTTTGCAGCCACATCACACTGTTGGCTCATATTCAGCTTGTGATCAACAACAATTCCAAGATCCTTCTCACATGTCGTATTGCTGAGCCAAGTATCCCCCATCTTATAACTGTGCATTTGGTTTCTTTTTCCTAGATGTAGAACTCTGCATTTATTCCTGTTGAATTTCATTCTGTTGTTTTCAGCCTAATGCTCCAACCTATTAAGGCCCCTTTGAATTTTCTTTCTGTCTTCCACGGTATGAGCCATGCCCCCCAATTTTGTATCATCTGCAAATTCAATAAGCATGATGTGTACCTCCTCATCCAAGTCGTTAATAAAAATGTTGAAGAGCACTAGTTGCAGGACCGAGCCCTGTGGTACCCCACTCGTTACTTCCCCCCAGTTTGAGAAGGAACCATTGATAAACACTCTTTGAGTATGATTCTGGAGCCAACTGTGGATCCACCTGATAGTTGTTCCATCCAGCCCACATTTAGCTAGCTTGCTAATCAGAATATCATGGGGCACTTTGTCAAAAGCTTTGCTGAAGTCAAGATATATTATGTCCACTGCATTCCCACAGTCTACAAGGGAGGTTACCTGATAAAAAAATGAGATAAGATTAGTTTGGCAGGATTCGTTCTTCATAAATCCATGTTGGCTCCTAGTAATCACTGCATTGCTTTCAAGGTGCTTACAGATTGACTGCTTTATAATCTGCTCCAGAGTTTTTCCAGGGATTGATGTTAGGCCCCGGTTCTTCCTTTTTGCCCTTTTTGAAGATAGGGACAACATTAGCTCTCCTCCAGTCATCCAGCACTTCACCAGTCTGCTATGATTTCTCAAAGATAATAGAGAGCGGTTCTGAGAGTTCTTCAGCCAGTTCCTTCAATACTCTAGGATGCAGTTTATCGGGCCCTGCCGATTTGAACTCGTTCAAAGTGATTAGGTATTCCTTGACCGTTTGTCTATCAATCTGAAGCTCCAATCCTGCCTCTTCTAATTCATGTTTCCCGGGAGAGTCATAGACCCTTTTTTGGGAGAAGACTGAGCCAAAGTAGGAATTGAGCACTTCTGTCTTTGTCATCTGTTATCAGTTTGCCATCCTCACTGAGTAGCTGTGCCACAGTTTCTTTTCTGTCTTTTACTATGGACATACCTGAAGAAAGCTTTTTTGTTGCTTTTAGCATCCCTCGCTAACCTCATCTCATTCTCAGCTTTAGCCTTCCTGACACCATCCCTGCAATTCCGTGATACCCTCCTGTACTCTTCCTTTGTGGCCTGGCTTTCTTTCCACTTCCTGTATGTGTCCTTTTTAGTTTTCAGGTCAGCTCTAAACTTTTTGTGAAGCCACATTGGCGGCTTCTGCAGTTTCTCTCCTTTTTTCCTTGTTGGAATTGCTTGCCATTGCACTTTGAGAATTTCCTTTTTTAGAAACTCCCACCCATCTTGGACTCCTTTTCTTCTTAGGGTCGCTTGCTATTGAACCCTACTTACAATTGTTCTGAGTTTATTAAAATCAGCTTTCCTGAAGTCCAGGGTGTGTGTATGGCTATTCTTAGCTTTTGCTTCTGTTAAAATCAAGAATTCAAGTATGGTGTGGTCACTTTCCCCCAGTGTTCCCGTATCTGCCACTTCATCCACCAAATCATTTCTACTGGTTAGAATCAAGTCCAGGATAGCTGATCCTCTGGTTGCTTCTTCCACTTTCTGTAGGAGAAAGTTATCTCCAACACAAGTCAGAAATTTCTTGGAGGGGCCGTGTTTGGCAGAATTTGGCTCCCAACAGATATCGGGATAATTGAAGTCCCCCATTACTACTGCATCATGCCTCCTCCAAACATTGGCAATTTGCTTTTCAAAAGTTTCATTCTCATCTTCTCCTTGATTGGGTGGTGGGTAGTAAACTCCAAGCACCACATTCCTTTTATTACTTGCCTCATTAATTTTAATCCAGATACTCTCGGTGGGGCTACCAAGCTCATCTTCCTGTATTTCTGTGCAAGGATATATATTTTTAACAATAGCGTGACTCAATCTCCCTTTTTATTCCTTCTGTTCTTTTTGAACAAGTTATATCCTTCAATTGCTGTATTCCAGTCATTGGAGTCATCCCACCAAGTTTGTTATACCTATCAAGTTGTAATTACCCCCCTGTATTAAGAGTTCAAGTTTGTCCTGCTTGTTTTCCATGCTCTGCACATTAGTATACAGACATCGAAGACTATGTGGTTTATGACTTGGCTTCCTTGCTACATTTTTCTGAGGACTGTTACTGGGCCCTATTAGAGCCGATCTCTCTGTTCCTGTGCACAAGCATTCATCAGTTGTTACCACCAAGTTTACATCTCCCTCCCCCTTAGGGTTCAGTTTAAAGCCCTCCTGATGAAATTCTCCATGCTGTGGCCAAACACTCTTTTGTTAACTTGTTTGCCTGTGGACAGGGCAGGGACCCTGTGTTCTGAAATCTCTGATTTCAGTAAGTTTACTATATTTTGCAAAGCCAGTACCAGGCATGACTGGGCCCTTGGGCACCAGCCTGTCCTGGGCACACAGCTCCTGCCTTTTCCACCTACATCTCTCCGGTGTTCTGCTGCTGCGCACATCAATCAAGATGGTGGCGGAGGGTTCTCTAAGGGGCTGATGCCCCTGCCACGATCTTGGTTGATGGTACACATGCATGGTATGCTACATGTGTGCACATGCCTGTCATCAACCAAGATGGCAGTAGGGGCATTAATCCCTTAAAGATGCCTCTGCTGTCATCTTGGTTAATGGCAGCCCTGCACGCGCAGCAGCAGAACACAGGAGAGAAGTAGGTGGAGCGAGCGATCTGGAGGGCAGCCTGGAAGCTCCCTCTCTGCGATCTGTGTGGATCATGGAAGGGGAACGCTACTCTGTCACCCTAATGAGGGGCCCTTCAGAGGCCCTCAGCCAGGGCCTGATCTTTTGTTACCCTTTTTTATGCTACCAAAAAACAGAGCAACCATTCAGTCTTTGCTTTCAAATGAGGAAGTAGGATTAGAAGCCATAGTAACTTGGGGGAGTGCTGTAAAGGAAGACTTGTGATAGGAACATGGCAAGCTGCCGTAGACCAGTGAGCCAGCTCTGTACATCTAGCTCTGCATATACTGACCACAGCTCTGCAGGGTTTCAGACTGGGGAATTCCCTAGCTCTTGCTGGAGAAGCTACAGACTGAACCTGTGACCTTTTGTATGCAAAGCATGTGCTTTGTCACGGGGCCATGGCCTTTCCCCATATAGTTTGTGTAGTAATCCGTAAGCACAACAGTGGTCAGAGCTGAACTAGGTGCAACTGCTTTGCAAGTGGCCATGAATTCACAGCTGTCAAGAATATAACTTGGGTTGCAAGGGATAAAAGCAGTTCGATTCTGCAGGCCTGTATTTATAGTGCAGATGTTTTAAATAAAGGATCAAGTCCTAGCCATGCCCCCAGTTGATCTTGGGCAAGACTTTCCTTGCCCTTGAAGAACACTGTGCACATGTTGGAAAGAAGCCAACACCTGCTGCCTGCAGAGGAAAGGGAGATGGTTCTGAGCCCATCTGGAATGAAGTTCCCAGAAGGCTTCTATAAATAGCTTTTATAAAATGTAGTTGTGCCAGGAAATAGAGGCTGTGGTACAAGAGGACAGCCCTGCTTCAGCAAAGAAATGTTCTGTAGCTTTAGTCTTAATCCAGCACTAGAGCAGCAGCGTCACAAGGCTAATGTACACATTCATAAAAAGCACATGATGTAGCCTTTGAATACTTATCACTTTATACTGCAGGATATCTTGTTTGTATGTTTCCCCACGTCAATACCTATCCCTGATTTCATAGTGGAAAGTTTTAAAAAATGATCTATTCGTTACAGTTTGAATGATTGTAGCATGTGCTTCCTGAATAGCTAGTTTAGGTCTAAACTCTATTTGAAACTAACTTTACACCCAAATTACAGGCTTGGGTAACACGATCTAAGTATCATAGGCACAGAATGCTTTGTGATCAAAGGGATGATGCCCTTGTATAACTGCTGTACAGCACTGGCTGGTTGTAATGCAGAAACTAGTTCCTAGTCAGCTTTTATTTTTAAAAGGGAGATTTGCAGAAACTTAGCTGCTGTGTCTTCCCATCTGCTGCAGCTTTACAATAGTCTTCAGCCTTCTCAAAGACTGAACCCACTTTGCATCACTCTGACAGTTGTGGTCCTGACCAACAGAAGACCAAGAGTTGTGTGTGTTCAACTCTGCTAATGTCTGTACTCCATGTAGTTTTGTAATTACTTCATTGCCTCCCTTGCCATGTTCAGTGAGTGCTTAATGTTCACCCTTCTGTTACAGATGTACCAGCTATCACCAACCATACTACACAGCAGAGCACTGTCTGTTAAGATGCATAAGGCTTATAGCCTATACCTTCTCCGTTACACCCAGCAGCCACACATTCTGTGCTAAGTATGAGATATGACTACATCCAGGAAACAATACTGAAGCATAACAGTACTTGCACTTTCAAAGGATATTGATGCAATAGTTACCAAATAGGTATTCTTACCAGCACACAAATCCAGCAGGAAGGTGAAAAACTATGCAAGGTGGAAGCTGCTTTACTAGCCCCATTTCATATTTAGACTTTCCCTCAGTGCCTTTAAGCCCTGTATCCCATTCCCACATTTAAGATGAAAAAAGTAGCTAAACTTTTAAATATTCAAGTCGCATGCACCTTTTTGCAAACAGTTTTTTTATTGATCTATAAAAATGCTGTTGGGATTGGTTCAGTCTCCGAACATTCTCAGACAGATTTTGCAGTTATCAAATAAGATTCACAGTTAAAGGTTAGGGCACAATGATGATTTCCTCTTACTGTGCATAACTTAATTTTCTTTCCCCTCATTTTTCTCTGGAAACATCCCCTTTCTTACAAACTTGAGGTAGCACGTACCAGGCTAAGGTGTATGAGGCAGCTGGGACCCAGCTATTAATGAAACAGGTAGGAACACAAGGCACTGCAACATTTAGAACAGATTTAATTTGCCACTGGAGAGAAGCAGGATCCAAGGTTTTAACATGAAACTTGCAAGTCCAGGTTCATTGGATGGATGGGGGGAGGGGGAGAAGATTAAGAACCATCTGATCTCTAAAGGAAGATACAACTGAGCTACAAAAAGCATCACTGATTGTTATGCACTGGAGAGACATTTTTAAGGGCCAGAATGGCTCAATGCTGAGCAAGGACCAACAGGAAGCTTGAACTTGCAGGGTAAGTTTCAAACAAGCAACAACCAGGATGCATTATGTGCTTGTATGTCTCTGTTGATAAAGAACTGTGCTCCGCTGCAAATGAAGTTAGCCGAGTATTAACATTCACATTGTTCTCTGTGGAACTTAAGCGCTACTAGCATTAGTTAAATAGCACTACAATCTCTTCCTTTTTAAAGGGAGTATGGTACATAGATTGCAGCAAACGATTCATAAATCAAGGATCAAGTTTACAATGATTCAAAGTAACAGAGCCACTAGTTTGTCTCATGGCACCTTAGAGACTAATATGCTTCTACATGAGTATACTTTTTTTATTGTCCAGAAACAGTTTGTGGTGTCTTGGTGAATTTGGGCTTGGTCCCTGCTTGGCAAATGCCTAAATGCAAGGCTGCCCATTTTCAATTAATAGTCGTGCTTAAGAATCACCAGCCTTACTAAGCACTTTTTTAAAAAATTCTACTCATCTGTGTAGAGGAGAACTTTAGGATCAGAAACCAAGGAACGTTACTGTTTTGTTTGGCAATAGCAGAATTGCTTTGAACAGCAACATCCAGAAATCTGCACCAGAAGAACCCACTATAAAGCCAGCCTCTGTTCTCAAGCTGAGAATCCAGTTTCAAAAGAGGTTTGCACTTTGCACTATCAAAAAGAAACAAGCTTTGCAGACCAGCAGAAAAGCAAAGGAGGCAAGACTTCTATATATCACACACATGCCAGAGAATAATTGTGATTTCAGTAAGTTATTCAAATTGAGAAAATGTAGTTCTCATTTTGCATAATTTATTTTGCAATCTACTATTATGAAAGTCACAGGAAGGAGCAGTAAACTACACAGAGCATAAAACCCTAACCATTGAACTTTGTTTGATTCAACAATACCTCAAGCTGCTGGGATTTTGTTATGCTGAATGTGTAAGCTGTGCCTATTGCTGAAGTCCAAAAGAGCAAGAAACTTGCTCTGTAGAGAAGGAAAAAAGGTAAGATCTGCACCAAATAACACACCCTGAATTTTTTGTGCTTCACTTTTAGGAAAGAACAGCAAACATGTTGCCATCTACCTCCTGCAGTCAAAGCTAGCTTACCAGTAACCACTACTCCCTTGAGTTACTCAAAGCCTTTTCTTACAACCCCCAGCCTCTGGCACAGGTAGACAGTAATCTAAATCAATGCAATCTGTAAGCACGTTTATGCAGAAGTAAGTCCCACTAGGTTCAATAGTAATTACTCCCAAATAAGCATGAATAAGATTGCAGCTGTCACAGCAAGATGAGCAAATGTCAGCCACTGTACTAATATTGCCAAACAGTAGGAAAAAAGGCCTGGTAAACTGCATAGAAGGGATTATAGCTTTTGACAACAGAGCAGTGGAAAAATCATTCCTGTAAAGATACAGATACAATTGAGATGGCAACTTGACCCCAAATCATCTGCAATAGAACAAGCCTGACATAGGGACTGAAGGCAAGGGGCTCCCAACCAAACTCAAGTTTGCTTTTCTAGTATCCCAGATGCCATGCTAGTCATTTCACTAGACTTGAGATTCAAGGGCAGCTTTCCAATCACATGGACAGAAACTCCAAACATTCCCAGCCATCACAATTGTACCTCCTTGCAATTAAGATAGCTAGGACATCCAAGCTTAAAGGGGGAGTTCTAAAGTTGCTGGTTTTTATTAATATAGCACAGGACAAGCTTGGCAGAGCAGGGTTAGAAGTCTGTTATTGTTAATGACTTCCTCTTCGGTAGCCTTCCTCATAAGCACTTACTTATTGCCTTAAAAAAATGAAACTATTTGCTCAGAGAAGCATTCTGGAAATACTGGTCTTAGAAAAATGCGACCCTTTCCCTCCTGTACTCCATATGCAAGCCTGTTCCTTCTTATAGGATAACAGCAGAAACAGGGATAAACAGCAAGCAAATAGTTTCAGTAGCCCAGAAAGACAAGAAGGTTGTTCTCTGGAAACAAGTCTTCAGTCAGTTGGTAAAGGTGACAATTTTGGGAGCAGAGAAAGAAGAAATATTAAAGATTTGGGGAGAGTTGCTGAGGGAACATGTCAGCAAAGGACACCAACTGTATGGCCAAATTTGTACCATTCCAGTGATCAAATTTAACTCTCCAAGTGGCAGTCGCTATTCAAAACCTATGGGAATAAGAAGCATTCAGATTGACTCATGGGACTGTTTCAAAAACCAGGTTGTTAGGTCAGCACAGCGGGTGGGCAGTTGTTTCCAGAATGTTTGCAACAATAGCAGTGCCACAGATTCAGGGATAGAAGTTGAACTAGCGGATACTCTTCTTAGGAAGAAAAGCTAAGCATGAAATTTTGCCTGGTCAGAGACAAAAGGAAGCCATCGATTTTACAATGGGAGAAAGTAGCCCACCCTGGGGAACATCTTGCAGCCTCAACAGGAGACTGCCCAAGTATCTATGCCACAGCAGGCATCCCCACTCTATGGCATTGCTCTGTCTGAAAAGGAAAGTGGGGTGTCCTTCCAGTGACTACCCAAACACTGTAGGCTTCCAACCGTGATCCCATTCGTGGTCTAGGTATCCTGGTCCTGAAGGGGGGCAGTTCACAGAACAACTTGTTACATCTGTAAGGAAAGCCCCTGTTGAGCTAACTTTCACCCTTCAAGTGCAGGTATATGCTTTACTGCACAGCAGTGCTACACCTAACATCTGAACAGGTGGGGTGGCCAGCTTGCTCATCTGGGGAACAAAAAAGGGCTCCCAAAAGTTTCAGCCATCTACTTTATTTCCTTCAACCTGCCCTTTAATCCTGTCTTCCCTCCCCTGCATGTTGAGCACAGAGCCACGGAAGCTATGAAAAACAGTGATCATTTGCACAATCACCCAATCTTACATTTTCATAAAAAGCATGCATACTCCAGCACCCAAATCTTGGAAGAATAGTGCCCAGAATACCCCATGCCCACACTGCATGGTTCAGCCCTTTATACAGCCCTGCAGCATGCTGAAGGGTGTCATTTCAGCCTGTGGCAGCACTTTTTCTCCAATCCCAGCAATCGTGTGTCCACCATTTGTGCAAAATGTGCACCTAAAAACTCATTTGCTAACCAGAAAGAGTACTGAGTTTATAGCAAAGTAGGCAATAAAAATGAGTGTCTGAATGGGAGGGAGTTCTGGGATACTCACAATGGTGTAATGGGAATAGGAGCCAATTTCTGGAACAGCTACTGGGCAGACACGGAAGCCCCAACATGCAGTTTTCAGCCATCAGGCAGCATCAAGACATGGAGCTCTATACAATTCAGAATCACAGCTGGGATCTGCAGATCCTAGCTAAGTGCCTTCCCACAAGCTAACTGGAGATCCTGCCACTCCAGTCACTCTCCTCTGGTAGTCCTTTGTGGGCACTTCACCTTAAGTGAGAAACGCAAGGTATGGCCACTCTCCCTCTATGGAAATATTCGATGGAAGAGGAACCATGATTCTGAAGAGGTGGAAATCTTGTCCCCAAAGCAGCAGCTCCCAGCCTGCTAATGCCATTTGCTGATCCCTTAATACAAAGCAGAAAGCATTTGTGGGGGATGGGGAAGTTGTGGGCAATATCTAGCTCACAAAATCCATTGCCTCAATAGTCCCAATGATGCCTGGGTCACTGCACATCAAAAGTCAGCACAATCAAGGCATCTACTTCTGGGGTCGCAGGTGACATTTGGGAGTGTTGGAGGTGGGTCTACACGAGGCAGGAAGATGGAGAATCTGGCTGTACTCCCAACAGGCAATTCTGTTTCCCCTCTCCTCCTCTTACATGTTCCTCCCCCCCAGCAAATATGCACCCATCTGGGGCTTCTCTTCTAACATTTCTAAAACTAACCAGGCTTCCTTTAGCCCTTTATTTGGCACACATCTTTCAAAGGTCCTTTGCACTTGGCTTTGACTGGGTGCTAGTCTCCCGAAGACAGCCCTACAATGAACAAAGCTTATGGTACCATTTGGGTGAAGAAGAAGAGTCCAAGCCTGATGCTGTAGCACAGGTACAATATAGATGCCTGCGAGCTTCCTCTGTCCACCCCCCCCACTGCTCACCTACCTGCCTGCCTCCCCTCTGCCATATCTGCCTTTCCTCTACTGCACACCAAACCTCTCAAAGCAAGGTTAAACCACCAGGGTCCTGCAAATCCAACCACAAATGAGACTACCATGTATTACCAAGAGGCAGCCCAGATCAGGTTTCTTTTCTTTTTAAACACGTGATTTACCAGGCACAATTTCCAACAGGCCCTTCACTAGGCACAGAAAGAGTGCACGATTCACACATTGTGAGCTTCTACCACCCCTTTTCAGTTAGAAACAGGGATTGGGGCAGTCATCAGCCTAAGACAGGCCACACTGACACATACCATAAGTAGAGAAAGGGATGGGAGATGATCTACAGACTGGGAACTTAAAGTGGTAGGGCAGGGGGACTTTTCAAATAAAGTATGCTACAGAACAAGGTATCTATGTATGACCCAGCATAACAGCATGCCTAGGCAAAACAGAAGGTTGAAAGGTTGCTCCGGTGGTAACATGGTGGCCTGGCCCCTTCCTTGGGAACAAGTCTCTTTTCATCACACCAGGCCCAGTGGATAAATTAAGACAGGATACCAGGAGAAACCAAATAAATAGATAAAAACAGGGGGGGCTGGGGAAGCCATGAGTGCACACCCCAGAGCAAAGCGTCCGTGTGGCCACCGAAGCAGCAGGGCAGCCTTCACGTCTGGTGGACCTCGTGGAACATGAGCTCTCGGGGAATGCGGGTCTCAGGGCCGTAGTTCTTGCCTGCTCGGCGTTCGAAGGCCGCCACCATCTGCTTGACCACCTCATCGAAGAAAACCGTGGCCAGTTGCGAGTGTAGCAGGGAGCGGAACTCAAAAGAAATCTGAGGAGAGAAGAAGGAAAAGCGTTAAGACGTGACCCAGCCACCCCAGCTCTTGTTTTCAAAAACGGGGAAGGGGTAGTTGGGCAGCTGAAACTCTCTTCAACAATCAAAAAACCCTATACTATGATACTGAATATTTAAGTCTGTTGTTTCCTGGATTCCGGGGGGGGGGGGCTTCCTTCGACAGACTTGAAAAATCCTGCTCTATACAGTGTGCTGTCACCAACATTTACAAAGGGTTCGCAACTCCCCAAACACAACAGGCATGGCTGACTAAGCTCATTAGATTCCTAGGGACATCAGCAGATAATGCAAGGTTTACATCCAGCACAGGAAACCTGTGGCTCTCCATTTGTTGCTGGACCCCAGGCAGCAAGGCCAATGGTCAGGAATGATAAAGAGTTGTAATCCACGAACATCTGGAAGGCCACAGGTTCCCCATCACTAGTATCCTCTAGCAAAGAACCTGCCTTCATCTTATTGCTGATTAAGGAAAGAGGTAGGAGTCCACTCCTGAACTTCTGCTCGCTCCTCCTTTTCCCCTCCTGTCTGAGGAAGAGTCTACAAGATACCATTGGCATCCTAGAGTGACTTGTAGGGTTGTTCAAGGATGGCACTATCTTGTGCAGCATGGCATCATTTTAGAGAAATTTGCCAGCCTTTCTAAGATGCCAGTGCCAACTTACAGACCATGTCCCAAACAGGAAGGGGGAGGAGGGAGAGGTAGGCAGTCAGGGATGATGAACAGAAGGAGAATCCTCAGCTGCCCCAATTCTTCTCATCTTCTGATAACGTAGGGAGCTTCCCCCAAGTCATCCTCAAGAAACTTTACTGGTTGCTCTAGGGCAATGGAGAACCAGGGTGAGGTCTGTGCTCTCCCACAAGTGACCCTTAATTAGGACACTTTGCTCTGCCTCATTATCATGTTGGCTCTGCCCCCAAAATAGGGCATTACTTCATTAGTCCTTAAGCATCACAAACTAGATCACGTGCAGAAGCACACAGCCACCTGAGTCACACGAGTAGGGATTATTTAGGGGTGGAAGGGAAAAAACAGGCTCATCTCTGCCTTGTGGACCACACAAGAAAATGGAGGGGAGAAACAGAGTCTCATAGCAAGTGTTCACACTCCTTCACAGGAGGTCACACTTTGAAAATTAAGAACTTGCTCGAGGTCACACTCATTAAGTCAAGCCAGGAAGTCAGAATTTATAGCTCTCAGTCTCACTTGCTCTCTAAAAGACAAGGAGAGAATCCAAGAGGCACAAAACTTGACAGCCCTGGCTCTTCCATAAACTCATGTTTTTGATAGTTTGCGCACATGAGCAGAACATTTGCTTCCTTGGCTGATTACCGCTTGTGCTCTGTCACAGGCAAGCACCTTCCCTTCCTGTTTCAGAAGAACAGGCCTATCCTGGGCAGCACAGACAGATAAATCCTTCATGTAAGAGGAGCCAAACTGGCTGGGAACATATTTAGTCACATATGCTTACTGAGAAGTCAACTGTGCATGTGCGAGGGTAGCCAGGAATGCCAGGGCTGAAACGCCAGCTAGTCTCCAGGTGGTTGAAGAGCTTCCCATCAGTGCAAACAGCCTGGGATAAGGGACAGAGGCAAGATCAGAGAATGATTTTGCTATTAGAGTCCATGCCCACCCAGATAATCTAGCACAAGAGTGTCCATATCTTGTTCCAATTGCAGCTCTGGGGCCACAGCTCATGCATCAGCCATCAGACTGTGTCTGAAATGAATAGCTCACTTCAGCCCCCAGGCGTGCCAACTTGCAAGTTAGACCCAGGCTTGAAGCAGCAAGGCACTTTTTCCTTAACACTCTTAACTTTTGCAATTTCTATTAGGGGAGTTGTTGAATCCAATTCTCCCGATTCTATCTATGCCAAAATTATCTGATGCACTGAGGGCAGGTCGTTAAATCGTGCAACACTTGTTGCTTAAAATATATATATATATAAATGCCACAGAATTCTCACCCTAGAGATTACAATGTGAACAGCACACAAATGTACAGCTCACCTTCACCAGATGGGGCCGCACCAGTGTCACAATGGATGTGTAACGTTCCACAACAGGAGAGAATCCAACTTCCAGCTGGGCTTTCACATGGCCTGTCCGCTTAGAGACCACAACTGATTTCTTGCACCAGGGAACAAATTCCTTGTATTCATCCACATTGGATACAACTTCATACATCTCCTGCATGGAATAACTGCAAAGAAGGAGAAAGTAAATTCAGGAGCTGATTATAGCTATTAGGACACAGACAACCTGATGACAGCACACCAAAGGGAAAAGTTAAGCCATTATCTAGCTGAACTGTGCAAGGAATTTATTGACGGGAAGGTACATGCAAGAGTGTCATGGCTGCATTCACACTGGGCATGCACATATGCAGAATATTGGAAACTGGCTTATTTCAAGCTTGACAATCTTGCTCACAGCCTGTGAAAGACAGAAAACTTTCAAAGTAGCATTGCTTCCCCCCTCCTCAAACCCAGGACCTTCTGGCTTTCTGGTGGTGGTGGGAGATAAGGTACTTTTTATGCTTCATTCCTCTGACCACAAGGTGAAGGTGTCTGGGTACAGAATTTATTCTTATCAGATGGACCTCTTTGCCCTACACCTTGTTATCAGAATATACAAATACTTCATTCTTGGGTTTATTTGTCCAATCCTACAGCAATACAGAGTAGAGCCGTCAAGCCCTCAAGCAGAAGATATGGGTAAGACCCAGCACTCTGACACCTCGATTCTAAATAGACTGACTTAAAGGGGACTTGCTTCTAAGGGAATGTGGTAAGGACCCCAGCTTGACTGCCTTGCTCAGACTCACACACAGAGCTAGGAATGGACCCTTTGTCTCCACAGTCCCCTGCCAGTGGCAACACTGCTAGATCACCCTAATGTACAACTTCTGGGGATTTTTAGTTTGGGGGGGGGAAAGGCAAGAGGAGGACATGAAAGGTTTATAAAATTATGAATGGTGTAGAGGAAGAGAAAGTTTTCTCCATCTCTCCTGACATTTGAACCTGACATCATCCAATGAAGATGAACGGTGGGAGATTCAGGACAGGCAAAAGGAAGTACTTCACACAGCGCATAGTTAAACTGTGGAATTTGCTACCTCAAGATATAGTAAAGGCCACCAACTCAGACAGCTTTAAGAGAGTCAGACAGATTCACAGAGGATGGCTATCAGTGGCTACTAGTCATGATGGCTATATGCTACCTCCACAATCGGAGGCCGCATGCTAGCAAACAGCAGGAGAGAGCTATTGTCCTCATGCCCTACTTGTGGGCTTTCTGGAAGCATCTGGTTAACCACTATTGGAGGCAGATGCTGGCCTAGCTAGGCCTTTTGTCCCGTCCAGCAGGGCTCTTCTTATGTTCTTAAACACTATATCCACTACCATTACATTGCCAGGTGAAAGATGTTTGTGCAAGTTGTGCAGTTTGATTCTAGTCACAAGCAGCTCATTCATCCTCCTGTGAAGCACGTCTGCTCACCCAATGATCCTCCTCTCTGAATATTCCTTCCGTTTGTTGGTGAAAGGCCCTGTAAAGTTGATAAACGTCCGGCTGTGCTGAGCACTAAGATCCCAATCAAGAGTGCTGATGGCTTGGGGAGCGCGGATCATCAGAAGCCCACAGGATGGCATGTACCTGGAACTGAAAAATCCCAAAGATTAGTTAGACTCGGTGGCCAGGAAATTCACTGTACCTTCTGCCAGAGATTAATTCCAAAGGGACACCCTTGCTATTGAATGCTTAAGAGAAACCAGAAAAGGAGCATTAATCTGGGACTTTCCTCATTGTTAAGTTACAAGGAAGCATGACCTAGCACAGTCTTTTGGAGCACAGTCCTATAATATATAATACTATATGGAAATTCAAACATCTGCAAAATACCACAATGGCTGGAAATACTCATTTCTACTGTGCACAAGCCTGACTCTGGAACCATTTAACTTCCAAGGACAAAGGTCTCCACTCTTCTTGAGGCTCCTATATTACCTCTCTCTACACATGCACACACCAAATCCTAGAACAATCTCTGGATTTGTGAGAATGCGTCTTCACAGCTGGGGATGTGCATAACCAATCTGTCAAGTGCCACGCGCTGTTTAATAAGTACAGGCTTAAGCTACCACCCACCAAAATGTTAGAACTTGAGAAATATTAAAAGAAATAAATGAATATAACTACTACTGGGATTAGCATCCATGCTGACAGCTGAGGAAAGGCCCAAGTGATGTTTGCTTGGATGGTGTCCCTTCTTATTTATTTATTATTATTATTATTATTTATTTTATTACATTTTTAAACCGCCCTATAGCGATAAGCTCCCAGGGCGGTGTACAGCATAATAAAACAGGTTAAAATACAAGTGGATGTAAATACAATACACAATAAAACATAATTAAAAAAATTTCAAATTTAAATTCAAGTTTTAAAATTTTTAAAATGCCTGGGCAAAGAGGTAGGTCTTTACCTGGCGCCGAAAAGATAACAGAGATGGCACCAGGCGTATCTCGTCAGAGAGGGCGTTCCATAATTCGGGGGCCACCACTGAGAAGGCCCTAGCTCTAGTCATCGTTCTCCGTGCCTCCCTATGTGTTGGGACACAGAGAAGGGCCTTCGATGTCGAGCGCAGCGACCGGGTAGGTACATAGCGGGAGAGGCGTTCCGCCAGGTATTGCGGTCCGATGCCGTTAAGGGCTTTATAGGTAAGAACCAACACTTTGAATCTGGCCCGGAAACATATTGGTAGCCAGTGCAGCTGGGCCAGGACAGGTGTTATATGATCAAATTTTTCAGTCCCAGTAAGAACTCTGGCCACAGCATTCTGCACCAGCTGAAGTTTCCGAACCGTCTTCAAAGGTAACCCTACGTAGAGTGCGTTACAGTAGTCCAATCTAGAGGTTACCAGAGCATGGATAACTGTGGCGAGGTTCTCCCTATCCAGATAGGGTCGTAGTTGGGCTACCAGCCGAAGCTGGTAGAACGCGTTCCGTGCCACCGAGGCTACTTGAGCCTCCAGTGACAGGAGCGGATCTAATAAGACCCCCAAACTACGGACCTGCTCCTTTAGGGGGAGTGTAACCCCATCTAGGGAAGGTCGGACATCAACCATCTGGGCAGAGAGCCCCCCCACCAACAGCATCTCAGTCTTGTCAGGATTGAGTCTCAGTTTATTAGCTCTCATCCAGTCCATTATCGCGGCCAGGCAGCGGTTTAGTATATTAACAGCCTCACCTGAGGAAGATGAAAAGGAGAAGTAGAGCTGCGTATCATCAGCATATTGCTGGAAATGCACTCCAAATCTCCTAATGACCTCACCCAGTGGCTTCATATAGATATTAAAGAGCATAGGGGACAGAACTGAACCCTGTGGGACCCCATATTGGAGTATCCAGGGACTCGAGTAATGCTCCCCAAGCATCAACTTCTGGAGACGATTCTCGAGGTAGGAGCACAGCCACTGCCAAGCAGTGCCTCCAACTCCTAAGTCCGCAAGACGTCCCAGAAGGATACCATGGTCGATGGTATCAAAAGCCGCTGAGAGATCAAGGAGAACCAACAGAGTTACACTCCCTCTGTCTTTCTCCCAACAGAGGTCATCATACAGGGCGACCAAGGCTGTTTCTGTACCAAACCCTGGCCGAAAGCCCGATTGACATGGATCCAGATAATCAGTTTCATCCAAGAGAGCCTGGAGCTGGCGGGCGACCACACACTCTAAAACCTTGCCCAGGAAGGGAACATTTGCTACCGGTCTATAGTTGTCAAGATTTTCAGGGTCCAAGGAGGGTTTCTTTAGGAGCGGTCTCACCACCGCCTGTTTCAGGCAGAGTGGTACCACTCCCTCTCGTAAAGAGGCATTGATCACCTCCTTGGCCCATCCGGCTGTTCCGTTCCTGCTAGCTTTTATTAGCCATGAGGGGCAAGGATCCAGAGCAGAAGTGGTCACCCGCACCTGTCCAAGCACCTTGTCCACATCCTCGAGCTGTACCAACTGAAATTCATCCAATAAAACAGGACAGGACTGTGCTCCGGACACCTCATTAGGCTCAACTGCTACAATATTGGAGTCGAGGTCCCGGCGGATGTTCGTGATCTTATCTTGGAAGTGTCTCGCAAACTCATTACAGCGGGCTGTTGATGGTGTTATTGCGTTCTGAGGACCAGAGTGTAAAAGTCCCCGAACAACCTTATAAAGTTCTGCTGGGCGGTTAGAGGATGACTGAATGGAGGCAGCAAAGTACTGCTTCTTCGCTGCCCTCACCGCCTTCACATAGAGCTTGGTAGAGACCTTCACAAGTGCAAGACCACAGCCGTCGGGAGTTCGTCTCCATTTGCACTCAAGCCGTCTCCTTTCTTGCTTCATCACTCTTAGCTCCGGGGTAAACCACGGAGCCAATTGAGCTCTGCAGAGGAGAGGGCGCACCGGGGCGATCGTGTCAACTGCCCGGGTCATTTCCGTATTCCACAGATTGACCAGGGTTTCGACAGGAGTGTTAGTTTTATCAGCCGGAAAACTCCCCAGAGCCTTCTGAAAACCTTCAGGATTCATTAGTCTCTGGGGACGGACCATCTTAATTGGTCCTCCACCCTTGCAGAGGGTAGAAAACATTGTGAGCCTACACCTCAATAGGCGATGATCTGTCCATGACAGAGGAATAGATGTAAAATCCCTCACTCCCAGATCACCATCTCCTGCTCCAGTAGCAAAAATTAAGTCTAGAGTGTGCCCCGAAATATGCGTAGGGCCAGTAACAAATTGAGACAGCCCTATGGCTGTCATGGAGGCCATGAAGTCCTGAGCCGCCCCAGACAAAGCGGTCTCGGCATGAATGTTGAGATCCCCCAATACCATAAATTTGGGGGATCGCAACACCAAACCCGAGACCACCTCCGTCAGCTCAGTTAGGGAGGCTGTTGGGCAGCAGGGTGGACGGTACACCAGCAGTATTCCCAGTCTGTCTCGCTGACCGAACGTAATATGAAGACACTCCAGACCATTAGCTACCTGGATAGGGTGCCTAACAAGAGGGATGGAACTTCTATAGACCACAGCGATTCCCCCTCCCCGACCCTCGGATCTACCCAGATGCTGAACAGAGTACCCAGGTGGGCACAGCTGGGAGAGATTAATGCCTCCCAGATCGCTCACCCAGGTCTCGGTAATAAACGCCAGATCGGCCGCCTCATCCACAATCCTCTCAAACAGCCCTTCCCCAACACTAAGTAATTATAATGTGCAGAGGGCCTTTTCCCCCTAGGACCTTGGCCAAGGTTGGATAAAAGGACAGAATACAGCTGTGTATGTCACAAAGACCCTCCTCTTGCCTGCTCCAGCCTCCAAACAGGTTTCAAGCAGGTATTCTGCACATTGAGCACAACCACAGTCAGGCTGCTGCTATGTTTCATCTGGAGTGTTAAGAGGCAAATGGGGGATTCTCATCAGCCTATCCCAGAGAGAGCCCTACTGAGGTAAGGTGGCGTTGGTGCCTCAGGTGATGTATTCTGGACACTATTAAGGGTAGCAGAATGGAAGACCGGCAGATCAGACTCACGGGGAAAAACTCACCAACATTAACAGGAGCACTACTGTGACCTTACATGGCTCCTGTTCATTCAGTGGGGAAAACTTCCCAGTGGATTGTGCCCTATGTTAATGAGTAAGGAAGAAGGTGAAGTTTGGATTTGTATACGAGGCAACATGTGCCTTGGGGCTGGCCCTGTCCTATCCACTCCTCTTGCTTTTGGATCACAAACCCTTTGTTCTAGAGAAGTATAATGCTTGACCCCTGATCGGAATTATCAGACACTCCTATAAGTAGCTCCGGGCAATTTCTCACAAGGCTTGCTCCAATTTACATGGAAGGAAACATCAGACACGGTTATACAAGCCACCTTTACTTCCTTCTGCCCTTGTCACCTTCCATCAGCTCTCACACAGGCACTGCCTGGCTGGCTTATCTTACACAGTAGTTGCCACTAAGCCTTCCCGCTGAGTCAGCTGAGCTGCCCTGTCAACCAATAAATGCTCAGAATGCCAAGCGGGAGTCTATCCATGAAAGAAGGAGTTTTCCTACCAGAAAGGAAAGAAGCTAATACACTTTGCCTGAACTGACAAGGCTACTGACTGTTCCCAATAATGATCAGGGAACTGAAGAAATGGGCCTGTACATTTTTCTGGAGCCCCCCACTCCAGTCTAAGGGGATCCCTGTTATGCACTAATTTTACATGGTCTGTATCTTTTTAGTAAGAGTTAGCAGCAGTTTAGTTTCCTTAAAGACTTTTCTAGAAATGAGACAAAAGTAAAGTCATTACTGATGTGCCAGTTCCATCTGCCCTGCAGCATCTGCTGTAGGGGGCAATTGCTCTACACAATGGAACTGAGGTAGGGGTTTCCAGAAAAACTACAAAGCATATTATGAAGGTGGGAAAAGGTCCAAGAAGCAGAAGATAGATCCAGCAAGGTATTGCAAGATAGCAGGGTCTACACCCTATAGGCAACTCAACCCAAAAGGATTTGACATGCCTATTTGACATACAAGGATAATATTGAAGCATATTCATGAAAAGGGACTGTGGGAAAAGTGGCCAGATATAGCAACAGCTGCCCAGCAGATTAGCTAGGACATTTATTTTGGAGTACTGCCAAGCAAGTGGTTGTGAATAGGACTGTTACGTAAGAAAGTTAAAGCACAGGAAATCCAACATGCCACGGCTGAAACCAGAGGCATTTAATCTGGGATGATAGTTCTCTCTATAGGTTAACCCTCACAAAACCCTTCAAAGCCCATCAACTTATTCCCCATAAAGAAGCTAAGTTTCACATACCATGACCACCACACACACGGGTGCACAGACTTTTATTTTCTCTGGTCTCGAGCCATGCCTCGGAGCTCTGGAGATTTTTTACTGGACCTTGGCCCAGGTGGTGAAATCTCAGGCTGGTGCCTTTTGTGGCTCAAACTCAACAGACTGGCACAGCAAACAGAAACTGGGAAAGACACAAATACTGCAGAGCCACTCACCAGCAACCTTCTGAACTAACAACCCAGAAACCCTCAGCACACACACACCCCAGTAGGTTTCCAAAAAGTGCCTGCACTGTTTCCAAAGTTGGTAGTGGCCCTTATGGGGGAAGCTGCTAGCTCTGAGGCAGATTCATTTCAAGAGACGGAGTGATAGCACTTCAGAGCTCTCAGTTAAAATCTTTCCTTCTTCCCATTTTAAAAACCAAAAGTTGTGTCAATCTACTGTAGAATAATTTATCATCTATCACCTCCTTATGCTATTCCCTCATATTTGCTATCTACATTTTCACCCAGCTTTTTAGCCAAAAAGACACCCAAACTAAGCAGCTTACAACATTTAAAACAGTCCAGTTTAAAATCTACAATAAAATATTACCTTAAAGATCACAAAATAAACACAACTCTGATAGCTATGCCAAACTTATTCAAAGACATACACACCCAGGGTCTCAGGTGTGTATGTGTCTTACACCCCTTACCTTTTTGGGAGCAGGCTCCCAATATCTCCAGCATCCTATGAGCTAATCAGCATGACAGGGGAGCATGTTAGCCACTGAGAAGAATCTTCTAACATACTTCCTTGTCGTTTCTTGCTCATTGGAGCCAATCAGAGTGAAAGGAGGCGAATCAGCCGCTGAGAAGATACTTCTCAGTAACTAACACTCTCCCCTTTCATGCTGATTGGCGTCTAGGGACGGCTGTTGTTGTGGGAGAAGGCAAGCACGAGAAGGACTGAGGAGGATGGATATGATGGTGAGGAGGGTGTGTGGCATGACTCATGAAGGGACTCTGCACTTCTGAATTTGCCATTACACTACTACACACACCTGTGCACTAGGAATGGGACATGTTATGTTTCTGTATCTAATCTTCACAGTCCACCTCTGTTATAAGCTTTTTATATCTCCAGCTTTTTATTTCGGGGGGGGGGAGAGAAGAGGGGCAAGATAAAATGTCCATGACATGAAAAGACCATGTGGCCCAAAGAAGAATTTAGAGAACACCTGGGTTCCTGCAGACCTCTTCTTCCAGCATATAGGTCAATTCACATGCTAAAGCATGTGTTTTAAATTGTTTTAAATTGTGTTTTAAATGGTTTTTAAAAGATGTGTTTTTAAATTTGTGTATTTGTTTTAATGTTTTTAGTTACTGTAAACCGACCAGAGAGCTTCGCCTATGGGGCGGTATATAAGTACAATAACGAAATAAAGCAGCAAGTGCTCTGTCACGATGAAGCAACTCATCAGAGAGCACTGGCAGCCTAATGACCACTCCAGCTCCCCTCAGCTCTGCCTCGGACAGCAGAGCACCTCCCACTTGGGGGCATCATACCTCCATATTCTCATTCATAAGAAGTGCAGAGAAAAACTTGCACCGAAAGGCATTCCTAGTAGCAACTTGGTGGCAGACGATTCCACATGCTCCAACACCCCAATTTCCCCAGGCTCTGTGAAGTCAAATATTGCACACTATGGAGACACATTATTTTGGCATTCTTCACTGCAGGTGGCAGCTAGCACAGCTAGAGAAATGCATGGCCGTGTACGTCTCGCATCCATTTTATAGACATTGCATGTTTTCTGAACAGAAACAGGCTTAATAAGGAAGTGAATAAAAAAAAATTTACTGGTAGATGTTCAGACACCAGAAGTGTCTTGATAACTAGTCAGAGGGAGCCAAAGTTCATACTGGAAGAGGCTACTGGCACCAGCTCTTCCTTAACTCTAAATCTCCTTCTCGGTTTGCTGAAGAAACAGAGATCACCAACTTTCCTCCTCTTGAAGGGTAATGGGTGCAAGATGTGCCATTGTCCTGCCAGCTCCACGTTGTCGGAACTTTTTGTTTCACTGCTGCTCAAGCCAAGGCAGTCCTGGCAAGCTCTACTAAGCCAACAAGTAGCCAACGTCAGCCTAAAGACCCGAGAGAACTTCAAGAGAAGCCACAGGTTGACAAGAATCAATTTTTTATACTCTGAGTTCTCTCCTTGTTTCCATTTCCAATAAGTTATGTTTAAATGTAAGCTAAAGAGAAAGCTTCCATAATACTGTCCTTTTCATGTAGCTCTTTGGATATTACACTATTGTAAACAATTAACTGCCCAAGAGACTCTCTCCAAGCAGCCACCTGCAATATGGTATGAAAAATGCATAACCCCTAGCTACCAACATGAAGCACACTGTTCTTTTATGTAGCCAGATCTCCAGAGATGGATCAATACAGTACAGCATCAGTTCCCTATGCAAGAAAATGGCTACTAGGCTTGAGCTGTCTCTACCAACAGTTCTCCACCAAGACATGGACACAAGTTCAGTGTCTTACTCTGGAGAAACTGATCCAGAAAACCACCAGTCCCTACCGGATTTGCACTCAGCCACAACTCTGCAATCAAACATGAACTGAAAGTGTGGAAAAACTCATTTGTACACCTTAACTGTGAGCAGAAAAAGTTTGGCAGGGGTTACCTTGTCCACAAGTGACCACAAATCCACTTCCCAGTGGTGGTAGTATTTAATTCTAGTGATCAGCAGAGAAACCCTCAGGTGTATTCTGGTACAGGAAAAATGCTACTAGTAACAGAGGGAGGCAAAACACAACCAGGCTGTGTTATTCGCTGGGAGACGGCATTAGTGTCATGATCTGGAAAATCATCTACTGCTCCATCCCTGTGGGAGAAATGACCCTCACCAGACAGGGGATACACCTCATTGTGTACACAACTTCTTCCATGCATTACCTACAGGAGCACACCCATTAACAAAACCCTCTCTAATCATTTGGTGAATCAATCCTCACAGAGCTCTCTTACCCCAACAGATGTTCATCTCCCTGTGAGAGTGTGCTTGCTTCTACTACACACTCCGTACTGAACTCTTTGTCCTCCACCCTCTTACTTTTGTTGGCTTTCCTCCTAACTCACAGTAACTGCCCTTCTGCTACCCTCCAGGCTCCTGCTCACAATATAACCTTCTTTCTCAAGTATCCATTTTAACCTCTGATTCTCCTTCCCCTTCCACCGCCTCTCCTTTTGGCATTTGCTCCTCTGATGACCTTCCACAGGCTGTTCAAGTTATTCTCCCTCAGCCTCCTCAGTGCCACACAAATGAATTAAGAGTCAAACTAAGGGGAATACAGCATAACTGTTTTTTCTCCTTAGTACCCTTCCCATATGCAACAGCGCCTGCATAAGGCTCCCACATGTCCCTTGCTGAAAGGAACTTCTCTGCTTTAAGGTGCATCCATTTGCAGTGAAACTTAATGGATGCCTTTCATCTCAGGCAAACAAACTCCCAATGTTTAGGGTAGCCAACCTGTTTCCTTCTGCCCCCTCCTGTATGCATTTAACAAGCTGCCCGAGGGACAGAATGTCAAGAGATGAATCTTTTCCTAGCATGGAGATGAAGTGGAGAAGAGCTTCATTTTTCGAATTTGCCTATCATGCAGGTGTGAAAGGCACGGGAGCCCCTGCCAGAAAAAGAGGTGGCAACCCTAAATGTGTGCCACTTTATTTTAGGGGGGGGGGAGCTCCCAGCCTTCCCCTTGGGTGCCGCTCTACCCTGTTCCAGCCCAGCCTCCTTCCCAGTCCTCCTTTTTTCTTTTCTTGCCCTGCTCACCAGCCAGTCGGGGGCGCTCGCGGCCTCAGCCCTCCCCGCGCTCCCAGTCGCAAGACTTCCCGGAGCCGGCGGGCCGCCATGAAGGGGGAGCCTGATGGGAATGTCCGACCCCCGGGCTGTCTCAGTTCTGCCAGCAGCTAGACAGACACCGGCTCCGGCCTCCGTGAACCCTCACCCGCCCACGTCACTGTGTCGTCACTGCGTTGCCATACATCACACTCACGGGTGGGAAAGGAAGCGAGCGCAGAGCACTGCGGGAGCTGTGGTCTCCAAAGACCACGTCCGAATGAATTGTGGGAATTGTAGTTTTTCTTTCTCGAAGGCTGAGATGCCTTAGGAATTGCTAGCCCTCTTCTAAGTAAGAGTAAGGGCTGGAGAATGAGGAATCGAGAGAATGGAGGGTGGGGGATGGAGGAGGTTCGCAACTTTCTGACCAATCATGTGACATAGCCTCACTTGCAATGTAGAGCTGCGTATAAAATTGCTAGACGGATTTTTTTTAAAAAAAAATACAGTGTAGATTCTTGGAAGGGACGGATATCAGAGCCGTGCTTTGTTATGGCACAAGCACAACCTACTGAATATAAAAAACTGAGGCCAATAAGAAAAAGTCCAAAATCCACATCAAGGCAACCGGAATGTTAATAAATAAGAGTGCAAGCTTTCGGATTCTCCAGAAGTCTTCATCATATGGTAAACAAAAGAGGGGTAAGGAAGGAAAAAAGCTGGCTGATGATGAAGCCATGGATGGAGTACATTTAGTCAGTCTTAAGACTGAATGTGGGAGGAGATAGCAAGACATCAAAATGTGGATCTACTCACACATCACATTCATGAAATGGAATTGAGAAAACTGCTGTTGAGATGTTACATATCTCCAAAATGAGGAGAACTAGGGCTGAAGTTTGGATGCTTACCTGGGAGTAAGTCACACAATGAACAGTGAGAATTACTTCCAAATAAAACTGCATAGGGATTGCGGTATAAAGGGAATTTTGATCACTAGTGCACTTATCGTGTGAATACAATACATACGGGATAATCGACTTTGTATAGTAAGAGGTCCTCTAGAGTCCCATAAGAAACTGTAAAATCTGGTGTGTGTGTGTGTGTTATGTGCCTTCAAGTCGATTACAACTTATGGCAACCCTATGAATCAGCAACCTCCAGCAGCATCTGTTGTAAACCACCCTGTGTTAAGTTCAGGTCTGTGGCTTCCTTTATGGAATCAATTCATAACGTTTGGTCTTCCTTTTTCTACTCTCCTGTTTTTCCCAGCATTATTGTCTTTTCTAGTGAATCATGTCTTCTCATTATGTGAGTTTCAATTCACACTTGTTCTAATGAACCTTTGAGATTCTCCTTTGAACTATATAGCCTAGCAATCTGAGGGATATCTGTTCTGCAACTTGTTAAGAAACAGAAATAAAGGACGTTTGTATTACATCCTGTAGGGTGGTTGACTAAAGGGACAAGGTTAGAGGCACCCAACAACACTATTACTTTTTTGCAGGTCTCTGGCCTTGAAAATAGTGATGATCCTGCAGAATTCTGACCTTTGGCTTTGAACCAGTAATGGAGATGTAGAATAACTAGGGTTCTTTTTTTGTTTCTGTTCCTTCAATGTTTGCATCTGCCTCTGTTATATGATTAAATATGCATTTGGTACTAAGTTTAGTTTAGGTATGACTGAAGTGACACGATTTCTGACTGGGAGTAAATAAAATAAAGAGTTACATACAGAGGCATTGCCCTGTGTGGTGCAGTTTGAAGGTGGTCATCCTGGTTTCAAATATCTGTCCAGTTGTGAAGCTTGTTGTATATTCTTGAGACAGTCATTCTCTTTTCAGCTGACTGCCAATTTACCTCACAGAGTTGTCATTAACATATCCTTGTGTAAATTGCTTTGATCTTATTAGAGAAATGGAAGCATACAAATGTGACCTAAGGTGCAAGGTAGGCTCAGAGCCAATATACAATTCCTCCTTTCTTCATCATCTATTGTTTTCTTTTGTTTCTTTCTCCCATTCTGACTTTCTTTTGCCAAGCTACCCCCTAGTATATGGAGCTACCTTCCTCTGTCTAACTATATTTCCCTCTCTCTTTTATAAACCTCCCAAATGTTTTCCTGGATCACTCTACCTTCTCATAGGGATTTGTTCACGCTGGAGTTTCTGTGCACACCACTCCTAAACACACTGATGTGGTGAATGCCCCATAGATTCCCATGAAATTTCCCCTTGTGTTCAAGATCAGCTTTACACCTGAAGGTTAAACACATTTACCTGGAAAGTAAATTCCTTTGATGTCAATGGGATGTAACATTCAGTTAAGCATTCTTAGGATCACATCCTCAGACTGTAAGCCTCTGAGCTTCCATGTCAGTTCTTTGCAGTACCCAGCATATCACAGGCAGTAAATAAATTTTAAATCACACTAACTGTTGTTGCTACTTTTTGGTTCCAGAAAATAAAGCATTGACTTGGCCGGGAGTAAGCCCCATTGAACTCATGTCTGAGTAGACATGGTTAAGACGGCAGTGTACAAGTCATAATTCACTAATAGGAAAAAACCTTGCAGTTTAAGAAGCATGCAAACTTGCACAGAATCCCATTTCTTACCTCCCGGATTAAAAAGCAGAGAAATTCACTAATAGGCAAAAAAAAAAAAAAAACCTTGCAGTTTAAGAACGTACCTATAGCCAACAGATATTTCTATCAAATGTTAAAAAGGAGGGAAATTGGGCAGCTATAGTGAATGCACCAGGGGAGCAGGAGACCTGACCTCCTCTGAGATATTGTACTGCCCTACAAATCTGTCAAAATGCAAACACAATTTGACTTGGTCTTCCACAGTCCAATCCACTTGCTGTGTAGCTTGGAAGAATTTGGTAACAAGCGCCTCTGAGCACATTGATGAATGGGCACAGTTTGAATGCAGCCCTGTTCACTGAGGCAAGTGTCTGTTCACCATGTACTTGGCTTTCCAGGCTACCCAGAATCCATCAGGTATTCCAGGAAATCTGGTGTACTCCTTGGATGATGATACCTGGCCTGGTTCTCCCTTTGCTGTACTAGTGTCTGAGCTTATTTCTACATCCTTTTCAGTATCTCTGTATCTATACATCAGGTAGTAAGCAGGTACTGTTATCTGCCTGTGGCTAATGGCTGTTAATTACACAGAGGGGAAGGGCTGTAGCTCAATAACAACAGCACATGCTTTGCATGCAAATGATCATAAATTCAATCTTTGGCATCTCTAGGTAGGGCTGAGAGCCCTGTTTGCGATCTCGGAGAGCTGCTGCCAGTCGGCTTAGACAATACTGAGTTCTATGCTCCCATGAGATTGCTCAACTGATTTGTACCAAGCGTTAATTCAAATTCTGTCCTTTATACAGTTTGATGTTTCACATTGACTTAGCACTCACATGTTAAGCCCTTCCCAGTCCTGCACCCAGATTTCCACCCCTACCATGACATTAGACCAAGCAATTTAGTCAATGAGCCTTTTATTTATTTGTGTGCACTGTAACATTAAAGCATGCCAGCTAATGATGGGCAAAGCACAAGTTGACTGTGGGCTGTGAACATACTAATTTGCAAATAAACCAATATTTATAAAAATACCACAAGACACCACTGCTCTGTTCTCCAGAGGACATTGCCCCTGCAAGGATGATCTAGTGTTTAGAGAAGTTGAGCAGCTCTGGGTTATTAGCCTTACAACTTCTTCCATTAACAATAGGCTGGAACGAGACTAAGCCTGCACTCCAATACATGTCTACTCAGAAGTACCATTGGGTTCAATGGGACTTACTCTCAGGTAAGTACATATTGGATTGCAGCCTAAGGCTGTAATTCTAACCCCTCTTACCTGGGAACAAGTCCCGTTGAATTCAACAGTACTTGAATCTGAGTAGACATGGCAAGGACTGTGCTGTTCCAGCTCATCTACAACTACAAAGCAGGGAGGTGTTTCATCCTTTTTTAATGGTATAATGTATTTATGTTTATGTTTTTAAATGTGTTGTAAGTCACTTGGAGACCTTTAAGTAACAAGCAACTAACAAGTCTAATAATAATTTTGGGTTGAAACCAATGGAGCGCTAAGTAACTGTCCTGTTTGTGCAAGAATTTCTGCTTGTGCAATAGAACTTCTCTGCTCCCCCTAAACCTGTTAAAGGGGTTCCTCCAACCCTCCGGAGCAGATATGGGTGGTGTGTATGTGTCAGGAAGGCCTGTTGGGCAAATGGAAGTCCTTTCACTGATGGGAGGCATTAGCTGAATACCACATCATCATCATCATCACCACAGTAACCACAACAATAATATTGTTATGAGTATGGGGGTTGGAATGGATGGTTCTTGTGGGTCCCCTTCCAGCCTCTGATTTGGAATCCTGTGCCTTGGAATGAGGAACTCGCTCTGCTGGTCAGATGAGTCTCTTTTGTTACGCTAATAGAGTGACCAGGCAGGATAATGGGTCTATCAGTTGCCCAGCAACTGGTGAATGGGCCAGGAAGACCCTTTTGTCATTGAAACTCTTCAGGAGAGCATTCCCCCCCCCCCCCGGAGCCCAGGAGAGGCTTGTAGTTTTAGTTGTGTCCAGGAATTGCTGGGAACTGGAGGCAGGCAGAGAGGCTGGCTCTCTGCATCATGGCTATAGGATGCCTCCTGTAACAGTGACGGGAAAGCTGGATATATTGGACTGCCGATGCCATGAACCCCTCCATCCTAAGCTCAGGTTGGAATGTGTGTAGATAAATAAACCATATTTCATAAAGACACCACAGTCTCCGTTGACCTTCTTCCCAAAGGAAACCAACCCTGGATGAGCGCAGGGACACCTGAAATCTCACCGCTCGGAGATTGGGGAGGCATCCAACAATATTATTTGTATGCCAATTGAACTGTTATGGCTTCCCATAAAGGATCCTGGGAAGTGTACTTTGGTAACTTCCTGGGAAGAGGAAATTATTATTAAACCCATTTCAGTTTGCAATGTGGCTATGCTAAAAGACTATGTGGCAATTTTAACAGGCTTTCTAGCAGCATGGTTAGGATGGTGCATAGTTCTCACTCCTTATTGACAGAAGAATAGGTTGGGTGATCTTTTCAAAACTTTTCTACCATGGCAGTTCTGTGACTCTGTGGAGAGGAATGTAAACCTGAAATGCCCCTCTGCTGTTCAACGACTTCCCTAGTAGATCTAGATAAAATGTTCAGCGGTGAATGAAAATGTCAGCAGCTGATCTCTAGGCTTCTGTCATTTCCCCTTGATTTCACTGTTAGGTAACATGGCCAATTACAGGTCCAATAACAATTATAAATAGCTTTGGCAGCACAGTCCCTAAACCCTCCTCCATGAACTCATTTGAACCCATGATTAAAGCTGAAATCCAGACAGGAACTGATGCCAAGTCACAGGGCAAGGTAACCATAATCATCATTCTTTCTTCTGCCTCTGCCCTATAGCGTTCAACTTAATGGTGCTTTAGGATTTTATAGCAACCCAGAGAAGCAACTATTTCCTTCCATCCCTTTAATTCTAAATGTCTTGTCCACAGCACAGCATGTCCTGTTCAACACTGTTAAGACAGAGGCAGGCAGGCTTCAGGCTTGTTGAATCTATTTGCTTTTTGGTAGAACCCCAGATCTACCAACTGGAGTCACATGCAAAAGACACTGTTAGAATTAAAGAACTGGGTGCCTCTGAGCACATATGAACCTAAGAATTTCTTTTCAGGAATGGATTTGAATGGAGCTCAAGGTTCTTTCATACAAAATTTCACTCCTAATTAGCTCTCTTCATTTGAGCAATCTAATTTAGGTGGGGAAAGTTTTTTCCCTGTTGCTGGTTGGCGATCACTCGTGGCTGAGTAAGATTGTCTTCCAAGATAATTTGGTTGGAAGACGCCTGTGCGTGACTTTGTTTTATGTGGGGAGATCGGCGCACGACGATCAACACACAATCTTGACAGAAAAAGACTTTTGATCCAATGGCATGGATACCACGACAATTTGAAGTCTTTTATCTGCTGCAGCCGTCATCCGTCTTCACAGCCGTTGTAACATACACATTGTTATCCTCCGCCTGTTCTGCCGTTGAGGACATTCTTGTTGGTATTGTTAAACAATTAGGAGGAAGAAATCCTTGCCGATCTACTGCAAATCACCCAGAGAACTGCTGGTAGATCCAGATCTACCTTCTGCCCATGGCTTTTCTGTGGCCCAGTCCAGAAAATAACACTCAAGCAGAGCTCACTTCTTTAGCCATGTTTGCGTTTGACGTGAAAAGTCAAAATAAATCAACCTGCTTTTTTGGACTGGAGCTCATATTTTTAACAACACAGAGAGACAAGAAAATGGAGATAGGAAAATAAGACTCTGTCTGGAACTGAGTGCTCAAAGAGACTTGCTTCATGCTGCTTCACAGTAAGGCTGGCCGTGTATGCAGCCAACCTCCCACATTGCTTAGCCCAATCCTAAGCAAGTTTATTTGGAATGTGCAGTGTGTACAGGATTGCAGCCTCAGTCTTGTTGTGTTCAGTAGACTCCCTGGGGAGTATACAGAGGAGTGCAGTCTCAGGATGCATCCCCAATATCACTTGGATTAGTCATTCCTTATCTGCAATCCTATACATGCTTAACGGAGAGTAAGTGCCACCGTTGAACTCAGTGGGGCTTACCTCTAAACAGACATGTATAGGATTGCACTGTTAACCACCCTGTCACACTCACAGTAAAGGGTATGAATGAGAGTATTCTATTTCTATCCTTTCAGTGCGTGCTTACAGATGAAGGAATTCTAATGTACTTTGTTTCTTCATTTCTTTACTAAGAATTTAACTCCACCCTTCATTCTGTAGGCAGTTAACAAAATATGAAACTACACAAGAAATAAAAAACCCACTAAGCATAACAACAAATAGACAAGAGAATGCAAACAGCTGCAGAGATCATACAAAACTCAGTGAAAGACTCTCTGTAATACCAATAAAGATGGGAGTGTGACAGATTCTTCCCTCCCCACTCTAGAAGGGATGGTTCATCTGTGGACTTGGGAGATCCTTTGGGGGTAAGAAAATGAGCACAACCCACTTTTAGTAGTGGATGTGGGGGACTTCCCAAATGAACCCAATACTTGTTGGGTGCCCACACACCATTAGAATGGAAGCCTCTGGAACTAGAAAAGTTTCCCCAACGCTGAGAAGCATATGGCCAAGTGACAGAGGAAGTTCTAAAACATTCTAAAGGACACATAGCAAAATCCAGTTACTCCTAGCTTGGTTTTCAAGTCAGCTGGCACACAGTCATTAGCTATGGGGGGGGGGGGAAATACCCAAAATCTCCAAGCCATCTTGAAAGCACAGTGGATGCTGGCCCTACCTTGTTCTTTAGGAACAAAGAGGATACGAGGTGGGGTGGCGGTGGAACAGGGAGGATAATCTTTCTTCTTCCTGTAAGCCTGAGATGGGGAAACTGCAGCTCTCCAGATGTTGTGAACTAGAACTGTAATCATTCCTGACCATTGGCCAGGCTGGCCTAGGCTGATCAGAGCTGGAGTCCAACAACGTCTGGAGAGCTATAGGTTTCCCATCCCTGCTATAATAATTAACATAATACTATCTGTGGAATTTTAACATCTCAGCATTTTAAAAAAGGGACACCAATAATGGCCAAACTAATACAGATGGAAGAAAACCTTTATGGTGGAAGAAATGCCATGCTAGGGATGATTAGGAAAGGAACTGAAAATAAAATTGTCAATATCATAATACAATTCTAATACATTATACAAATCTATCGTGCAACTGCACTTAGAATATTGTGTACAGTTCTGGTTGCCTTATCAGAAAGGATATTGTACAGCTGGACAAGGTTTAGAAAAGCGCAACTGAAATGATCACAGCAATGGAGTAACTCCCCTATGAGGAAAGGTTACAACATTTGGGGATTTTTAGTTTATAGAGAAAAAAGGGAGTACGAGGAGACATGACAAAGGTGTATAAAATGAGGCATGTTGTGGAGCAGGTGATTTCCAAGCTTTTCCCCCCATGGAACACTTGAAAATGGCCGAAGATCTCAGTGGACCACTTAATTATCACTCGCTTGTTGTAGCAATTATAATTCCATAGAAATCAAAATCTAATGCAATAAAATACAGTGTCAGAAATAAAAGAAGGAATAAAATACATTTAAAAGTATTCACTAATACGCAAAAAACATTACGGTTTAAGAATGTACCTATAGCCAAAAGATATTTCTATCAAACTTTAAAAAGCAGGGAAATAGGGCAGCTATAGTGAATGCACCAGGGGAGCAAGAGACCTGACCTCCTCTGTGAGACATTGTACTGCCCTACAAATTTGTAAAAATGTAAACACAATTTGGGTTGGTCTTTCACAGTCCAATCCACTTCCTGTGTAGCTTGGAAGAATTTGGTAACATGTGCCTCTGAGCATATGGTGAATGGGTAACACCTGCCATCTCCAAAGATGGAGAATTACATTTTTGTATGTTTGTTGGTGTTCTTCTTACTTTGCCTCTTTTCTGTGTTACTACTGTTTCTACAGAGAATCTAACCTAGAAAATTATACTTCTCTCATTATTCATCCTAGAAATGTGTCAAATTTATGTTTCTTAATTTCAAAGCCTTTTTATTGGTCAATGTCATATGATGGTGAAGACAGCCTTTTGTGTTTCAAACTAGATATTATGCTCTATTTCTATATTGGGCGCATTAACAGTTGAATCTGAAACTGCAGTTCGATGTAAAATCAGCCTGATTACAATATATTGCTACTTAAGCAATGACTCTAGCTGCTGGAAAAAACAAACTTGGACTGCTCAAGATGCATGTGTTTAGCCTGCTATGCTTAAACTACTCCACTTAAGGAACGGTGGGCATGGTCAATTAAAAACATAGAGCACACCTAGAATTTTGCTAGAATATATTTCACCTCCCACTGTTTTATCTTGTGCAAACTGAAACACTCCTCATGTCCATTGGAAACTATTCTGCAGAACAGTCAATGCCATTATTCCACAATTGTTTTTGGAGCTTTTTTTTACTGTTGCAAAGTGTTGCTGTACTTCACATATTCACAGAAATGGAAACAAAAGGATTTATTATAGGAAACTTAACTAAAATTGCAGAGTAAATCAAACATTTTTAAAATGACTATCTGAACTATATCAACTGTTTTAATATTGTTGCTTCTTCCCAGCTAAAACAAGATCAGCACATGTCTTCTTTCTGTTTTTTGGGCTGATTGCAGGTATTGCCACCACTCACCACATGCTCAGAGGCACGTTACCAAATTCTTCCAAGCTACACAGGAAGTGGATTAGACTGTGAAAGACTAACTCAAATTGTATTTGCATTTTGACAAATTTGTAGGGCAGTACAATATCTCAGAGAGGTCAGGTCTCCTGCTCCCCTGGTGCATTCACTAAAGCTGCCCAATTTCCCTGCTTTTTAAAGTTTGATAGAAATATCTGTGGGCTATAGGTACGTTCTTAAACAGCAAAGCTTTTTGCCTATTAGTGAATTTCTCTGCTTTTTAATCTGGGAGGTAAGAAATGGGATTCTGTGCAAGTTTGCTGAGAATGCATTGATCATTTGCATGCTTATTGAGCTCAGTAGGTTTTACTCCCCTGCAATAATAGTTAGGATAGGTGAAACTGACCGCAAGGGATGCGGAGGGGAGGTGGGGAAGGGGAGCAGGCCGGAGGGGAAGGAGGGCAGGTTTGATCATTTGCATGTTTATTGAGTTCAGTGGGATTTACTCCCGTGCAACCATGGCTAGGATAGGTAAAACTGACCATGGGAGAGGAGGAGGGAGAGTAAAGGGAAGGGCGGGAGAGGGGAGCAGAAGGAGGGGGAGGGGAAGGAGGGGATTGGAAGGGGAGGGGGAGGGGTGAAGGAAGGGGGAGGGAAGAGGCAAAAGGGAGGTGATGGGAGGGTGGCGGAGGGGAGGCAAGTTTGATTATTTGCATGCTTATTGAGTTCAATGGGATTTACTCCCGTGCAATCATGCATAGGATAGGTAAAATTGATCATGGGAGAGGAGGAAGGGGAGAGGGAGGAGGAGGAGAGGGAAGGAGGGGATTGGAAGGGGATGGGGAGGGGAAAGGAGAGGTGAAGGAAGGGGAGGGGGCAAGAGGGAGGGGATAGGGGGAGGGCAGGTTTGATCATTTGCATGCTTTTTGAGTTCAGTAGGATTTACTCCAATCATGCTTAGAATAGGTGAAACTGACCTGGGGGAGGGGCAGGGAGGCGACTGGATGGGTGGGCACTGAGCAGAAAGGAAGCCCGTTTCTGTGAACAGTATCATTGTCTCTCAGGGTTTCCCCCACCTTTTAATTTTACTACATGCACATGTAGTCTCCCACCCAAATTTAAACCAAAGCTGTCCCTGGCCACATCCACACCAGACCTTTATTTCACTTTAGAAAGTCATGGCTTCTCTCAAAAAATCCTGAGAAGTGTAGTTAGTGAAGGGTGCTGAGAGTTGCTAGGAGATACCCTGTTCCCCTCACAGAACTTCAATCGGAGTGGCTGACTGTTAAACCACTCTGGCCACTGGAGCCCTGTCAGGGGAATAGGAGTCTCCTCTCAGCACCCGTCACAAACTACACTTCCCAGGATTCTTTGGGGGAAGCCATAACTGTCTCAAGTGAAATAAATGTCTGGTGTGGGCATGGCCACCTGATTAGGTAAGCCCAGCAGCTGTGAGTCTGGCTTTTAGAACCCTGACAGTTGGTTCTTACTGAGCATGCCCAACATTATCATTGAGTTCAATGCTAAATTTCTTAAATTAATTAAAAATCAGCCAGGCATTTTTTAAACTGCAGAAGATGAAGGTCAGAGTATGGGACAAGGTCAATATAGGATTACAGGTACATTGTGAACATGGCTGATTTTTAATTAATTTCAACTAATTATGAGAACTCTGAGAGAAAAAAGTCCAAAAGGGGTCTGGTTTTTCTCTCTCTCTTTTTACACTTTGAACTCTCGATTCTCTGTGACTGATTTGTGTATCGCCATGAAAATTTAGAGGGTTGTTAAGTAAGAGTTTTTGAGTTCAGAACTATACGTTTTGTAAGGTTTTGTTTTGAAATGAGCTTATGGGAAGCATCAGAATGGCATGGGGGTATTTTCAATTTAACATTGCAGAATGTGAAAAATCCATGCTGACTATAGTATACAGCCACTCTCATGGCTGTGTAATTCAATGCAATGGATGTGCCATTTTCCATCTTCAACCACAAATCCACACC